>NC_058412.1:21415481-21715481 GCF_002201575.2 Neomonachus schauinslandi | reverse complement strand
TACACTTTGGTTTTTATAGCTATCTGGCTAAATTGAAACGCCCTTGAGAAGAGGGCCTATTCATTTTGTTTTAATCTCCATTGCCTAAAGTAGCATGTAGTACATAATATATGCTTAAGTGTTTGGTGAATGAATGGATGAATGGAGGGATGGATGGATGATGGAACAGTAAATAAACAGCTAGGACCCGGGTCCCCTCATGTCAGCTTTGTCAGCCCTGTCCTTGTATCCCCTTCAATCTCATGTGGGTCTCTTCCTTCCTTTTTCTCTGTTTTCTACCATTTCTCTTTTCTTTTTCCTTATTTCTCTATTGCTAACAGCTCATTTTTCTCACCAGTCATGATCTCCTTTTGTTTTCTCCACTCCCATCACTCTCACCCCATTTTACTTTTGGCTTGATTTTTCCAGCTTCCTTCCTTTGAATCTTTTTGTCCTCTCCTATGAGATTCCCTAGGTTGTGTGTTCTCTTTTACTTCCTTTCTTCTCTAATACAGCAAAACTCATTGCCTTCAGTTCCCCACCCATTTCCACTCTTTTGCTCAGCCTCCATCTCTTCTAAAAGCCACCTACTTAATTTCAGACTTAGGGTGCTCAACTGGAGCCCTCGAAGAAGCATCTGGGAAGAGGCAAAGCCCAAGGAGATTGCCAACTTATACACCGTCACTGCCTTGGCCTGGAAACGGGATGGCTCACGACTCTGTGCGGTGTGTTTTACTAGTAATCCCTTTCTGCATGGGTGACTTTCTCCAAACTAGGAAAAATCCAGCCTTATCCTAAAGCACTGTCCCCTGAAACTAGAGTGTCTTCCCTTTTGATTCCAACCTAAAAATACGACGTTAAAGGCAGGAAAAAGAAATTCGCACTTTATTGGAAGTCGAAAGAGACAAAGAATTCTGTAGGCAGGGCTGATTTCTCCCTTTCATCCTATCACTATCCTTGAGTCCTGTGATTGCCACCTCTTTCCATCTGGTACTTCCCAAAACTGCCAGCCCTTTTACTGCCAACTCTTCTCTAGATTCTAGAACCGAGGTTTTGAGGGTGTCTCTAGATATCCTCCCCATGCCTGTTACCTTTTATGCTGTCGCTTTCCCTCCTAGGGCACACTCTGTGGTGGAGTGGAACAGTTTGACTGCTGCCTCCGGAGGAGCATTTACAAGAATAAGTTTGAGTTGACATATGTGGGACCTAGCCAGGTAAGCAGCTGATAGCCTGCTGCACCAAGATCTTGCCAGCGCTCATTCACCCTTGTGATGCTTTCCTACCTTGTGGACACAGCCACAGTGTCAAATTTAACCCCTGGCAGAGCTGTTCTGGAGAACAGAGTGTATTGGGCAACTCTTTGGCAACTTTCCTGCTGTAGCACTTCCAGCTTATTGTAAGAAAAAATTTAAACACCAGACTTAAAGGGTACAGAGATCGCCATTTACAATGTCCTGGTTTAAAACTTCACTACCTGGGGCGCCTAGGTGGTTCAGTCAGTTAAGCGCTGGACTCTTGATTTCAGCTCAGGTCATGATCAGGCTTGTGAGATCAAGCCCCACGTACGGCTCTGCACTGGGTGTGGAGCCTGCTTAAGATACTCTCTCTCCCTTTCCCTCTGCCCCAACCCATATCCCTGTCCCTCTCTAAAACAAAACAAAACAAAAAACAAAAACAAGCAAAACAGAAAAAACTTTACTACCTATATGCTGTCAACTGGGGAGTTTAGGATTACGCGGGTGCATAACATTGCTTTAGGGCCTCTGAACTCACTGTGTATGACATTGCAAGGTAATTTCTTAGTTCCTGAGCCCACTTTTCTCTTTTATCTACCTGTCCTCTTTTCCTTCCATTTATTTATTATTCATTGGTCCCTTCGTTCTTTCTTTTTGTCTTTTTTTCAGATTTTGTTTACTTATTTGAGAGAGAACACGCGTGCAGGAGCAGGGTGAGGGGCAGAAGGGGAGGGAGTATACTCGGAAGTGGGGCTCAACCTGGGGCTCGATCCCAGGACCCCAAGATCATGACCTGAACTGAAGGCAGATGCTTAACCAACTGAGCTACTCAGGCACCCCCTCTTTTTTTTAAGATTTTATTTTTAAGTAATCTCTACACCCAACGTGGGGCTCAAACCCACAACTGACATCAAGAGTTGCATGCTCCTCTGACTGAGCCAGCCAGGCACCCCATTCTTTCATTTTCTGTCCATTCTCTATGCATGAGCACTGTTAGGTATGGAGAACACAAAGATAATTATCTGTTTTATATTGTCCCTTAATCAAGAAGATCATTCTAGCTAAGGAGACAGGTATATGAAATGACAGTATAGTACACCATGGTTAAAGTCATCACAAAGATTTTCACAAGAGGTATAGGAATGTAAAGAAAGTGGTTTTACCCCATATGTATTATGTATTATGAGCATTGAAAGAGATCATCTTTGAAAGCATTTCATAAATAGTAAAGCACTACGTGAATGTGAGGTGTCATTTTTACCAACAATAGCCTAGGCTAGGTGAGGAAACAAGATATTAGCTTTGTTTAACACTGTGGAGGTGGGCAGGGGGCACAGCATGTTCACCCCTCTTTTGGGTTGGGGAAAACCTCGGGGAGCTCAGACTTGTACCTTATCAAGGTGATTGTGAAGAACCTGTCATCGGGGACCCGAGTGGTACTCAAGTCACACTATGGCTATGAGGTGGAAGAGGTGAAAATCCTGGGAAAGGAACGTTACCTGGTGGCCCACACATCAGACACGCTGCTGCTGGGGGACCTGAACACTAATCGCCTTAGTGAGGTAGGAACCACAGATGGGGTGGGGGGGAATGGAACATCTTGAGTTGCTACTTCAGGGGAGCCAGGTCCCTAGGGGGAAGATCTCTGAGGAAAGCTCTAACATGCTGGTGTTGGGGAGTTGGTGGACCTGGGAGTGAGACCCCAGAGGTTTAGAATCCTGGAATGTGAACCCCCACTGTTGGACTGTTTTTACACCATCTCTCAGAAACCTAGAAACCTAGGGCAGAATCTGACGTAGCACCTCTTTTGTGCAACATCAAGGCCTTCCTAAAGTCAATCTCTCTGCCTCCTACCCTGTCCTTCTTTCAGCGTTGTCTTGGATACTTATCCACATTGTTCCTTATGTCTTCTCCCTCCTTTACAGGTAGCTTGGCAGGGATCTGGTGGCAATGAGAAGTATTTCTTTGAAAATGAAAATGTGAGTAGAGCTTGATTAACCATCATCATCTCAGTAAGCCTCCTTCTAGCTCCTATGTTGGAAGGATGGCAAGTGGCAAGGGGTTGAGGAGAGAGCAGATAAAGAAGGGAGAATGAGATAGGCACAGGAACAGAATAAAGAGAAAAGTGAGAGTCACTTTGCACTGACAGGACACCTCCATTTGCTACTGTTGGTCTCTTTCTTCATGCAAACTTCCCACCACGTGACAGTTCCATTCATCCCCAGGTGTGCATGATCTTCAATGCTGGAGAGCTAACCCTGGTGGAATATGGGAGTAATGATACCCTGGGTTCTGTACGTACTGAATTCATGAACCCCCACCTCATCAGGTAACCCAACAAGGTTCTCTAAATTTTTGAAACCCCAAAGAATTCCTTTTTAACTTCTAACTCCTGTATCCTCAAGATTAATCTAAAAACCTCATCCCATATGGTACTTCAGGGCCCTTGATAAACATCTCGATGGCCCAAGCTCATTCTGCCTTACCTCACCCTTCATGTTTCAGTGTCCGTATTAATGAGAGGCGTCAACGAGGAATGGAAGACAATAAGAAATTGGCTTATCTTGTTGATATTAAGACTATTGCTATAGGTGAGTAAGACTCTCTCATAATTCTGATAACAAAACAGATGTTTATAGTACGCTTCCATGTCACAGGATTGTGTATGGTGGAGAATCCAGGAATCCGAGAGGCACTAGGTAAATGTGTGACCCTGCTCTTACAGAGGATGTGTGAAGTGTTCAAATCCGTGTGTGCGAGTCTGCATCTGGCTATGTAGATACAGATACAGATACACTGTTACATGTATCGGCCTGTCCATATAATTATTTGTGTTCTCTGGGCATGTATCTTGGGGCTGGAAATTGTGAATTGTAGAGAGGAACCATTAGTAAATTTATGAATTTTCCTGTTTAGACTTCATAGGATAATGGACTATTTGAACCGAGAGGGGACTTATTTTCTGTAGTTTGTCATTAGTAGCCACTGATGACAAACTTTATTTGAATTTCACAAGTGTTCACATAAATAAATAAATCTTATTTTATATATTAATAGTTAACTCTGTATCATGAAATGTTTCAAGCAGAGAAAAATGTATATAGAATAGCATAGTATTCCCTACAAAGTACAGAGAATAGTATATCCGTATAGTGTAGTTTGTTAAGAACAAGGGTCTGGAGTCAAACCTCCCAACTTCTGTAATTATACCCGTGTGGTCTTAGGTAAGTGTCTTAACCTTTCTGTATCTCAATTCCCTCATCCACAAAATGGGGATAAAAATAGTACCTACCTTATATGAAAAGCACTTAGACTAATGTCTGGCACATAATAAGCACTTAATAAATGTTAGCTATTAATAATACTATTATTAGTTGCATATTCATACCTAGTTCTATCATGTCCTGACCTTTCATTATATTTACTTTGGATCTTTTATCTCTCCTCTTACTGAGAGACGTTTAAGTTGTTGGTTTTTCACTGTTTCCAGTGTTTCGGTTCTCTAAGGTTTATACCTAGAGTGGAACTGCTGAATCATAGAAGAGGTACATCTGCAATTTCACTAAATATTTCCAAATTGCTCTCCAAAGAGATTGTACCAATTTACATTCCCACCAGCAGTTAGAGGTCCCAGTGTTCTGCATCCTCTGCAATACTTGAAATTGCTTGACTTCATAATTTGGCTCACTCTGACGTATGTGAAATAATATCTCATCATATTAGTTTTTGTTTGTTCATTTGTTTATTGGCCACTTGGATTTCTTCTGCTGCTTATTGCCAGTTCTTATCCCTTGCCTATTTTTAAAATCAGGCTGTCTTTTCCTTATTGACTTGAAGGAGTTCTCTGTATGTGTGTATCTAGCCTTTGATGGTCATTTGTATTGCGGATATTTTGTCTCAGCCTCTTTTAGTGTTCAGACATTTTTAATTTTAATGTAGTTCATTTAATCACTTTTTAAGTAATAGTTTGTGATTTTTGAGGTCTCATTTAAGAAGTTTCCCTGGGGCACCTGGCTGGCTCAGTCAGAGGAGCATGCGACTCTTGATCTCAGGGTCATGAGTTTGAGCCCCAAGTTGGGTGTAGAGATTACTTAAATAAATAAAACTTTAAAAAAAGAAAAAGTTTCCTACTCCCTCTTATATCTTAATATTTTTAAAGTTTGCTTTTTATCTGGAATTTTTGTGCATAATGTAGGTATGGATCATATTTAATTTTTTTCCGTATTTAACAACTTATTGGAAATCCACTCTGTGCTCACTAATTTGTAATGTCACCTCTTATCAATCAGGTTTCCAAATACATATGGGTCTATTCTTAGGTTACTTTTACATTTCATGAGTTTTATATTTCATATCAGATTGCTGAGCTCAGAAATGTAAGTGTCTGTAATGGAAATAATATAGTCTGGTGGCCCGTGTTCCAGTGGCAATAATGAGCTGTGAGACTTTGGACAAGTCACTACACTCCATAGGGCTCATCTTCAATAGTATATAAAATGACAGAATTCTTCTTTTAACCTTTTTTGGTTACCAGCCCCTTTCAGTATCTAATTAAAATCATAGATAATATCCCAGAAGAAAATACATAAACATATACTTTTGTATATAATTTCAGGGTGTTCACAGAAATAGGGTCCCCACAGTTCTAGTATTCTATGATTCTACTTATAATTTGGGACATTAAAACATGGCTTTATCATTTTGCTTTTTAATTAAAGGAAATTTCATTTTTAAGTTGGTCTTCCCAGTTGTAGACATTAGCTGGCGTTTGGTCTTTAGCTTCAGCACGTATGACAAAGGTAGGACATTGCGCATTGGTAACGTATACAAATGAGAGTTGTGAATGGGCTGTGTTCAAGAGATTCCCTGAAAGCATCCTAGCCAATCCAAAGTGGTCTAAGTGTGAGCATATCTTATATTTTCAACAAAATTCACACCAAACTGAAATACACATCCTCAGCACACTCAGCCTAACTTTAGTCAGAGGTTCCTCCTGTTTGGTCTGTGTGCTTTCTCCACTGTTTGCCCCTCGTGCTCTGACATCATAGGCACTCAAAGTGCAGGTAACTCCTTGGAGCAGATATGTTCATCAAGGTCATTTCATCCATCAGCTTTCTCTCAGGGGTGTGCTGGAATTGGGGCTCTTCCTTAATGTGCTCAGTGCTGCCTTCCAGAGGATTTCGTGAGTAACGGAAGCCAGTTGCTCTGATCTGTTCTGACCTGCTATGAGACAACCCCAAGAGTCCCAGAGAGGAATCACATTTCTTGATGGACCTAGACTTTTTGAGTTAACTACAGAGTTAAACAAAACCTCTACAGTTTTAGTAGAAATCTAGTATTGTAAGCATCTTAGCAAAATTATGTCGTATTCCTCATACTCTAGACTGAGCCCAACATATGATTGAAGGCAAGACTTGGGCAGCCGGCCTCGTGGCCTGTATATGATTATGTGGAATCTGTCTCCTTAACCCTGTCTCCTTTACTTTGTAGTGGATCTGATTGGTGGCTACAACATTGGCACCGTCAGCCACGAGAGCCGTGTGGATTGGCTGGAACTTAATGAAACTGGGCATAAGCTTCTATTCAGGGACCGGAAACTTCGTGTAAGGCCTTAGCCATTGAGTCATCCGTACAGGATGTGGTACTTAGTACCTGCTACCAGAGATTGTGGGGGGGCGGGGGGGGGGGGCAGGATGGGACATAATTTTTTTTTTTTTTAAAGATTTTATTTATTTATTTGCGAGAGAGAATGAGAGACAGAGAGCACGAGAAGGAGGAGGGTCAGAGGGAGAAGCAGACTCCCCGCTGAGCAGGGAGCCCGACGCGGGACTCGATCCCGGGACTCCAGGATCGTGACCTGAGCCGAAGGCAGTCGCCCAACCGACTGAGCCACCCAGGCGCCCTGGATGGGACATAATTTCTTGGTGTGCTATGCCTTTAACATAGCAAAAGGCACAGAAGAATCAACACTGTGTCTGCTGTCATAGCCCATCCTGTATTACCTCTAAGGAGATGGTATCATGATGGCACCAGAGTCAAGAGGGGAATTTGGGAGCTGATTTCTCTTTTCCTATTCACAAGTCTCTGCCCTCATGAAACTGCCTCACCCCCACATGCCTAGCTGGCCTTTACCCACACCTGTTCCAGTGTTCCTCAGCTACACTTACCTGACAGCCTAAAAGCTGGCCTGAGGACAGTCTCCCCCAAGCCCCTTATTGACTCTGATCTCAATATGGTATCACCAAAGAGCTCAGCCTCAAGGGCAAAGAGACTATCTGGTGATTTTTCATTTCATTTTCACTGTGATGTGAAAGCCACACCGCAAATTTCCAGACCATTTAATGTGCCTGGTGGCCTTACTTTTGTAATCCAGTCTGGTAGCTCTGGCCCAGAGTTACTCTAAGGATGAAAGTCTGACCTTCACCTAACTTAAATTTCTGGGTGTAGCTCTTTGCTCACTTGGTCATCTCTTACTGGCCAGAGTCAGGATATACCGAGTCAACATAAACTTCAAGTGTTGATGGTTAGTAAGCTTTGAAATTCAGCATCTGCCTGACTGGTGGGTCAGTTGGCCACATTTCACCATTAGAGAAATGTTCAAGATCAGAAGACACCCCATAGCCCCTTCTAATTGTGCTGTCTACCTCTTCTTTCTTCAGTTACATCTATACGATATTGAAAGCTGCGCTAAGACAATGATCCTCAACTTCTGCTCCTACGTGCAGTGGGTTCCAGGAAGTGATGTGCTGGTAGCTCAGAACCGAAACAGCTTGTGTGTGTGGTACAACATTGAGGCACCTGAGAGGGTCACCACGTCCTCTATTAGGGTACGTCGGCACCAGGGTACCTCAGACAGAGTGGCAAACTGATCAGTTAGGGCCCTGAGGAAGCTCCAGCGGTTATTTGGTCTTCTCTGGCCCACCACCTATCATGTCAGTGATAGAGTTGGCAAGTAAAGCTTCGATCCTTCCCCACGATGGCCTAGGTCCCAAAACCATCCTTGTTCAGATTCCTGACACTATATTAGGTCCTTGGAACGTGCCTCTCTGTTACAGTGGCCCTGGGAATTCACCAGGTCATAGTGAGTTCTCTTAATCTGGAAGAGCACCCCTAGGAGGGGCCGTTCTGTGTCAGTTCCTGTGTGTGGATTCTCTGTTGTAAGCCATTCAGAGCTCCTTTTTTATCAGACTGAAAATCAGCCACTCTCCTATCCTGCCGGCATCACGTACATTCCAGTGATCTTCCAAAATCTGGGAGGATCCCGTGCAAACAAGAGAGGCCCCTGTGCTAGGGTAGGATGACTGGTGTGGGTAGAGAGCACAGGATAGTTTCTTTTGGTCCTTTTTCTATATCTCTTCTTTTTCCTCCTCTCTTACCTCATTTTAGACTAATTAAGTTTGGGTTTGGGGGTTGTTTTGTCCTTTTTTAAAACACCATTTTTCACTTTCTTGCTTTGGAGGTTATACATTTGATTCCTATAGTGATTACCCTCTGAAGTTTACCATTTCCTTAAATTAATAGTCTCAAGTTATTTAGCATCAGATCCCCTGGCAGATGATACAAGGACCTTAACTTTGATTACGTCCCCTTTGCCATTATTGTCCAGTGTTTTGTTATCCCCAAAGCGAGACATTATTCTTATACACAGCCAGAATTTGTTTACATTTCCCATCATGGTGCCAGTTTCTCTGTTCACTTTTTCTTTTTGCATTGCTGATCTTCCCTCTGGAGTTATTTTTCTTCTCCTTGAGGGAAAGTGTTTTAAAGATAAATGCTCAGTTTCTGAAAATTACTGAAATGGAATTATCTGAAAATGTTTTTATTTGGCCTGTTCTTGAAAGATACTTGGACTCCGTTCCCATTTCTAGATTGACAGTTTTTCTTAGACTTTCGCATATACTGTCCCATTGACTGACTTCCTTAGTTCTGAGTTTATTAACAGCCCCTTCTGTTGTCTTGTTGTTTTTTTTTTAAGATTTTATTTATTTGAGAGAGCAGGAGCAGGGGGAGGGGCAGAGGGAGAAGCAGACTCCCCACTGAGCAGGGAGGGATGTGGGGCTCAGTCCCATAACTCTGGGATCATGACCAGAGCCTAAGGCAGACACTTACCCAACTGAGCCACCCAGGTGCCCCTGTCTTGTTGCTTTTAAAGTCTTCTTTTTCTTCAGCATTCGGAAGCTTCACTACAATATGTCTGCATATAAATGTCCTTTTACTTTTCGTGCTTGGTGTATATGCATGTGTGTGTGTGTGTGTGTGTGTGTGTGTGGCGCATCTGCCAGGACACGTCATTCCTCAGCCATGAGCTCTTCAAATGTTGCTGCTTCTCTCGAACTCTCTAGTCTCACCCTCAGAATTCTAATTAGGCATGTGTTCCATTTCTTGTCCTGTCTCTGTGCCTCTATAACCTCTTATTCTTCCTTTCTCCTTCTTGCTCCATGCTACATTCGGGGTAATTCCTTAAGAAACATCTTGCAAGTCAGGGGTTCGCTTTCACCATTGTCTCATCTGCTATTGAAACCACCCACTGAGGTTTTTTTACTTCAAATATTGAATTTTTCATATAATTTTATTTGGTTCTTTCTCCAGTCTGCCTGGTCATTTTCTAGTAAATGTGCTGCCGAAGTGAGTACAACCTGGCTATTTTTGATAGTCTCTTGTCTCTTGCTTAATTTTTCACTCCATCTTTTAGGTCTTTAAACATTTTACACTTATTTTATATTCCATAACTGTTTTTTTCATAACTGTTATTTTTAATATTGGAAATCCTTGGAGGTCCAAAAGTGCTGTAGTTATTATTTACTCCTTTATGGTGGTTAACTTATATTTTGGTACTTTTTTTTTTAATTGGGGCTCATGTTACATTGAATATAATCTTTTAGAATCTCAAGGGCCTAACATGGGCATGTTTTCCTCCAGAGATGATTAGTGTTTGCTTCTGCAGGAATCAGGCATATTAATGACTTTTGTTCCCTTTCTTAAAGAGAGGATCCCAGATTTCATGACTGAGGGATTCTCAGATTCGCCCCCTCATCCTGCTGGAGGATCCCTGATTTATTCGCCCACTACTGTGTTTGCCATCAGGGAAACTGTACCCTTTCTGCTTGCTCTCCTGTTTTTTTCCTGCTCAGGTTTTAGCTTCCTTCCTTCCTTCCTTCCTTCCTTCCTTCCTTCCTTCCTTCCTTCCTTCCTTCCTTCTTCCTTCCTTCCCTCCCTCCCTCCCTCCCTCCCTCCTGTGGGAGACTAGGAAGCATGCCTAGTGATTTCTTCAGGTGAACTCAGCAACGAATGCATTAAAAAGTACATCCCAGGTAGAAGTTGTATTTAACAGAAGGACTCAAGCAGGAAGAAGTGGATGCACACATTGTCACTTTACCTCCAGGCATTAGTGCGGCACAGCTCTGAGTGTACTTTAACCCGAGGGCATTAGCATAGCGAAGGAATTCATACCTGCTTGAAAGAAACTAAATGTTAGGCAACCAAGGGCCGCTGTAATTCCCCCGGTGTGGGAGCGCTAGGGTTAGGTAAGGGTGGGTCTGTTCTGCAATGGAGTCAATGGAAACACTAACCTGGAATTCGGTGGGTGGGGATTGAAATTTTACAGGGCGATGTGGTAGGTCTGGAGCGGGGCGGGGGGAAGACCGAGGTGATGGTGACCGAAGGTGTGACTACGGTTGCCTACACGCTGGACGAGGGCCTGATCGAGTTTGGAACAGCCACTGATGACGGCAACTACAGCCGGTGAGGGGCTGGGCTGATACCCCGGGAGGTGGTGGGAGAGTCCGGGTCTGAGGCGGGAGGACCTCGGATGGGCCGGACAACTGGCCACGTCGCCCCCGGCCGCATCACCAGTATTCCTCCGCGTCCTGCTGACCCTGGACTCCTGCTTTCCTTCCTTCTCTCTTCAGGGCCACAGCCTTCTTGGAGACTCTGGAAATGACCCCAGAAACAGAGGCAATGTGGAAAACCTTGAGCAGACTGGCGCTCGAGGCACGGCAGCTCCACATCGCCGAGAGGTGAGGCAGACCAGAACGGAGGTGCCGGGCAGCTAGAAAGGACAGCCGCTCCTCCCAGTGCTAAGGCACCGCTCCCCTCCCGTGCCACCAGATGTCTTAGAACCCTTCAAACATTCTTCCATCCCAGGTTGTAAGAGTTCTCTTGTTTTTGCTTCCCTTTCTTGTAAGTAGGTGCCCCTCAGAGTTTTAACACCCATACCCCCCAGTCTGTGTGTCGTGTATTTCCGAATGTGGTATAGGAGTATAGTTAGTAGGACAAACTCGGGACTCCAGACTCTGAGTTATCTTGGCTCCATTTACCGGCTTGTATAACCGTAGGTTAAGTGAACCTTTCCAAGCCTTGGGGTTTCTCGATTTCCCTTCCGTAAAGTGGGAGTAATAATAGAATTTACCCCCTAGGGCGGTCAAGAGGAACTGTGGGGGCAGTGAAGAAAGTGGGAGATTCTAAGTACTCAGTGAACATCAACTGCTGCTGTTTTGCCAGGAGTCCTCAGCTCCCTCCTTTCCCATGCCCCCAGAGCTAGATGACCCGCTCGTCCGAGGGCCCTGACCCAGCGTCTTCAGCACATGTCCTGAAGCCCTTACTGCCCAGCCCTACTGTCTCCACCCTAGAACAGACCACACCTCTACCCGCAGTGTCCCAGAAGCCTCTTAGTCTCACTCATACTGTTCTTACACCCTACCATCCATTCAGCCCATAATGGCCGAGATCATTTTTTTAACCATAAATTAGATTGGCACTTTTTTGCTCAGAACCTTCCAGCAGCTTACTGTTCTCCTTAGTATAAGATCCATAGTCTTTGCCATGTCCTAAGGCCCTATGATATTTGGCCTCTGCTTCCTTCATATACCAGGTACCTACTTGCCCATGTCTCCAGCCACACTGGCATCCTTTGGGCCCTTTGAGCATGTCAAACTCCCTCCTGCCGAGGCACCTTACACGCGGTATTCCCTCTGCCTGGAATAATTTTTTCCCATCTTGTGGAACTGACTTTTTCTTGTATTTAGGTCTTGGCTCAAATGTCAGCTCCTCAGATAGGCGTTCTCTGACTACCAACTTAACTAATCCCCTCCATTACTGTCTGTATGTACTGTCACACTATTTTATTTTACTTTTCTTTCTCTGAAATATCTTTGTTTGCTTACTAATTATTTGTTTCCACTAGAAAGTAAGTCCCCTGAGAGCAAGGCCTTCATCTGTCTTATCCCCTTGTGTCTCTAGTGGCAAAAACAGTGCCTGGTGCATAATCGATGCTCAGTATATATCTGCTGAGCCAACGAATTCACGATGATCCTATAGTAATACTGCTGTTACTATGATTGCTTCCATACTCTAGGTGCTTTTCTGCTTTGGGCCATGTAGCAAAAGCTCGATTCCTGCATGAAACCAATGAGATTGCAGATCAAGTGTCTCGGGAATATGCAAGTATTATCCTCCTGAATTATTCAGTCTCTCAAGCTGAGGTTTCTCTTCACACTCCATCCCGTGATCCCTGGCTCTCCAGCCATGGCTCGTGTGCTCTATTCTGCCCACCCCACCTCCATCCTCAAGTCAGACCACTCTGGAATTGCCTGCCAAACCTCCTCCTCTAAGCCCCATGAAGGTGTTCAGCTTTCCAGTCTTTTCGCTTCCTCGTCTCTGTGGCCTTCCTGTCTAAGCTCACACAGACAGAATGGCTCCTGCAGCACCAACAGAATAAGCAGAACCTTCTTCCTCCCCACAGGGTGGAGAAGGAACAGACTTTTACCAGGTCCGAGCACGCCTAGCCATGCTGGAGAAGAACTACAAGCTGGCTGAAATGATCTTCTTGGAACAGGTGATGGGAGCAGAGGGACCAGACTGAAGAGGGGAGCAGGGCGGGAGGGGCAGTGAGGCAAACTGAGGGGAGGAAAGAGCACTGGGAGAGAGCACTTGGAAAGGTTTATGCAGTTAACGGCACTCCTTACTTCCCCTTCTGCATTAGTCTTTACGGTTATGTCCTTCTTTCATAAATTATCTGCTGCCTCCCCCGTACTCCCGCCTGTCCTGGCGCTTCTTGCACACACAGGCAGATCTGGGTTTGTGGGGCCTGAAGCTTATACAATTTGAGGAGCCCTCTTTAAGAAAAAATGCCTTGGAAGGGGCCTATGCAGATAAGGTGCCCTGAGGCTTAAGCTGCTTCTACTTTCGTAATAAATCCACCACTGCTTGTGTGTAAGTAAAGGGTGAGGCTTCCAGGCCACATGGGCTGGCATCGTAGCGAGGCTGAGGACAGCCTGCTGATTCCCGATCCTCCTGTATCTTCTTGGTGTCCCTCTTTCCCCTGCCCGGGTTCCCCTAGAATGCCGTTGAGGAGGCCATGGACATGTACCAGGAGCTGCACCGTTGGGATGAGTGTATCGCAGTGGCTCAGGCCAAGGTACTACCAGTTCTGTCTTCTCCACGGTGCTCACAGCTCGGTTCCACCAATATCAGAAGCCTCCTCTTACCAAGGAGGCTATAGGAACTGGAACAGGGTTGGGGCTGGGAGTTAGGACATTGGAGACTGGGAGGCTTTCCATTGTTACAGTGGGATTGGAGAAGCTTGGGAAGCAGCAGGGCAGGAAGGAGGGATGTGACTTCTCTTGCCTCTATTGCGTGTCCAGGGGCACCCGGCCCTGGAGAAGCTGCGCCGGGGTTACTACCAGTGGCTGATGGACACACAGCAAGAGGAGCGAGCCGGTGAACTACAGGAGAGCCAGGGGGATGGCCTAGCAGCCATCAGCCTCTACCTCAAAGCTGGGCTCCCTGCCAAAGCTGCTCGACTGGTGCTGGCCCGGGAAGAACTGCTGGCCGACACCGAGCTGGTAGAACACATCACTGCAGCCCTTATCAAGGGGGAGCTGTATGAAAGGGTAGGCCTGGCTTCCCACTCCTGTCCCTCATCGCCAGGACTCAGTGCCCCCTCCTACCCAGAGGAGGCCTGGAGTGCATGGCCCCCCCAGGACCGGTGGCTGGGCTGATCCTCGATTCTTTGTGCAGCAGGGCTATCATTGTAGTCACGTGCTATGTGTCAACAGGCAGGTGATCTCTTTGAGAAGATTCGAAACCCACAGCGGGCCCTGGAGTGCTACTGTAAAGGCAGCGCGTTCATGAAAGGTACTATCACCGACAGCCCAGCCTTCCCTGCACCTGTTTGTGCATCTCTTCGGGTTGACCAGCTCAGTTCTCCATTCCTCCACCTCTCACCTATTTTCCATACCCCATTTCCCTGTCTTACTTTTCCTGAGTCCCATCCCTGGAAGTCTTAGCTGAGTGCCTTCTCTGTCCCTGGCAGCGGTGGAGCTGGCTCGTCTGGCATTCCCAGTGGAAGTGGTGAGACTGGAAGAGGCGTGGGGGGATCATCTGGTGCAGCAGAAGCAGCTCGATGCAGCCATTAATCACTACATTGAAGCCAGGTAGAGGGGTGCAAAGGAGATTGGGCATGAGGTCCAAGGTAATGGGGCAAGTAAGGGCGCCAAGGCCTACAACAGAGATGGCAAAATGCAGGTTGGAGTAGGCGTGAGGTGTGTCCCTGCCTCTGTCTCCCTCCCTCTTGTGCGCACACACGGATGCCTTTCCCAACTATGCCAGGTGCTCCATTAAGGCGGTGGACGCTGCCCTGGGCGCCCGTCAGTGGAAGAAAGCCATTTATATATTAGATCTCCAGGACCAGAGCACTGCATCCAAATACTACCCCCGCGTGGCCCAGCACTATGCAGCTCTGCAGGAGTATGAGGTGAGGAGAGTCCCTTCCTGGAGCCAGAAGCAACGCAGTACAGGCTAACGAGGAGAACCCAGAGCAGGGAGTGGGGGGCCCCTCACCAAATCCTTCCTTCTGGGGCCCAGCAGCACCAGCCATCTGGAGTGAGAAGAAAGCAGCTTGCTCCCCTTATTTCATGCCAGCGTGACACAGACCCCTCTCCCAGATCTATGAAGCCAGTCTCCAGCTCTCTTCCTATGTAACTCCATCAGAGTTCCAACAGAGAATTGCCTTGTGTTGCAGAAATACAAGGTCCTTTTAAACTGCCATTGTATTGTCCCCATTCTGGTGTTTTGTTTGTTTTTTTCCAAAACAGTGGAAGGTGTGAGACACCACAGCCCTCTTTCCTTCTCTGTTGTAGACTAACAGTCTCCCTGGCTCTCCTCCATCCCGGCTGAGGTTTGCTCTTCCCCTTGCAGGCCGCTTTAACTCTCTTGCTCTTGGCCTTCTGTATCTACCTCTCTCAACCACAGATTGCTGAGGAGCTCTACATTAAGGGAGACCGCACAAAAGATGCAATAGACATGTACACTCAGGCTGGCCGCTGGGAGCAAGCCCATAAGGTAAAGAGCGGGGTGGAATTCCTCAGAGAATTCCACCTCTCTGGGGGTGTTGCCACTTTCCCTGGGCTCTGATCTCCCCCCTTCAGCTGGTTCCATGAAAGCCGAGAAGGAGTACCAAAATAAGAGAGTCTGGAGAACTTTGATCCCTAGCCACAGGGAGAGGCAAGGATGAAGAGGCCCTCGTTCCCAAACCTGTAATCCCGAAGCGAGCAGAAGGGTTTGGGAGCTGGGGAGTCCCAAATACCCCTCCCCAAGCTCTAGTCACAGTGGCAACTTCGTTGCACGCCTGCACCCAGAACCCGGTGGGTACAGTGGGAGCGGGAATGGGTGCCCCAGCACAGGGCACCTCTGGCCTTCCTGCCTGAGCGGAATATAGTCCTGACTTTGCTCCGTATGGACTTGGGATTCCCTGGACTGACCAGGAAAGCAGCAGCATGCAAACTCCTACGGTTGCTGGGAGGGTTCAGAGTTGCTGAGAAAACAGGCAGCCCCCCAAGCCCCACTTCCCCGGCCGCTCCGCATTTCCCTCTGCTGCCCTTGGAACCCGGCGCCTGAGATGCTCAGGCTCTGTGTGTCTGCACAGCTGGCCACGAAGTGCATGAGGCCGGAAGACGTGTCGGTGCTGTACGTCACCCAGGCTCAGGAGCTGGAGAAGCAGGGCAAGTACCGTGAGGCGGAAAGGTGAGCCGCGGCCCTGGAGGAGGTGTGGAGGGCGACGGGGCGTCAGGGCTGCAGGCAGGGCTGACGCTGAGGGATCTCTTGGGAATGACTGTAGGGGCAGGAATCTGGGTCTAGGAGGCCCCGGGTGTATGTCCCCTCCCCAGGCTCTACGTGACAGTGGAAGAGCCTGATCTCGCCATCACCATGTTCAAAAAGCACAAGCTGTATGATGATATGATCCGCCTGGTAGGGAAGCACCACCCAGATCTCCTCAGTGACACACACCTGCACCTGGGCAAGGTGAGCCCTTCTTCTGTCTCGGCCCTCTCTTCTCCAAGCAGGCTCCGTGTCTGCCTCGCTCCATCCTGACCCTCCTTTCCCCAGGAGCTGGAGGCTGAAGGCCGACTGCAGGAGGCTGAGTATCACTACCTCGAGGCTCAGGAGTGGAAGGCGACGGTGAACATGTACCGGTCCAATGGGCTTTGGGAGGAGGCCTACCGGGTAAGGAGCCCAGGTCACACTGGGGATACGTCGTCCCTCTTTCCCACTCTCAAGTGACTCATTCTGAACTGGTTGCGGTATCTTTGAAAAATGTCCGCACCGATAGGCAAAATTTCACGTACGGTATGAAGGGTCTGTGGGCTACCTGAAGTCCATGCTTGGACCCTCAGCAGGTTAGTAGACCCCGAAACTTAGCCCTCTCCCTGTTCTAGTAGAAGGACCTGACCCTTGTCAAAGCTGAAGTCAGGTCCCAGGGGAGGCGGGAGCAGCCATGTGGCCCTGCGTGGAAGGATTGCCAGATGGCTTTGCTTCACAGGTGGCCAAGGCTCACGGAGGAGCTACTGCCCACAAACACGTGGCCTATCTGTGGGCAAAGAGCCTGGGAGGAGAGTCTGCAGTTAGACTGCTTAATAAGCTGGGACTCCTGGAAGCTGCCATTGACCACGCCGCTGACAACTGGTGAGGCCCTAAGGCTTCTCTCCATGGGCCCCATTCCAGACAGAGCCTCTAGATAGACAAGAAAAATTGCTGTATAGCTAAGAAGCGTTTCTAAAAATTGAGGCAGGAGTGAAGAAATCCTTGGAAGAACTTGATGGAGAGGCAAGAATGAATCAGTAGTCTGCCCCTGGGGGCTCAGAACAGTGTTTAATCTGTAGCTGTTCTAAGGAGATGATGGAAAGAGAGCATTTTTTTTTTCTTCTTTTTAAGTAATCACTACGCCCAGGGTGCAGCTTGAACTCACAACCCCAAGATCAAGGGTCACTCATTCTCCCGACTGAGCCGGCCAGGTGCCCCAGAGAGGACAGCTTTTAAAGCTAAGGTGCACTGAGCCAGTAGCTTACTTTTGAGTAATGGAAGTGTGATTCTGTTAAATGCAAAAAGAGCTTTTCTTCAGCAAATGTTACAAAGACCAGTAATAATCCTGCATTGAGTCAGATTGCTAAGGGTAGTCTTACTGTTTTTGAGAGACCCTTTTTTTCAGCTAGTGTAGATGTGGCTCAGGAGGAGGTGGTGGAGAACCAGGCACCCTTGCTCCCCAGGCAGAGTAGTGCTGTGAGGCTCACCACGGTCCCCTGCCTCGTGCCCATCCCACTCCTTCATGTCCACTGGTCACAGGAAGCACAGGCTTTTCCAAGTGTCCCCTGATCCATGTCTTCCTTTATGTGTCTGTGTGCTTCTGTGTCACTTCATACGGATTTTTTTTTTTTTAAGATTTTATTTATTTATTTGACACAGAGAGACAGAGAGGGAACACAAGCAGGGGGAGTGTGAGAGGGAGAAGCAGGCTTCCCGCCGAGCAGGGAGCCCGATGCGGGTCTCGATCCCAGGACTCTGGGATCATGACCTGAGCTGAAGGCAGACGCTTAACAACTGAGCCACCTAGGCGCCCCACGGATTGTCTTCTTAATCTGTCCTTTTTCTTCCCCCCGTCATGGCCCTTTCTGTTTTCTCTTGCCCTGTTTCTCCTCTTGTCTTATAAAATTAAAGTACTGAGTAGGCAAACCTTATCTACACCTTCCATTTTAGCTCATTTGAATTTGCTTTTGAACTCTGTCGGCTGGCCCTCAAGCACAAAACCCCTGAGATACATCTCCGATATGCTATGTACCTGGAGGATGAGGTATGGATGTGATCCTTCTCCATTGCTTTTGACCTTGACCTCCTCCTGTCTCATGGCTGCCATGATGGCAACCTGCTTCTTATCATGTGCGGCTGCCCTTCTGTCCCTACAGGGTAAATTTGAAGGGGCTGAAGCTGAATTCATCAGGGCTGGTAAACCCAAGGAAGCAGTCCTCATGTGAGTTACCCATAAATTCCTTACTCCTGCCCTCCCAAGTGCAGCCCCAGGACCTGGCATTGTCACCTTCACCTTCATCTGCACCTAGTACCAATAAATTTCCTACCCCCTCAGTGACATGGCTGTTTGCCTCCCACTGTTGAGGCCTCAGTCCTGTACTTAGCCTCTCCTGTGTCTTCATCTGGGAGCAGGTTTGTCCATAACCAGGATTGGGAGGCAGCTCAGCGTGTGGCCGAGGCCCACGATCCTGACAGCGTCGCCGAGGTGCTTATGGGGCAGGCCCGGGGGGCCTTGGAGGAGAAGGACTTTCAGAAAGCAGAAGGACTGCTGCTTCGGGCCCAGAGACCGGGCCTGGCCCTCAATTATTATAAGGTAGGGCACCGGATTCAGGGCCATGAGGGGAGGGTGAAAGGGTATGGGATCCCACAGAGCACTACACTAACCCCCCGGCTACTGGGAAAGATCCAGGGAGTGAGCATTGGGGCGGGGGGGAGGGAAAGAGACAAGAAGGAGAAGAGCGGTCCAAGGACCTAGCGATCAGTGGCCCATAGTACACAGCACCTGTGTGGCAGTGGGAAGCTGTCATGCCTGCCTCTGCCTTCCTGATCGCTGGAAATCTGAGCAGGAGGCTGGACTGTGGAGTGATGCCCTGCGGATCTGCAAGGACTACATGCCGGGCCAGCTGGAGGCTCTGCAGGAAGAGTATGAGCGGGAAGCCACCAAGAAGGGGGCCAGGTATGAAGCCAGGAGGCAGCAAGTGTCGGCAGGGCTGGAGGGTGGCTCACAAGGTATACACAGGGTAGGCTGCACTGCCCATCCTGTTCCTGGTCACGTGTACTCTCATCTCCTCAGGGGCATGGAGGGGCTAGTGGACCAAGCTCGACAGTGGGAGCAGGCTGGAGAGTATAGCCGTGCAGTCGACTGCTACCTCAAGGTGCGGGACTCAGGCAGCAGCAGCAGCCTGGTGGAAAAGTGCTGGATGAAGGTGAGGCCTGCTACACCCTTCCTGGCCCTCCGCTTCCCGGACCGCCCTCACACCCAGCGTCCCTCTTCAGACATTCCTCTTTCCTCTTCTGCCTCTCGTTTTCACTCAGGCAGCAGGCATCTGCTGAGTGCTTGCTAGATGCGAGAGCCAGAACCTCTGAAGGCTATAAGAGGGGCTGTAAGGCAGAACCCTAACAGCCAGAAATTGGGGAAAGTTAGACCAACGTGGCTCAACTAATTGTGTATCTCAGTGAAAACTAAAGGATGTGATTTGAGGTGGAGTTCAGAGAAGGTGGAGTTCAGAGAAGCCCTCTATGGGCTGGAGGGGTCAGGGAGGCTTGAGGGAGAAGGTTGGCCTAGGACCAGAGCTGGAAGGGCAAATCCAGAGCCCAGAGCTGGGGCCAGATGGAGGCCATGAAGAAAGCAGAGGCTCCTCCTCTATACAGGAGCTCCTGGAAAGAAGCATCTAGCAGATTAAGCTAAGCCAGTATGTTTCATCAATTCCTAAGCAAATATATAATCACATTTTACTATCTTAGGAATTGGGTTGCATGTGAAGTTTTAAATGAGGTTATCTGCGGCACCTGGGTGGCTCAGTCGGTTAAGTGCCTGACTCTTGATTTCGGCTCAGGTCATGATCTCAGGGTTGTGAGATCTAGTTCTGCATTGGGCTCTGTGCTGGGCGTGGAATCTGCTTGAGATCCTCTCTCCTTCTCCCTCTGCCCCTCCCCACTCGTGCTCTCTCTCTAAAACAAAAAATAAATGAGGTATCTTTGATTCAGAGAAATATGGTATTAGGAGTTGTCAAGGGGGTGAGATTGATCAGCTCCCTAAGTAAAATGTTGGTGCGGTGATGACCCTGCAGAATTCCCCTCGGGTTTCAGAAGCCTTGTAATTGAATAGCCCCTAGTAGTTGGGGTGGGGGTGGGGGGGGAGGAAGTAGAAAGAAGGACTGATGGTTATGCAAATTTAGTCAGCAAGTGTTCATGAAGCATCTGCTATGTTTTACTCTGGAGCATTGTCTTTTGGCATCTGTACATGACTATACCTTCTTGAGATTAGTCAACTTCCCGGATGGGACACTTGAAGCTTTGAAGGGTTTGACAGGTAAAGAAAATGAGGCAAGAATAGGTGGGGAAGAGACCAGGAGGATTTAGCACATAGACTGTAGCTAAAACAGACCATGTATGTGGAAATTAAAATTTGATGAGGATGTCAACATCACAGTGGAAAGAGTAAACTTATAGAATGCTCAGGTTTGTAGAATTACTGAGTTTTAGGGCTGGAAGGTATCTCCAAGGTCATCTAGACCAGCACTGTCCAAAAGAAATACAATGCAAGTCACAAAGGTAAGTCATACATGAAAGTTTAAAATTTCCTAGTAGCTGCATTCAAATAAGTAAAAAGAAATACAAGAAAATAATTATATCTTACCTAATCAAATATATCTAAACTCGAAATTTCAACATATAATCAATATTTTCTTGGTTGATTTTTTTTTTTTTTTGACAGAGACATAGCGAGAGAGGGAACACAAGCAGGGGGAGTGGGAGAGGGAGAAGCAGGCCTCCCGTGGAGCAAGGAGCCTGATGCGGGGCTCTGTCCCAGGAACCCGGGATCATGACCTGAGCTGAAGGCAGACGCCCAACGACTGAGCCACCCAGGCGCCCCTGGTTGATTTTTTTTTGAAAATGTTATTTATTTAAGAGTAAGAGAGTGTGTGTGCATGCACTCACAAGCAGAGGGGAGGGGAAGCACAGAGGAAGTGGGAGAAGTAGATTCCCCACTGAGCACTGACTCCAGGCTAGATCCCAGGCCCCTTGGATCATGACCTGAGCCGAAGGCAGATGCTTAACTGACCAAGCCACCCAGGCGCCCCTTATTGATTGATGATATTATTGATACTACTTATTTCTCAATTTATTGAGATATTTTACATTCCTTCTTCGTACTAAATCTGTGAAACCCAGGGTGTATTTAAACTGATAGCACATCGGGGCGCCTAAGTGGCTCAGTCGTTGGGCGTCTGCCTTCAGCTCGGGTCATGGTCGCAGGGTCCTGGGATCGAGCCCCGCATCAGGCTCTCTGCTCGGCGGGAAGCCTGTTTCTCCCTCTCCCACTCCCCCTGCTTGCGTTCCCTCTCTCGCTGTCTCTCTCTGTCAAATAAATAAATAAACTCTTTAAAAATAAATAAATAAACTGATAGCACATCTCATTTGGGACTAGCCACGTGTGACTAGTGGCTTCTATTCTGATGGTACAAATCTAGACCAACCGTCACTCTTACAGGTGAAGAAACTGAGGCACAGAAAAGCCCAGCACAAATAGCTGCAGAATGCCTTCTTTCTCTACACCACACTACCAAGATTCTGTTTGTGACAAAGAACTTGAGAAACCAGTTTGTCCAAGGGGGGCAGGACCAAATGCAGTGACCTCAGACAGCATAGAGTGTCTGACAGAGGAGCTGAGAAGAACAAATAGATCTGCGGATGGTCATTTCAAGGCTCTGAGGGACCGTGAGGCAGGCCTTGCCGAGGAGGGTAGAAGGTGAGGGAGAGTGCAAGAGAGAAAGTTGGCAACTGAAGGGAAAAAAACAGACCAGGCTGAGGATGCGCAGTGGTATTTGTCTCTCCTACCTGTTGTCATTTTCTGTTCCACCCCTCAGGCAGCTGAACTCGCCATCAAGTTTCTGCCTCCCCAACGCAGTCTGGAAGTAGTTCGGGCTGTGGGACCCCAGCTGATTGGAATTGGAAAGCACAGTGCAGTAAGTAGAGTACTGGGACAGAAAAGAAATAGATTCACGGAGAGGGTGGAATTCCGGTGCCATCTACACCCAGGAGGGCATGTGAGGTGGGCCTCTTGGCAGGTGTGACCTGCAGTTAGTTCTGTGGAAATGGAGGAGAGATGGTCTCCAGGCTCTGATTCCCCCACTGTGCAGGCTGCAGAGCTCTATCTGAACCTGGACCTAGTCAAGGAAGCGATCAATGCTTTCATTGAGGGTGAGGAGTGGAACAAGGCTAAGCGCGTGGCCAAGGAGTTAGATCCCCGGTAAGCTGCTGACCCCTTCTCTCCAGGAAGTTCTCTTACTTCCTTTTGTAAGGAGGAGGAAGAAGTTCTCATGGGAAGGGTGTGCATCCCAGGACTGTGTAGTGTTAGATCTCTGCACATCTTCACAGGTATGAAGACTACGTGGACCAGCATTATAAAGAGTTCCTCAAGAACCAGGGCAAAGTGGACTCGGTGAGACTTGCAGAGAGTTAGCAAGAGGCCAAACACATGGAGGCTCAAGGGATTTCCCTCCTCCTCTCCCCGCTCATGTCATGTCTGTCCTCTTAACTCTGTCTTTTCCACTGATCCATAGCTGGTGGGTGTGGATGTGGTGGCTGCTTTGGACCTGTATGTGGAGCAGGGCCAGTGGGACAAGTGCATTGAAACGGCTACCAAGCAGGTACTGCTCTCTTCCTCCCATCCCTAGCTCTTCTGGACATTTTCCCTTGGCTCCCCTTGCCCCAGAGCTGTATCTCTCTTACTTCCTCCAAAGCCCAACCCCAAAGATCCCTAACCAGCATCAGAGAGTCAGTCTTCCACCCTTTTGAAACTGGAGTCAGAGGCCTAGCTGGGCCTGACTTACACAGACCTTTGCCTCCTAAACAAATCCATGGCCTCAAGTTACCACCCCACCCTCTCTGCCTGGTCTTACTGATCCCAACCTCCCCATGCTTTTCCTCCATCTCCGGGACAGAACTACAAGATTCTGCACAAGTATGTGGCTTTGTATGCGACTCACCTGATCCGAGAGGGTGGCTACGGGCAGGCACTAGCCCTGTATGTGCAGCACGGAGCTCCTGCTAACCCACAGGTACCAGCCTGCTGCTCAGGGTGAATGTTCCCCAAGGAAAGTCTTACCTTCTCCTCAAGAACCACCCATTCCCTCGGCAACTGTCTTCTCAAAGGATTCTTTTAGACAGCGTCATGCCCAGGGACCCCCCTCCCCCCACACCAGCGTCTTCTGAAATGTGCAGCCACTCAAGATTTCTCGTTTGAGGATACATTCAGCAACCTCCTCGTGCTCTTAGCTAACACAGGGAAGCCTTTTTTTTTTTTTTTTTTTAAAGATTTTATTTATTTATTTGAGACAGAGAGAATGAGAGACAGAGAACATGAGAGGGAGGAGGGTCAGAGGGAGAAGCAGACTCCCCGCCGAGCAGGGAGCCCGATGCGGGACTCAATCCCGGGACTCCAGGATCATGACCTGAGCCGAAGGCAGTCGCTTAACCAACTGAGCCACCCAGGCGCCCAACACAGGGAAGCCTTTCAGAGATGAATTCTGCACACACCTCTAGGGCCTTACTAACTTCCTTCAGAGAGTAAACACTGCTCTCCTACCTGAGCACCCCGGCTCAATGGAGTATCAGTCCATTAACGTGTGACTGCATTCGCGTTCACACATCTGTCCACACGCAGACTGCCAATTGTAAGAAAGTTATTTTCTTACTCTTCTTTCTCTTCCTGAAAACGATCAACACTTTCTCCATCATTGTTCCCTAGCTCCTCCACATGCATGCTTACAGCCTGTATCCTCTTCGGCCCCACATGCACTTTCTCTTCTAGTTACCCCTCCTCACTCAGCTCTCCTTTCCCCACTACCCCTAGAACTTCAACATCTACAAAAGGATCTTCACGGACATGGTGAGCTCACCTGGGACCAACAGTGCTGAGGCCTATCACAACTGGGCTGATCTTCGGGACGTGCTCTTTAACTTGGTGAGGAAGTCAGGTCCATGACAGAGTTACAAGGCTACTCCACCTGTCCCTATCCCCCTCTCTTCTTTCAGGCACATAAACATTTACCTTCAAATGGGCTGCACCTTTGTCCAGGTGGCCATGAGCTCTCCGGCACTCCTCCAACCCCCGACCCAGGCTGTGCTCTCTTCCTGCTCTAGTGTGAAAACCTGGTGAAGTCTAGTGAGGCAAACTCTCCAGCCCATGAGGAGTTTGAGATGATGCTGCTGATTGCTCATTACTATGCCACTCGCTCAGCTGCCCAGAGTGTCAAACAGCTGGTGAGATTGGGCGGGGGGCGGGCGGGGGGAAGCACTCAGTCTTACAGACACATCTTCCAATGTATGAAGTTGAATGAATTCAAGTTCTGGATTCTCAAACTTGGTCCACTTCTCTCCTAGCTTCTCTTCTGTTTAAACAAATCTTTAACCCTCGCTGAGGTGGTTTTCTTCCTGGACTCCTCCACTGACCTTCTTAGGACTCTGCCCACATAGCTCCAGCCTCATTATACTTAAACATTCAAATCCCACAATTTCTGTATTGATCTCTTAAAACATACACACTTCTTTGGCTGATTCGTGATAGCATAATGTAAATTTATTGTGTGTACTTGAATGATAGAAATAATCTAGGCCTAGTTCTCTTGTGCAGAGGAAAAAGACCCAGAACCGCTTGAGATCCAGAGCAATTTCATATGTATTACTGGTTTTTTGGTTCTCTGGCTGCTTTAGTTATAAGATCACTGGTCTGGTAGCTTAGTCGCTACAGTGCCAGGATCATAATGCTTTGACTTTAATCTGTAGGAAACTGTGGCTGCCAGGCTTTCTGTTTCGCTCTTACGCCACACTCAGCTCCTACCTGCAGACAAGGCCTTCTATGAAGCAGGCATTGCTGCCAAGGTGAGCTGGGACAAGGAAGGGTGTGGCCGAGGAGATAGGGACATCAAAAGTTGGGAGGTAGAATATGCTGTCTACTAAGGTAGAGCAAAGCAGAATTTGGGGCGGATGATATGGAGGACATCGTTTTCTTGTGTCTTCCTGGATTCTTTCCCCTGCATCCTGGAGAAGCAGCATCCAAATCCCAGCTGCTCACTCCCACTTGCAATTTTTCTCTGTTGCAGGCAGTTGGCTGGGAGAACATGGCATTCATCTTCCTCAACCGCTTTTTGGATCTGACTGATGTGAGTAGAGAAGTTGTGCCCAGAGGGTGGGAGGTTTTGCCTGTCACAAGCTGTGTCTATCTCATGGCTGCCCACTCTGCCGCAGGCAATCGAAGAAGGGACTCTGGATGCCCTTGACCACTCGGACTTTCAGGATACAGACATTCCCTTTGAGGTGCCACTCCCAGCCAAGCAGCACGTACCGGTAAGAGAACGAGATTGGAGAACAGGGAAGGCCTCACCGGTGTGAGGGCGCTGTGAAGGGAGGACACTTTATCACTTTATGTTGGTCCTCCTAACCTTTGTAACGGGCATCAGCTAGCAACATCTTTGGAAGGGCTATTCCTTCAGTGAAAGTAGAAGGAGAGAAAAAAGAAAACTAAGTTGGTGACCATGAACCCCATCCAAGGAGGATCGTGTATGGGTAAAAGATGATGCACAGGACGACAGTTAAGTAAGACTCCCAACTCACCACCTTCCACTTGCCCTGCCCTGCGTGAAGCTGCTGCTCCTTCTGTCCTTCCCAGGAGGCTCAGAGGGAAGAGGTTCGAGACTGGGTACTCACAGTCTCAATGGACCAGCGGCTGGAGCAGGTTTTGCCTCGGGATGAGCGCGGTGCCTACGAAGCTTCCCTGGTGGCAGCGAGCACTGGAGTTCGGGCACTACCCTGCCTCATTACAGGTACAGAACTCTACAGCAACCCACGTTCTGTGGTGGGTGGAAAGGAAGGGAACACAGCAGGATCAAGAGAGTATCTTACTCCGAAATTGCTCTTGGTTTTCCCCCTAAAATGCCAGTTCATCTTTTTTTCTTCCCCCACAGGATACCCCATTCTGAGGAACAAAATTGAATTTAAGCGGCCAGGGAAGGCAGCTAACAAGGACAACTGGAATAAGTTCCTTATGGCTATCAAGGTTAGAGAGGGAGACTTGGAGGGTGGGGACAGGGAGAGCAGCACTGAAGGAAAATAAGAAACTACTAGAAGGGTGGTGGAAATATCAAGAAGGCAGGTACCGGCCCTGAACTCTGCTCTCCCTACCAAGATGGGGTTGATTTTCTTTAGAGAAGGAATGCTTTTCCTTAGCACTAATGCATTCCTCTCTTGTTCTTCTGTTTGTCCACAGACTTCCCATAGTCCAGTGTGCCAGGATGTGCTGAAATTCATTAGTCAGTGGTGTGGAGGGCTACCCAGCACCAGCTTTTCCTTTCAGTAACTGGCAGGGCTCGGGGAAGAACTACTGGATTCTCTCCCTCATTAAAGTCTTGTAGGTAGTGGAGACCGCTGTGTTCTTTGAATAAAGTCATCCCCAACATCAGCCTAGTGCCCTTTTCCCCGGAAAAGGAATCATCATCAAGTAGAAGAAAAGAGTTCTTTTATTACAACTGTTTACGTCATCTCGGGGTTTATGTCACCGTTGTGAACTGAGCCTCTGGATCAGCACCTGCTCCACAGAACAGAGAACCTGGGTCAGAGGGCAAGCAGCACAGCAAAGGACTTGACCCAGTTCTAAGAGTGGTTCCCTGCCTCCACCCTTTCCCTGGCCCCAATTCTCACATATTACCTGTCCTAAGCCCAGCTTTTCTGGGATGCCTGCATTTCTTGATTTTGATCCAGTAGCTGCTCATTTTCCTGTCTTTTACACTTAGGAAGTTCAAGCTCTGTCAGTTCCTCTAGCTGTAGGGGAGGATGGAGTTAGTACTCCTGCCCGGAATTATAGTTCAGCACTTTTTCAACACAGCCAGTCCGTATTGAATGAGCCCTTCCTGTTCCTCTTCCTTACCTGCTCCTGAAGCCCTTCCTTCCTGCAGGGCCCAGCCCCACGCAGGGTGAGTGCAGCCACACAACAGTAACCAGACAGGGCAACCTCCGCTGCAGACATGAGCAAAGACGGGATCCAGAGAGCCAAGGCTGTATCCTACAAGGCGAAGAGGAAAGGGGGAGGGGGGGACTGAGAGGGGGCGGGACAGGAAGTAAACAAGTAGGGGTGGTTGAAAGGGCCAGGGCCAAGGCCCTGGAGACTGCAAAAAGGCTGAGAAGAGCACGCACTCACATAGATTCTTGTGGGGTCAAATGGGCAGTCAGCCCGTCCAGGCCCCTGATCCAGCGGTAGCAAAGGATTCAGCAGTCCTGGATGGCAGTCAGCAATCAGACGGCGGCCACCGTTGGCCACAGTGAGTGACACAGCAAGGAGGAGGCCCAGGGAGCAGGCGGCGGACAAGAGCAGGTTCACCAGAGCTACCACCAGCAGGGCCCAGTGCTGGCAGGGGCAGAAGATCAGGGTGAGCAGCTGGGCGCGCCGGCTGCTGTCTCCCACTATAAGGCACCTTGGTTTCTCTGTTTGAGGCTCCTCCTCCCACTTAAAGATGAAGCTGAGTGGGGTCCTCATTTCCCTGACCCAAGCCTCATTAAAGCTCCAGAAATCCCCTCTCACCAGTCGTGGGCGCAGAAGGTTCCTGGATGCCAAGAGGGCCACAAGTCCCACGGAAACACTCTGGAATACACAAAGACTGAAGCCCGCGCCGCTCTACGTCCCGCCTCCCCTCCCCCACGCCCGCGGCCCCGCCCCCCGCCGCGCTCACCAGCAGCCCCGAGCCCACGGAGATGACATTGGCCGTGGTGTACTCCGGGGTGACGGCGCCGCGGGGATTGGCCACGTGTCGCAGGACTGTGCCGTGCAGCACGGCCCCCAGGAGCAGGTTCACGTGGCCTACCAGGATCAGCGCGAGGCCCACGCGCATAAGCCGCCGGGGGCCGCGGGCCGCGTCTGCAAAGCACGGGGGCAAGGGCAGGCCTGAGCCGGGAAAGGAACCGGAGGGCCCCTCGTGGCCGCCGCCCCCGCCGGTGAACCAGGGGCTGTGGGGCGGGTGGCCGGCGGACGGAAGGGACCGAGCCCGGGGCCGGAAATTACCGAATCTGTAGAGGCGGCAGCACCCCATCGCGGCCCTCCGCGCCTGCCGCCGGGCAGCTCTCTCTACCTGGCCCCGGCCCCGCCCTCGCTCTCCCGGCCAGTCCCTCCCGCTCGCCACCTGAAGGCCCAGGCCCGCGCGCGCCCCGGGCGGGGCTCCGAGCCCGCGCCCCCTGGCGGCGAAGCCGCGCGCGCACGCGCGCACACACACACACACACACACACACACACACACACGACGCTTTTAGCAAAAAGTAGACTTTTATTACAGCAGCAACTGAGGCGAATCGAATGGCCCCCCAGGGCCACCACTGCAGCACCACCCCTCTCTCCCACCCCGTCGGCCCCAGCGGGATTGTAGACTTCAGCTCCCCCAGTGCCCGTGGGCCTCCTTTCCACACAGGCTGGGCGGGAGCCGGCAGATCAGCTACTAGCCCCCAACTAGAAGGCGGCTGCTGAGAAGGCCCAGGCCCACGTCTGTGCAAAACAAGTAAACAAAGTGCAGAGGGGAGGAAGAGTAGGGGAAGGGGGAGGGTGATGCTCAGAACCAGGGAGCCCCAAAGCCCTCCTGAATAATAAAGGAGAGAAGGGGCTTCACAGGGTAATACTGACTGGGGGGAGGGGGCAGGAAGGCTGTTGCACGTCTAGTGACGGCCACAGCTCTGATTAGGGGCCTGGCCCGAGTGAGCTCTAAGAGGAGACGGTGACAGCGGCTGAGTTGAGGGTGCTGTTCCTGGCAAAATTGAACTTGTTCAGGGTCTCCTCTAGCAGAGAAGTCAGTCGGCTCTGGTCAGCCTGGGGGAGAAGAGCTGGGTGAGACACGGCGAGAGGAGAATGGAGCGGCCAGGGCGGCTGAAGGCAGAAAGCTCACCTCGCTAATGAAGCCCAGCTGCACCAGCTCAGCTGCCAACTCCGGGATGTTCTCATCTGACAGAGAAAAGGGAGGCGGTGAGCACGGTGTGCAAGTAAGGGGCCCACAGCCCGTCAGGTCAGCCCAGCTGGGAAAGAACGATACAAGCAAAACTGCCACGTCTACCTATTTGTTCTATGTGCGTCAATGTGTTGCTGCCCTGTAACCTTCTTCCCCACCCCTAAGAATGTCCCTCACAGATAAGACTCAGAGACTCTCATCCTCGGAGGGAAAGGAGAGACTCACTTGGCATCAGGTCACAGCTCAGGTGCCGGTTGAGTTTGTCCTCCAGCTTCAGAAGAAGCGTCAGCTGGAGAAGAGGACGGTCAGAAAATGAGGCTCCCCTTCTCCACCCCCAGCCACCCAGCCCTCTGCAGCCCTGGCCCTGAGCCTTACGTGGTGTTTGACTCCCTCCTCCACTGACTCGATGTTGCACTGCATCAGCACCACCTAGGGAGAGGGGATGCAGAGGGTCACCACAGTAGTATTACCAAGAAATAAAAAGCCCCGAAGAGCTAGAAGACTTTCCAGCCTACAGGACAAGCTTGCTAGAAACCAGAAACACATTCTTTTCTCTAAAGGACAAAGCCTTATTTGATGTGTCCTCTTCTCCCTTCCACCATGACCACAGAGACCTGCACAGCCCTCAGCCCCACCTTGCGGGTCTCCACCTCAGCTGGTTCAGGTGTTGGAGTCTTGACAGAGGGGGGCACAACAGGTGACGTCACCTCCTCCTGTTGTGGCTGCTGGGGCCGAGGTAGCCCAAAGGCTGTCAAGGGGTAGATCCCATTCCTAGAGCAAGATCAAACAGGTCACACGGGCTCTGTGAATGTCTCAGGACACCCACCCTGCTTCTTCAAGCAAGCCTTTCCTCTCACCCTTCTCTCACCTGACATCTTCAAGGAATTTATCCAATTCCAGAGCCGGTGACTGAGAGTACCTGCAGGAGAAGAGAAAGCACATGAAAGGAAGGAAATAAGCAAAACAGCTGATTCAACAATTCCCAAAGAATGGACAGCTGACAGAACCCCCAGTGGTAGTGACAAATCTGTCCCTTTCAGACCCTCTCAGTTAGTTACTCACAAAGTCTGTACTGGTTCCCTTCCTGGTCCTGCAGGAATTTCAGCCAGTACAGCACTGGTATCCATGTTTTTGGTGATCTCCTCCAGAGCATTCTCTGGGATCATGTCTGGAGGGCATGATGAAATGGAAAGTTATTAGATTAATGTCCCAGAAGGCCCAGGGATCCTGGGGGGTAAAGAATTCCTTTGGAAGTGGAAAAGGAAAGAGAGCATTGCTAGTGATAGTTATTAACGCTCCGGACAGGTAGAAAATTCCTAGCAGGGCCAAGGGGACTCACGTTGGTGTCCCACAATGCAGTGGGCAGCAAGGAGTTTGAGCGAGGGCACTTCAAACAGTGCTGGGTGGAACAGAAGTTCTCTGGCTGTTGGTCTGCGAGCAGGCTCAGAATGCAGGCACTTTTGAATGAACTCCTACAAATGGGAATGAGGAAGTAGAGCGGGAATCTGGCAACCAGACCACTGCGTTCATCATGATACTTCATCACTCATACTTAGGACAGGCTTTATACATACTAGGTGGTCAGCACTGGCTGAGGGAGTAAACTGTTACATGTATCTGAAAGGGCTTTGAAGATTCTAAGGTATTAACATGAAAGGTATTGTTCATGGTTTTTCTGGTTTTAATTGTTTTTCTATTCTCCAACCACAAGCTTTCTCTTTTTTTTTTACTATTCAAACTTCCAAATTCTTTTTCCTGATATTCCTACTTCTTATTCCTACTTCTGTGCTTTAACAGCCCACTCACTGTCTTCCTTCCTCTCCGACCCTCACCAAAGTTACCTCTCTATTCCCAAACCTATCTGCTGTGGTCAACAGTATTCACCATCTTTTTATTTCCCAAGCCAACTACCACAATTTCCTTTGTCTCCTACAATCACTGATTAAGTTCACTGGCTTTCCCCAAGCTTCCTCCTCACGCACACACACCCCTTTCCCACCTCCCGTAGGTCCCATGATGATTAACCTGCTTTTCTTTTCCTCCTTACAAACCTGAAGACCAAGAAGGTCATATACCTAATCTGTCACTCCAATGCCCCAACCTAACAATGAACTAGAAATTTACTCCACACTAGCCTCAGGACTTCCCACTAGTCTCCCTGTTACACTGTCTAATGAGTTACAAACTACCCTTGTTTGAACCTTCCTGTCCAGCCTCTACTTACTGTAGTCTATCTATACTGATTCATAACCTTATACCCTTTAAATCTTAGCTTGTTATTTCAGGGCACTTTTCCTACATAAAACTATGTAAATATAAAACCCCAAATGACAGATTTAATTCAAACTGGTCAATCTGTTTAAAAATATCAAGATGGTTGTCTGAGAGCATATACCAATTACCTGAAGTAACCATTAAATTAGTTTACCTCCAGGTAGACACACCTAAATTAACACACAATCTTTACCCCCAATACTACCCATCTTAAACCCTTAACTTGTGTGTGTATATACACAAAAAACAACATAGGTACCACCTAGGGAAATATTCAAATATTCACTGCTTTTGCCTGTCCTTTCTGCTTTCTGTTTTCTTGCTCTTAGAAGACAGCATATTTCAAGTAAGTAAAAAGGAAGAAAAACCTAAAGAACATTTCAAAGTCTGTTCAGGGAGTGATCCAGAAGATTCTTACCCTCTGTAATGGGTCTTCTAGAAGCTGGATGGCACTGCTGATAGCTTCCTGTGGCACATATGAGGACTCTCCATTGCCCTGAATCTCCAGCACTGCCATCTGCAGTGAGGGGGAACAGAAAAGACCAGCAGAAACTTCAGAACTTCAGTGCTCCAGAATCACGCCCTCAAGACCTTACTTGTCCTCCCTCCATTTCCCCCTTCCATCTTCTAACTTGACCCCTTTCCAACACCACTGCTTGTGGTTTCCTCACCTCCAGTGCACACATGCCAAAGGAGTAGATGTCCACTGCTGTTGTCACATTAGTGACTTCTAGGGAAAACAGAGAAGCCTTTGGTGAATCAGAGGATGGGGGGAAGGGGTTGCAGAAATGCCTTTTAAAAACTTTTTGTAAGCCAGCAGAGAACTAGAAGTTTCAGTTCTATTACCTCTGGGCCTCGGGTTATAAGGTGGAAACCTGGAGAACAGGGAGAGGGCAGAGAAATTGGTGCCTCACCTCCATACTCTGGTGCAAAGAAGTGTAGATTCTTCTGCTCTTCCCGACAAGTCTTCACATGATTGTTGATAGTGTCAGGAGCCACTGGGAGTAGGGGAGATACCCACAATCTGACCACCATCAACAAAGCATAGTCTCACTCCAGAGAGAGGTCCCCAAAAGCCAAATTCTCTCCTGATGACTCTAACCCTCAAGGCGCAAACCTGTCCTTTTCCCCATCTTGAACCACAGACTAAACATGAACACCACCTACTTCCCCTTTCTTGGGTCAACTGCTTCTCATTTAAGGTCCCTCATTCAGCAGCAACAAACACTCCACACTAAACTAATAGGTATATAGGGACCTTGGGCTGGCCAAGAAGCAATGGAGGCTAAAGAAAAACTTTTGCTTGTGATCTGCTCACCTTCCCCAAAGCTCAGGAGTATCTAATCCCTGTCACATGAAAACGTGTGGTCTAGTTCTTTCAGCTACCCTGCAAATAGCATAAAAACACAGGCAGCCCTTTCTAATCTGGGAAAATTAAAGATCTCAGAAACCTGGATAAAAAAGGTAAGAAGGATTAACAGTACAACCAACTAGATACCCTCCTTCTTACCCACCTTTGCTGACTAAAACTCAAAAACAGCTCAAAGTTGAACCAATACCCTTGAATCAGTCTCATGTTTAATCCACCAAAATTTTAGACTCCTGCTCTACTCCCTTATTCCTCAACATTGCTGCCACAGGCCTTAACGAGGAACCAGGGCCGGGCCCAATTTGGACTCACTCAGATCGTAAACAATGACAACAAATCACAGAGAGTCTGGGAGCACAGTATGATTTAGGGAACCAGCCTGATGATGAAGGGAAATAAGAATCCAGGACATAAATGGCCAGCCAGGCAGAATCCACAGGAAACAAGCAAGTTATGGAAGAGCAAGCAGGTGGAGGGCTGGTAGGGAGAAGCCAAGCAGGCATAACTAGGCAGGGGAGGTAGGGGAACAGGGCTTGCTCCCACGACTGCATGCACTGGGCAGCCGCAAAGGGGAGCAGACGGAGCACAAACAGAGCCCCACAATGGGGCAATAGGGAGCTCTCACCATTAGCAAAAATCCTATGAAAGACTGTTGGGAACAGAGCAGCCCGTAAGCGGGAGGGAGGAAAACAGAGAGAAGTTGTGAGCAATGGAGCAGCCAAGCCCCAGACAAATGGACACACAAATCACACAAAGACACAGCACACAGAAATGTTATACACAGCACACAGATACACGGCAAATGAAAGCACTCACAGCAGGCACAACCTGGAACCTCCTTTGGTAGGGTCTGGCCCCAGGGGCTCAAGTCAGACCTTAGACCCATCTTGCCCTTTTCCAACCTCCTACCAAGATCTCTGGATTAATCCACTTCCCTCCAAAAAAGGTGTAAGATCAATCCTACCCCCTAATTACCCCTAGCAAAGTCCTATCTCTTACCACCAGCCCACACCTCAGAATTTTGCTCTACTCTCCCCACTCCTTTCACCTTACCCCCATGGTTCCCAAATTCCCGAGGCTCCCCTGCCCAGAACCTCTCCCTCCCCTCACCAGAGCCAATCTTGATGAGTCCGTTGTGCTGGATGAAGATGGTGTCACAGGTCAGGTTCCCATGGATGATGGGGGGGGTCACAGGAGTGCAGGTAGCTGTGGGGGCACTGGGCTGTTAGAGGGGCCACTGGGAAATTAAGGGCAGGGGGAACCCAAGGGTTAAGAGGAGCAAGGGCCTGGTCTCTTGCTGGTGACCACAAAGATAATCCCCACACTCTGAATCTCCATTATGCCTCATGAGTTAAATAGCTGGATAAGCACTAGGAGAAAGAGGTGGGAGATAGCATCGTGGTTAGGGCATTAGGATGGACCCTTTAAAAGACAATTGGGGCCTAATCTCGACAGTACAGGACAGTATAGAGTAGTGCCCTAAAATCTGTTTGGAGGAACTAAACCAGGAAATAGGGGAAAAACACTAACCAGATCCTACTTACCTAAGGGCAGAGAGGATTTGCGTGCACCAGCGCTTCCAAGCCTGGAACAGTTTGATCAAAGGGTCAGCAGTAATCCCCTCTCTTAACCCTCCAACTAGTTCTCCTCCATCCCTTCCCGATTAGCTTCATAATTAATATAATCTTTTTAAAACCCCCAAACCAGCCTAAAGCTTTGTCTGCTCTCCCTCCATACCTTTTCATTCATAGTCTTGTGGTTCTTTTTGGTCTTCTTCAGAAACTGCTTAAGACTCCCAGATGACATGTATTCTGTGATAAAAATGACCTGGAGAGGCAAAGCACTCAAATAAGGACTTAGAGTAGAAATGATCCCCTACCTGATGACATGTATACCAGAAATATATTACATTTGGAAGTCTGGTGGTGGTGTTTTTTTTAAGTTTCCCTTTTGTTGTTAGCACTACTTCCTTAGATTTAATAGGACGAAAAAAACTACTGAACAACAAGAGCTATGGGAAGTAGGGATGCCTGGGTGATTCAGTCCGTTAAGCGTCTGCCTTTGGCTCAGGTCATGATCCCAGGGTCCTGGGATCGAGTCCTGCATCGGGGGGGGTCCTTGCTCAGCGGGGAGGCCGATGCGGGACTCGATCCGGGGACTCCAGGATCATGACCTGAGCCGAAGGCAGTCGCTTAACCAACTGAGCCACCCAGGCGCCCAAGTAAATAAAATCTTTAAAAAAAAGAAAAGAGCTATGGGAAGGAAACAAAAGTTTGCTCATTTCTGTCCCATCCATCACCAGACAAAAGGCATAGGACATAGACAAAGCCCTACTCTCATCTTCACAACAGCTGATTTCAGTTTTGTTTCAAAACTACCTTATTTTCATCTCTAAATGTAAAAAGAACAATAAATGTAGCTAGTCTCTTTGTGGTAAACTCAAGAGAAAGTTCTTACCCTGGCCTTGTTCTCTTTAATGTCAGCCCAATACTTGTGAAACTTAACAATGTTGAGATGTTCCAACTGAATCAGATTATCAAACACAGCACGGACCTTTTCCTGAGAGCAGGGGAGAGAGTGGATAACAGGGTTCAGAAATCACTATAATCCTGAAAAGCCGTTCCTTATCCCTCCCCAGAAATGATCTAATCCCGACATACTCTCCTCCTACTCAGCTTCTCAACACCAATTCCTCTTTAACACCTGCATTCTTTTTTTTTTACTTAAGTTCAATTAATTAACATATAATGTATTATTTAAGGTGTACAGGTCTGTGATTCATCAGTCTTATATAACAATCAGTCTTATATAGCACTCACCACAACACATACCCTCCCCAATGTCTATCATTCAGCCACCCCATCCTCCCACCCCTTCCTCTCCAGCAACCCTCAGTTTGTTTCCTAAGATTAAGAGTCCCTTAGGGTTTGTCTCCCTCTCTGGTTTCGTCTTGTTTCATAACACCTGCATTCTAACACCCCACAGGCTACATCCTTTCACCATTACCTACCTCCTGCAGCTTGTAGTTCTTGCGTTCAGAGAACTGGACCTCATTCCACACAACCTCTACACCCTCCTCTGTATCCATGGCCAGGTATGCACTGTCAATACCTGGTACATTCCGTTGATTCACCTGAGAAGAAATTCAAATGGAAAGGAATTATTAAAGTTGCCTTATAAACCCTCCATTTTAATACTCTACATGATCATCCTCTCCTAGGCTCTGATCTGTTAAAGTTTGGTCTGCCCCTTTGAGACTTTCCCCTTCCACTTTGCACTTAGAATTCACTCCCCCAAGAGTGACACTACAACCACCTTACCTCTTCTCGCCTCTTCTGCCACCGCCCACATGGTGACTCTTCCAAGATCTCAGACTCATCTTCACTTTCTTCTTCTTCCTCTGGGGAAGCAGCTGAGGTCGTGGAGGTCACAGGAGGTGACACTGACGTCAGGCCAGGAGCTGAGGATGAGGATTCTACCTTTGGATCTGAGCCACTGCTGACTACTGTCTGGGACTCCCCCTCCGACATGCTGGAACAAACACTCAGGCCTGCATTGGTTGGGGCAAGGATGGAGGGAGAAGGCAGAAAGGGTCAGGATAGATCCATAAAGATTTAATTCTGGGGCACCTGGGTGAGTTCAAGCCCCACATTGGGCTTCATGCTTAATCCTAATAACCTCATCTGGGGTTAAAAAGAAAACAAAACATATACCTCCCTTATTTCCTTTAAATCCAAAATCAAATTAACCCTGTCTGAACACAGAAACAGTAACTACTCTCTTATCTAGAGAAGGTAACTTATCTTGGTTGAAGATGACCCACCAGAAGTGGCAAACCTAAGATTTATGACAATACAACCCCCATTAGTAAGGTCCAAATGAATGGCCAAATCAGGGACAGACACCACTCCTTCTCAGCAATACTCACCCAACAGCCTTCCCTTTGAATCCTCACCTGCCTCTATTTACACTGTGCTCAAGAACTAAGCTACATGGGCCCTGTTCAGAACAGATGACCCCAGACCCCAAAATGTTCCACTGATTCAGCCCTAAGGCTGGAATTGTAGTACTCTCAGCGAATTTATCCAGCTGAAACCCTCAGCTAATTTATTCCATTAGAATTCTGGTATTTGCTATCTGTCCCTCCTATACACAGATCAAGTCTGCCAGTCGATGCTGAGGCTACCCTTGGCCCAGGTGACTGGCAGTGGTTAGTGACTTCATCCCTGATGATCTCACCTTCCCTGTGATGTGAGTGTGCAAATGGGTATTGGTTAGCCACATTTTTTTTCATTCACTCATTCAACAAATGTTTATTAAGCACTTACTGTAGGCTAAGCACTGGGCTAGGTACTTGAGATACACTAGTGAATAAAATAAATGAGATGCCCACATTCATGGAGCCACAAATTTAAGCTGATATAGAACTTCCAGCTTCCAGCTTTCATTTCATTCACATGGCTCAAAGCGCCACCCTCTGGGATACTAGATCTGACAGAGATATTCCCTCAAGAACAAATAACTCAAGGGGCACCAGGGTAGATCAGTCGGTTAAGCATCTGTCTTGGCTCAGGTCATGGGTCCTGGGATCAAACCCAGAGTCTGGCTCCCTGCTCAGCGGGGAGTCTGCTTCCCCCTCTGCCCCACCCCCCATGCGGGTGGGCTCTCCCTCTCTCAAATGGATAAAATCTTAAAAAGAAAAAAATTTTTAAAAAAAGAACAAATAACTCAAGATACGGCAGTTACAGGAAAAAGTACTATATAGTATAATATTTTTTTCAAGATACATGGCTACTTGGAAGAAAAAGAATTCTCAAAAGCTAAATGTCACTAACTTGTCCAGACAGTCACAGGACAACCGCTGAATGTTATTCCAAATCTCTAAGAACAATGGCTGTGAAGGAGTTGAAACCTGTGTGTGCTGGGCTCAAAGGAAGGCTCCAGTAAGAAAGTGACATTCTGGAAAGTAGATTTCCTCCTCTAAGTCAGTTCAGAATACGGAAGCCTCTGACTAACACCAATCTTTTGAAAAGCCCTCATTTTAGAACTCTTGGATACCCACTTCTGCCAATCTCCACCCCCAGCCTACACTATATTCAACCCAAATCAGGAGATTCTTATTTGACGACATTCTAGTAAATACCAGAGAACCACAACACACTACAGAGAAAATCTGGCAAGATATTCTTTCCCTGTTATTTTCTAGGTCCTGCCTATCACAGAGTTTATTCAACCAGCCAAGAAAGCTACTATCTGTATATCTTGGTAATCTACCAGAAAATGAGTTAGAGATCATTTTCTTTTTTCTTCCCCTGAAAAATAACTAAGAAAACAGTAAGAAAGTTCATATGGATTACTTCCTAGAGATATTTATAGAATGCATCTTAAATCTGAACAGCTAAGTAAAATTTCCAGCTAGATTACAATAGGAAGTACCAGTGGAGTTCTAATACAGGAAGCCTGTAACCAATGGACTCTAAGGAAACCTCTGGACTCAGGGCGCAGACAATCCACACAACACCACAAAAGAAGCCAAACCTTTACCGGTCACAGACATGTCCTTGGAATGTGCTTGTCTTCTCCCTCCCCAAGCTTTCCCCAGCAGGCAAAATGAAGGCACTGCCCAAGATCCCCCAGCACTTCCCCTCCTGATGAAGAAACCATTGTAACGCTGGGATTTTCATCTCAGGGTCATTCAGAGGTGTAAGAGATCACATACGGAAAAGGTCATTTACGCCCCTACAAGGGAATCTCCTCGCCGCCTCCAGCAACCCCGAGAATAGTGTGTTCACTTCTGAGCAGTGTAGGTAGATCATCGCGCAAAGTTTTTCTCGGAGACTTTTATTTATTGGACTGCAGCCCCTCTGCATTTCAACTCCTCGGCGACAGCTCGCAGGCCACGGGCCTCTGAGCTACCCTCACCCCGAGCAGACCAAAGGGCCTCCGGGACCCACAGGACTGTCCGCTCAGACGTCAAGCAAGCGCAGGGGAAGGCTTCACGCTCCAACAGGTCGCCCTGCCCGCTGTCTGCAAGGGAGCGTCTGCAGTCCCGCAGGCCCGGGAGCCAGCGGCCGCCACCTCATCAAAGGCCGGCCCCGCGGCGCCGTCAGGGGCGCAGGCCACGCCCCCGCGCAGTCGGCGCGCCGGCCTCCGCCAGCAGGCGCGGCCCCGACGCTGCGCTTCCGCAGGCCGCGGGGCCCGCCACCACCGCCCCCGCCGCCGGCCCCGCCTCTCGTCAACCCCAGTTCGACGCGAACGCCCCGGCCTCGCGCCCCGCGCCGGCAGAATTCCGGGTCGCCGCCACTCAGGGCAGGACGGGCAGGCCCGGCAGAAGCTGTGCGGCCCGGGCGGCCCCTCGGCTCCGGCGGGCCGGGCCTGGGCCGCCGAGCGAGCAGAGCCGCCACCAGACACCCGCCTGCCGGGCTCCCAGCACCCCGGGCCGCGGAGGCCGACCTTTCCGTCCTCTCGCCGAACCCCTTCCTCCCGCTCATTTCCCTCGGCGCTCACCTCCTGACTCCGCTCCCCGCAGCCTGCGCTTCAGCTCCAGCTCGGGTTCGGGGCCGCGGACCAGAAAGACTCCCTCACAGCTGCGCTCCGCAGCGCAACCGAACTGCGGGCCCCGCCCTCGCGGCGTCCCGACCAACAGATGGGCGGTGCCGCACTGCCGTTGGGTTTCCATTGGATGAGGCGGTCAAGATGGGCGGTGCCCCGGGAAGACGGTCACTCGCTGGCCTAGTCTTCAACCCGGTCTCCTCCCCTTGAGCCTGTCCGGCGGAGACCTTTCGGAGCCTTCGGTGTGTTCGGTCTCAACTGGGGCTGGTCTCTCTGTCCATCCCTCCGTCCAGCCCAGGTGCCCCCGATGATTCTGCTGGGCGAAAGGAAGGCCTTCCCTCTCTTCTTGAAGGCGCCATGACAGTTCTGGTCCGACTGAAAGACAAAAGGAGCGAAAGACGTAGCCTCAATCCGGGAGGAGCGCCCACCCACTTTCATTATTTGGGGGGGCGAGACTGCGCAGGACACCAATTCTTCAGAAAACTTAAAAATTTTTCTGAATATATTCTGAAAATTGCATAGCACTGATATTTGCCAAAACTTTGCAAGAGGTTTTCACAGATAACTCGTTTGATCCTCGTAAGAAATTGAAATCATTCGGGGCGCCTGGGTGGCTCAGTTGGTTAAGCGACTGCCTTCGGCTCAGGTCATGATCCTGGAGTCCTGGAATCGAGTCCCGCATCGGGCTCCCTGCTCGGCGGGGGGTCTGCTTCTCCCTCTGCCCTATTCCCTCTCGTGCTCTCTGTCTCTCATTCTCTCTCTCTCAAATAAATAAAATCTTTTAAAAAAATAAAAAAAGAAAGAAATTGAAATCATTCAATGCTAATTGACAAATGCAAGAAAACTGAATCAGAGGCATTAAACTATTCACCAAAAGTTGATAGGAGCCAGATCTAGCATCCAAACAGATTTATCAAAGGCTTCCTTGAAAAGATGTTTGGGAAAAATTTGGATTGACTTCGAGGAAGTGGAAAGAAAAGATTCTGGGTGAGCCCGTTGATCTGCGAAAACTAAACGCTGAGTCTGGGCGGTATAAATTCGCTCTGCCATTAGACGTCTATTATGGAGGGAGGAAGATGAATCAACTATCACAACTTGGGAATGTCATAATCACTAAATTTCACTGCCCTTAAAGGGAATCTCTAATCCTTCTTAACTAATATAAAGAAGGATCCTGTATCTGGCAAAAGCCCTCTCATTTTCTCAAAATAGTTCTTTTTGCAACCGATCTCATCCTTTGATTCTTCTACCTTTGAAAGACAGGACTCACACACTCTTAGAAATCTGCTGGAAGTTATGGATCTTGTCTTGGATATTTAAAAAATGCATTTGTCCACCAAATTTAGCATATAATTTTAGAAGAGTTGAGGTTAAAGTCTTTGTTCTAATCTTCGAAGGAAGATTGTTCCTCCTCTCCAGATTAACTTTTTTTCCTTGTGGGCTCCAAAGCAATTGGAGCACCTGGTCCACTATAAACATTCATTAAATATGAGTTGACTTTATCATTATAGTTTCTCATTCTCTTCTGTCTGGTCCTTGTCATTATCAACCTTACCTTTTCAACTAGCTACTTCTTTCAAATACGCATAGGGGACCCATTAGCATCCTCCAACTCTCATTTTTAATTTTTCATGTTTAAAAATCTCAAACACTGCATTTTCGCCACCTCATTTTTTTCTGCCTTAAAAAATAATACACATCTGTTGTAAAAAAAAAAATCAAAGTATTTCAAAAATATTTAACATAGTGTAACAATATTTATGTAATAGCTTCTATGTGCTATGTTCCACCATTTTAATTGCCTTATGACATATTAACTCATTTAATACTCACAAGAATCCAATGGAATATTGTGAATTAACAATTGCTATAGAATGTGAAAATCTCTTGTAATCCTACTTCACCAAAATAATTAAGACTTTGATGTACGTATCTCCATTTTTTTTCTGTCCGTATTGGGCTCCCTGCTTGGCAGGAAGCCTGCTTCTCCCTCTCCCACTCCCCCTGCTTGTGTTCCCTCTTTCGCTGTCCCTCACTCTGACAAAAAATAAATAAAATCTTTAAAAAATAAATAAAAATAAAAAATAAAATGAAAGCAAGCTAATACTACATAATCTTTTTCAATTTACTGTAACTTTTTCCATGGCAGCTCATATAGCATTAATGTAATTTTTAACCACTGTAGAGTATTCCATTGTCCAACATTTAATTAGTAACTACCAGGGGGCATCAGGGTTATTTCCAACATTTATTATTATAAGTAAAGCTGTAATAAAATTCTGCTGCACACATCTTTGCCTGTTTGTGAAAATTATTTTTATATATTCTTAAAAATGGAATCGCAAAGTCAAGAGCTAAGAACATTTTAACTTGAATAGATATTGCCAAGTTACTCTTCAAAAAGATATCAAATAGTATCAAGAGTATGCTAGGGTTTAGGGATGCCGGGGTGGCTCAGTCGGTTAAGCAACCAACTCTTGGTTTTGGCTCAGGTCATGACTTCAGGGTCGTGGGATTGAGCCCCGCATCAGGCTCCTTGCTGAGGATAGCATGTGCTTGAGAGTCTCTTTCTCTCTCCCTCTGCCCCTGTCCCCACCACTGCCTGCGCATGTGCTCCCTTTCTCTCAAAAAAATAAAATCATTTAAAAAGAGTTGTTTAGGTTTACATCAAAATTGGTAAGATTCAGAGATTTCCCATATATTACTGCACCCCATATGCATAGCCTCCCCCATTATCAACATCACTCACCAAATGGTATACATTTTACTGAGAATGAACCTACATTTACCTATCATAATCACCCAAAATCCATAGTTTACCTTAGGTTCACTCTCGGTATTGTACATTCTAGAGGTTTGGACAAACATATAGTGGCATATATCCATCATTATACAGAGCACTGTTACTGCCCTAAAAATCCTCTGTGCTCTGCCTTCCCATCCCCAGCAACCACTAATACTAAAATCTCCATAGTTTTGCCTTTTCCAGAACATCATGTAGTTGGAATCCTATAGTATGCAGCCTTTTCAAATTGGCTTCTTTCATTTAATGATATGCATTTAAGGATCCCTCATGTGTTTTCATGGCTTGATAGCTCATTTCTTTTTAGCACTGAATAATATGCAATGCTCTAGATGTACCACAGTTTATTTTATCCATTCACCTACTAAAGGACATCTTGGTTGCTTCTAACTTTTAGCAATTATGAATAAAGCTCCCATAAATATCTGTGTGCAGGTTTTTGTGTGAACATAAGTTTTCAACTCCTTTGGGTAAATACCAAGGAGTGAGATTTCTTTTTTTTTAAATAGGTAATTTATGAAGTTTATTTTTATTTAAATTCAATTAACACGTTGTGTATTAGTTTCATAGGTAGAGTTCAGCAATTCATCAGCTGTTTATAACACCCAGTGTTCATTACATCATGTGCACTACTTAGTGCTCATCACCCAGTTAACCCATCTCCCCCTTCCCCTCCAGCAACCCTCAATTTGTTTCCTATGATTAAGAGTCTCTTCTGGTTTGTCTCCCTCTCTGATTTCATCTTATTTTTCCCTCCCTTCCCTTATGCTCCTCTGTTTTGTTTCTTAAATCCCACATATGAGTGAAATCATATGATAATTGTCTTTCTCTGAGTTATTTCGCTTAGCATAATACCCTCTAGTTCCATCCACGTTGTTGTAAATGGCAAGATTTCATTTTTTTGATTGCTGAGTAATATTCCATTGTATATATATACCACATCTTATATCTATAATAAAATCTTAAATATATATTAAATATACATTTATATTCTTATAATTTTAAATATATATTATAAAATCTTAAAAAAAAAAACTACCCAGCTGTCTTTGAAATTGGTTGAGCCATTTTGCATTCCTACCAGCAATGTACGAGAGTTTGTGTTCTTCCACGTCCTTACCAGTATTTTGTGTTAGTGTTCTGGATTTGGCCATTCTCATAGATGTGTTATGGTATCTCATTTTTTTAAAAGATTTTATTTATTTATTTATTTATTTATTTATTTATTTGCGAGAGAGAGAGATTGAGAGAGCACACAAGCAAGGAGAGGGGCAAAGGGAGAAGCAGGTTCTCTGCCAAGCAGAGAACCCCATGTGGGACTTGATTCCAGGACCCTGGGATCATGACCTGAGCTGAAGGTAGATGCTTAACTGACTGAACCACCCAGCTGCCCCAGTATCTAATTTTTTTAAGTTTTCATTTCCATGGTGATAAATTATATGTCACACCTTTTCATATGCTTACTACCACCTGTATATGTTCTTTGGTGAGGTGTTTGTTAGGGTCTTTGGCCCATTTTTTAATAGGGTGGTTTTCTTCTTTCTGAGTTTTAAGTGTTCTTTGTATATTTTGGATAACAGTCTTTTATCATGTGTCTTTTGCAAACATTTTCTCCCAGTTTGTGGCTTGTCTTCTAATTCTCTTGACATTGTCTTTAGAGCAAAAGTTTTTAATTTTATTGAAGTCTAGCTTATCAATTATTTCCTTCATGGATCGTGCCTTTGGTGTTTTATCTAAAAAGGCATCAGCATACTCAAGGTCATCTAGGTTTTCTCCTATATTCTCTTCTAGGAGTAGTAGATGTTTGCGTTTCATATTTAGGTCTATGATCCATATTAGGTTAATTTTTGTGAGGTGTGTAAGGTCTGTGTCTAGATTCTTTTTTTTTTCATGTAGATGTCCAGTTGTTCCAGCACCATTGTTTTCATATGTTTATTGCCCAATTGCATTTCCTCCTCAGTTTTTTGCCTGCTCATGTTCTTTGTGAATTTTTTTACTGGGTTGGTCATCTTTTTCTTATTGGCTTGTAAGAGCTCTTTGTATATTAGAAAAATCCCATTGTCTTCCTAATCTCTTACAATGTGAATCCCATCCTATCTCTTTCTCTGCTGAAGCTTTTCTCTCAGCTTATTATAAACTTCCACTCCCAAAGCCCTTTCTCATTCTTCATTCTGCATGACCTCTTAGCATTTGGGATCGCTGAACAGCTCTCTTACTTTTCATAACAGTGATTTATTTCATTTCTTTTTCAACTCTTATCCTAATTTTTCTCTTATCTTTTTCTATCCTTCCCTCCTATTAAGCTGCTTGTTAATGTGCTCAAAGTTATAGTCTTTGTTCTCTCTATACTATGCTTTAGAAAATATATCCATTGGGTGTATCACCTGAATAATATTAATATTTATCTCTAGCACTCTCTTTCTTCCCAAACTCCAAGACAGTATTGGGTACTCCACTGTCACTTCGAAACTAATTTATCTAAATATTCCCACTGAAGGTCAGTAATCCACCTCAAGAATCATTGGGAATAGAAACCAGATGACTGGGTGACAGGGTGGGAGAGAAACTTCTTAAATACCCATTTATGCCTTTTGAACTTTGTGCCTTACAAAGGTAGCACATACTTTTTCTTCAAAAAGAAACAATATTTAACAAAGAAACAATTTATTAAATAATCATAGAATAAAGAAAGGCAGGGGCTCCTGGGTGGCTCAGTCGGTTGAGCGTCTGACTCTTGATTTCGACTCAGGTCATGATCTCAGGGTTGTGGGATCTAGTCCTGCACTGGGCTCCATGCTGGGTGTCTAGCCTGCCTGGGATTCTCTCTCTTCTCTCCCTCTGCCTTTCCCCACCTCTCATGTGTGCTCTCTATCTAAAAATAAAAATAAAAATAAATTTTAAAAAAAGAATAAAGAAGGGTAATGCTTTGAGACCACCCACATCTATTTGTCTAATTCTAAACTTGCCAAGTGACTTGCTGACCTCATCTTCCTTGTGGACTACAGCTTGCATTTTGACATGCTGGTTACACAACTCTATAAATTTACTAAAAATCTTAGAATTCACAGCGAGTGAATCTTATTTTCAAACCATACTTTATGGTATGAAAATCATACCTCAATAAAACTGTCCAGACTCTTTCAAGATCTCGGTTTCCATAGATCAGGGCAATTGGAAAATTGATTGGATTTCTGCTCCAAGCTTTTCTTCTTCAGTGTGAGACTCACTAGTCATGCCTGCAATCAGATCATTCCTCTAGGCACATGATGTGGATCCTTTTTTCCAAAAGAGCCTCTTTCACACTGAAGACAATCAAAAGAACAAAAATGCTTCTTTGCCTCAAGCTTGGCATTTATATTTCCTTAGGACCTTAAATTAGGAGGAGTCTAGGCTTCCTGATAATTATGAATTACCTGAGGCACTTTAAAACATACACATTTCCAGGACCTTCCCGGGATCAACTGGATCCAAATCTGGGGGGAGGGGGAGGACTTGGGTATCTGTATGTCTAACAATATTCCCAGGCAATTCTGATGCAAGTAGCCTGGCCTGTTATTAGGCTGAAGGGTAAAAACTATCACCTTAGCACACACCTTATCCCTGTCTAGGAATGATTCCTTGGGTCATTGCCTCATAATTTAGGCCTCTGAGCTTCACTGTTTAATTAAATAGGAACATTCAACTCTATACCTCTATATCATGTCATAAGAAATTGAATCAACTTCTAAGATAAACATAATGGATAAATAGGGGCCCTGGGGAATAAAAAACCAGACGCCCCATGTAAATTAATAATTCACCTGAGATTATTTGATTTCCACAATTGTATTCAATTATGCTTAGGTCAAATTCATCTATAATTTATTTTGCTCTATGTTTTACTGTCATAAAAGTAATATCTGTCTTATCTCCCAGGAATGTTGTGAGTTTAAAGTAATTATCAGGTCATTCCACAGTTTTCTCTGGGCCGAAACTCTAACGTAAACCTTTTCTGTTTGTTTTTACCTTTGTTGTAGTAATAAAGACAACTTTCTTGGGGCGCCTGGGTGGCTCAGTCGTTGGGCGTCTGCCTTCGGCTCAGGTCGTGGGCCCAGGGTCCTGGGATCGAGCCCTGCATCAGGCTCCCTGCTCGGCAGGGAGCCTGCTTCTCCCTCTCCCACTCCCTCTGCTTGTGTTCCCTCTCTCGCTGTGTCTCTCTCTGTCAAATAAATAAATAAAATCTTAAAAAAAAAAGACAACTTTCTTAAATCTAAAATTATGTCCTGATAAAACATAGATTCAGACTATAAGGAAAGGCCTTTGGAGATCCCTTTTTAGCATGGGTAGTCTAAGGCTCCATTATTTTACAGCTTACAGTTGTACTTCCAGGCTTGAAACAAGAGAGGAAAATTCAATTGAATTAAACAAATATTTATTTAGTGGTGACTATGTGTCAGGCACCACACTACGTAGTGGGGTAACAAATGAATAAGACAAAGTTCCTGTCTTCAAAGAGCTCCTATTTATTTGAGAAGATAGGTGTGTAAACAAAAAAGTTACAACACTTGGGGCACCAGGGTGACTCAGTTGGTTAAGCGTCTGACTCTATTTCAGTTCGCGTCATGATCTTGGGGTCCTGGGATCAACACTCAGAGGGGAGTCTGCTTGAGGACTCTCCCTCTGCCCCTCTCCCCACTTGTGCACTCTTTCTAATAGATATTTTTTAAAATTTTATTTATTTGAGAGAGAGAGCACACAAGCAGGGGGAGAAGGAGAAGCAGGCTGCCTACTGAGCAGGGAGCCCAATGCGGGGCTCTATCCCAGGACCCTGGGATCATGACCTGAGCTGAAAGTAGATGCTTAACTAACTGAGCCACCCAGACGCCCCATAAATAAATAAATCTTTAAAAAAAAAAAGTTACAACACTTAACAAGAGCAACAACAGAAGTATGTATATAGTTCCATAGGCTGAATAGAGAAAGACGTGACTGACTTCATGGAAGAAAGATACCTGGAAAGATGTGGCAGGCTGAATAATGGCCCCCAAAGGTACCCACATTCTAATGCTTGGAATTTGTGAATGTTACCTCATAGAGCAAAAGGGACTTTGCAGATATGATTATGGATTTTGAGTTGGGGAGATTATCCTGGATTATCAGGATAGGCACTATCACAAGTGCTCATAAAAGAGGGAGGCAGAGGGACATTTGACTACAGAACTGAAAGAAATGTAACCACGGAAGCAAGAGGTTGGAGTGATACCAAGGAATGCAGGCAGCCTCCTGAAGCTAGAAAAGGCAAGAAAATGGATTCTTCCCTAGAGTCCTCAGAAGGAACCAGGATTGCTGATACCTTAACTTTAACTCAGTGAAATTGATTTCAGACATCTGGTCTCCAGAACTGTAAGAAAATTAATTTGTGGTGTTTTAAGTCACCAAGTTTGTGGTAATTTGTTGCAGCAGACAAAGGAAACTAATACATAACGTTTCCCAGAGAACAAGACTGAGACCTGTCTGGCCTGGGTTTTAAAGAATGAATAGGAGTTCAACTGGCAGTTAAAGGAGGGAAGAACAGTCCAGAAAAGACTGAACTCTCCTTTTCTCTGACTCTCCAGACTCAGAAGATAGGAATTAGACCATAAAACCTATGATTGTCCACTCCAACTTTTGTGACATATGCCTCACTTTTTAGCAGTAAGAGTTGAAGATTTCCAACATAGGTGTTATTTTTTTTTCCCCTTTCCCTCACCTCTGGCTTTTCACATTGAAATTTAATCTTTGTTGTTACAAAGTTTCTTATATCTGGGAAAGAAGAAAAAACTCTCCAGGGAGAACATTCTTAAGAAAATAAATCTGATAAGGACACTTGTTTATTATTGGATCAAGCTTGGAACAGAGGGTGACAAAACTTCCTCCAAAAGCAAGTAAAGGAACTCCTTGTTTTTTGGGACTAAGAGAAATAAAATAGTAAAAATAAAAAGTAAGAGCTCTAAACCAGGTATAATTGAAGAGAGAATAAGTTAATTGACTCAGAACACCATGCACACACACACACACACACAAACACATAGTTGAGAGAGGGAAGCTGTATTGAAAGCCGTAACACATATAATAAGAATTCTAGAAAAATATAGAAAAATATAAAGACAATGATGGTGAAAGTGTCTGAAAACATTAAGAATTTTAAAGTGTGGGGGCGCCTGGGTGGCTCAGTTGGTTGAGCAACTGCCTTCAGCTCAGGTCATGATCCTGGAGTCCCAGGATCGAGTTCTGCATCGAGCTCCCTGCTCAGTGGGCAGTCTGCTTCTCCCTCTGACCCTCACCCCTCTCATTCTCTCTGTCATTCTCTCTCTCTCAAAAATAAATACAATTAAAAAAAAAGAATTTTAAAGTGTCGATAAAAGACATTAGGCCTCAAATTTTAAAAACAAACTCTTAGTACTAATAAAATAAACACATGCTGAAGCATATATGGATATTTACAAAATATCAAGGATAAAGAGAAAATGGTAAAAGCTATCAGAGACATGAGAAAGAAACGGATTACCTATGGAATGACAGTAAGACTGATAGAACATTTCCGTGTAAACTTAGAATTTTATTTCCAGCCAAACTTTCATTAAAGAGTGAAGGCAAAATACATTTTGATACGCCAGAAACAATGAAGGGATTTAAAAAAAAAAATACCTACCCAATCTCACTGAAAGACCTATTTATAAACAAGAATTGATAAAACTGCTTGGGAAAAACTTCCACTTCTGGCCATGATGTTATAACAGGACCAAATTTAGCCAGAACACTGGTTAAAATACATAAAGCAACAGTTTTCAGATATTGGATAGCAGGCAGCACACACAGGATAGTGGCCCGAGAGAAGGGAAAGGGAAACAAAGTAAATCCCGTGAGCACCCCAGCTTACTGCCTAGAGTTTTCAGGCTATTTTGTGGAGAGAGGAAACCCAAACAGAGCCTGACAATATCCTTGCATTGAGAAGACAGAGTTGAGAGTTCAGGGAGACCAAAGTGGCTAATATTTCCAGGGCAGAGAACCAGAAAGGATGGAGTTACACAGAAAAATAACTATGGAGCTTTGTAGAAGGATCCTCTCAAGATTTCTTTTGTGAACTGAGCTGAACATACACATGAGGAAACTATCAAGGCTGAGGAAAGAACCATTTGAGAGGAGCAGACAGAACAGTGGAAAGAAAGCCATTTTGGTGAACGGCGGGATTCCAGTGGGCAGATTTCCTATTACTGCTGTTTGTCCCTAGCAAACTGTAGAGCCAAGGGATTACAAATATAAGGTCATTCATTACTTTGGGTTTTTTTTTTTTAAGATTTTTTAAAAAATTTATTTGACAGAGAGAAAGAGAGAGAGAGTACAAGGAGAGGGAGCAGCAGGGAGAGGGAGAAGCAGGCTCCCTGCAGGGAGCCCGACGTGGCGGGGCTCCATCCCAGGACCCTGGGATTGTGACCTGAGCCGAAGGCAGACGCTTAACTGACTGAGCCACCCAGGCGCCCCAGTCATTCATTTCTTTGAATGTGAGCCTCAGTTAAGAACGTTTGTCCTCACGATGACTACAAAAAGCTGCAGGGTTTTTCTAAGTAACACTGTGGTTTTCATGGGCCAGTCTGTCAGACTCAGCTTGTGTGTCCTCAATCCTCAACAGCCAATATAGCAAGGGTTCTCTTACTAAAGGATTTCGAGGAATCCCTAAGGACTGGGTAAGTATGCCACAGATCCTCCCTGGAAATTACTGTTGCTTTTGCCAACTCTCCCTGCTCCCAAACACTGATGCTCTTGAACTTTGCCATCAGCTCCTACGGGCTCTCCACGTGGTCCCACCCACTGGACCTAGATCTCTTTACTTTATTCCCCAAAGCTTTAACTATTTAACAAGACACAGAGGCACGACATTAAAAACAAAGAGGAGCCCACAGCTGCCGCTAGACGTGGCTGTTCTTCAGATTCCTGATAAGGCCGAGCCAGCTCAGCTGGCCCACTTGTCCCTGCAGGAGCTCCAGGCTCGGCCACTTCTTGGAATCCTGATGCCAGCATTAGGCATGGGGCCAGAGACAATCTTTTCCAGTTCAAGGCCTGCTTATTCCCACTCTAGAATATTTGACTGAGGAACTGTCCTTTTCCTTAGGGAGAAAAACTCACCTCCAACGTTGGCCTGCTTATTAACACAATCCCAGGAGTCATGGACACTTTCCAGACGTTGGATAGTTTGGCTGTACGTAACACCATTTTGTGATAGGCTGGTTGTTCAGGCCAGTCTGTTCTCTTATAGGAGGTGCAGAGGTAAGATTCACACACTCCTCAGGGGGGCTCCAGTTTTGTGATCACCTGTGAGCAAACACTTGAATAAAAACATACATAGGTCTCCTAAGAACAAGTAAGGATATTTTTAAGAGACATTCCAGTCTATAATCTTATTTAGGAGGGAAAAATCTCTTTTTTTCTGCAAACACACAGTCCTGCAAAACATTTTATGTTACTAATAAATAAATTAACTCCAGGGGCACCTGGGTGGCTCAGTCGGTCAAGCGGCTGCCTTCAGCTCAAGTCAGGATCCCAATTGGGATCGAGCCCCGCATCGGGCTCCCTGCTGAGTAGTCTGCTTCTCCCTTTGGCTCTCCTGCTCATTACTGCTTGCTCTCTCTCTCTCCCTCTCTCTTTCAAAAAAATACATAAAATCTTAAAAACAAAACAAAACAAAACTCCAGCATCTCAGTTTGAAACATCTGAATTTTGGTTATGTCATTTCAAGATTTTCTTTAGGATAAAGGTGGAATATTTCCTTTATGTATGTGTAGAGGGCTCATTCTGGTGATTTCCAGGAGTAAAGGTGGATGGCTGCAAGATGAATTTATATCTGGCCTTCTAGAAAGACTGCAACTTTAATTTTTTTTCAAAGATTTATTGATTTGAGAGAGAGAGAGAGAGCAGGGGGAGGGGCAGAGGGAAAGAATTCTCAAGCCAACTCCCTGCTGAGCATGGAGCCAACTAGGGGCTAGGTCCCACAACCCTGAGATCAGCACCTGGGCCAAAACCAAGGGTCGGACACTCAACCAACTGAGACACCCAGGTGCCCCAGAAGACTGCAACTTTAAAATATAACACTTCTTTGACATTAAAAAAAAAAAAAGTTGCATTTATTGGGCACCTTTTAAAACTAAGGAGTACAAAGAGGAGTATGGGTTGGCCCAGAACCTCAGAAATGGACTCTTTCCCCTCATTTTCCTAACAACGTTAAAATATTGCATTCCTTCTTTCTTAGCTCTAAATCTTGCCCCACACTTTTTTTCCCTTCCCTGGATCAATCTTTCACCTTTAGTCACACACAGGAAAGAATATAGTATCAAAACTACTGAGCTTCTGGGGCGCCTGGGTGGCTCAGTTGGTTAAGCGACTGCCTTCGGCTCAGGTCATGATCCTGGAGTTCCGGGATCGAGTCCCACATCGGGCTCCCTGCTCAGCAGGGGGTCTGCTTCTCCCTCTGCCCTCTTCCCTCTCGTGCTCTCTGTCTCTCATTCTCTCTCTCTCAAATAAATAAATAAAATCTTTAAAAAAAAAAACAACTACTGAGCTTCTGGGGTACCTGGCTGGCTCAGCCATACATTGTGCAACTCCTGATCTTGGGGTTGTGAGTCTCATGTTGGGTGTAGAGATTGCTTAAAAATAAAATCTTAAAAACACACACACACAACTGCTGAGCTTCCAAAGACAATATCTTATGAATAGTATAATATCATCAGAAACAGGATGTGAAGGAAGTACATAAAGAGTCAAAAACAGAGTTAGGAGCTCTAGGAAAAGCCTGGGGAGGGCAGGGAAGCCCAGAAGGACTGACTTCCCAACTTCTCACCCTCCTCTCATTCTCTCCTCACTTAACATCTTCCATATGCAGGTTGAGTTTCTCTTTTTTTTTTTTTTTAAAGATTTTACTTATTTATTTGACAGAGAGATTGATAGCGAGAGCAGGAACACGAGCAGGGGGAGTGGGAGAGGGAGAAGCAGGCTTCCCGCGGAGCAGGGAGCCCGATGCGGGACTCGATCTCAGGACCCTGGGATCATGACCTGAGCCGAAGGCAGACGCTTAACGACTGAGCCACCCAGGCGCCCGCAGACTGAGTTTCTCAATCTGTGGTTGGCCATCCTCTGGGGGTCTTGTATTTTCAAGGCACTATGAATTTTCTATGAGCATCTTAAAACTTTGTGCTTTAAGTTTTATAATATAAGTGTGTTAGCTGATTTGGGATCATCGGGATTAACACTATATTTTGAGTGATCTTGAATTGAACTGGTGTCACATTATACTCTGAAGTTAACCTTTTAATTTCAAGGAAATGTTGCTTGGCCTTGGGGGTGGGGTGCAGGGTGGGGAGGGGTTCCTTGAATCTCTTGGGACCTGCATAAGTATGTCTCAATGGTTCATAATTTCTCATGTTTGGAAAACACTGGCTTGAACTACCTTCTCCTGTTTTCTCCTTTCTCTCATGAGAGGCTAAAAGACACAAAACTGTTGACGGGTATTTGGGGGTGCCTAGGTGGTTCAGTCGGTTAAGCATCTGCCTTCAGCTCAGGGCATGATCCCAGCGTCCTGGGATGGAACCCTGAGTTGGGCTCCCAGCTGAGCTTGGAGCCTGCTTCTCCCTCTCCCTCTGCCTGTCGCTCCCCTTGCTTGTACTCTCCCTCTCTGTCAAATAAATAAAATCTTTTTAAAAAAATGACTAGTATTTGTTAGTTTATCTTCAATGTCTGACCAATTTGGGAGCTAAGAAAATACAAGCAATCTAGTGATTTTTTAAAATAAAGCAAAGGTGATACTGGGATTTAGAATTGTGAATATGTGTAGGAATTGCCAAATGCTTAGTTGTTTTCTATGTACAACAAACCAATCCCATGCCTTTATCTCTTGTTGTTGAATAAACTTGGTACATATTTTAAATATTTTATTTATTTATTTAGAGTGTGCAGGGGAGGGCATGCCTGCGTGAGCAGGGGAGAGGGGCCAAGGGAGAGAGAAGATCTCAAAGAAACTCCCTGATGAGCAAAGAACCCCACTCAGAGCTAGTACTCATGACCCTGAGATCATGTCCTGAGCCAAAGTCAAGAGTCAGACGCTTAGGGGCGCCTGTGTGGCTCAGTTGTTAACCGTCTACCTTCAGCTCAGGTCATGATCCCAGAGTCCTGGGATGGAGCCCCGCATCAGGCTCCCTGCTCTGTGGGAAGCCTGCTTCTCCCTCTCCCACTCCCGCTGCTTGTGTTCCCTCTCTCGCTGTCTGTCAAATAAATAAAATCTTAAAAAAAAAAGTCAGTTGCTTAACTGACCAAGCCACCCAGGCACCCCATCTTGCTATATATTTTAGAGACCATTTTATCATTGGGCCAGCCCCTAAAGTACATGTTCAGGAGCTTCTTCTGTGACTATGTTTGATCAGTCACATTTTTGAAGCTCATAGCTTAAAGACTCGGGAAAATCAATCTACCAATATAATGTTTTGGGTTCTTTTTCAGTTAAAAATTTTTTTTGCTGCCTATCAAAGCATGAAATCTTTGTGTCCTTGGAATCATATTTTACTTGTTTGGGGGGAAATGGGGATAGATAGGGAAAGGATAATCTTAATATTCTCTGTCTCTTTTCCCATGTCTTTCCCTGAGCCCCCTTACAATCTCCATTTCCCCGCTCTGAGACACCGCCACCTTCCCAGTACCTTGCCTTTTTTTTTTTTTAAGATTTTATTTATTTATTTAACAGAGAGAGAACGTGCCTTGAGAGAGCACACGCAGGGGGAGCAGCAGAGGGAGAAGCAACCCTCCCCCCTTAAGCAGGGAGTGGTGGGGCTCCAGCCCAAGACCTCATGACCTGAGCCAAAGGCAGATGCTTAACTGACTGAGCTACTCAGGTGCCCCAACCTTGCTTTTTCTTGAGTCATATTTTTTCCACTTTTTTCCTTGTCTATTATTCATTTTGTTTCAGATCATCTATTTTTTTGTAAAATAATTTCAAATAAGTTAATGTCATTTGCGTCCCATATTTAGCCTGTGTACATGGATACTTAATAAATGGTAGTATGTTGTTGAATAATACAGCATTTATGCAAACTCAGCACTTTATATTCAGCTCCTCTTATCCTTAAAGCAATTGGAAAAAGTAGATATTGTGTGTCTATTTTCCATGAGGAACAAAGCCTGAGAGAGAATAACAATTTGTGAAAGACCACATAGGTTAATATATGCCAAAACTCGTGGTTTTTCCACAATGTCACATTCCATTGTTGGGAGGGGGGGGAAGAGGCTGAGTAATTTCATGTTCCTGTTACACTGCCCTGTACAGAGATCTCATCTAGGTTCATTATGACTTACAGGCCTCACTAACATCTTCTACCTTCATAGCCTAACTTCAATCCAGTCTTTTCAATGCTTAGATATCTAGTTGTCACTTTAAATGGAATCCACCATTTTCTCCCCAAACTAGCAAATATACACCCACCCATGCCACACCATTTTCTGTTAATGGCTCTACCAATTTTTGTCATTCAGGGTCAAAAACCTTGGTGTTATTTATTCATTCAATGAAGATACTGAGCACATACAAGGATTGTGCTAGGGATATTGGGGTATACGATCATTAAGTTTGATAGTTTTTGCCTTTTGTAAAGGCTTTAGGAAAGACAAACAAATGGGGAACCCAAACTAGTATATGGATATCAGAGAAGACTTGGAGGATGACGAAGGTGGGTGGTATGGAGATGTATTTCATAGGTAAAGGCACAGGAGGAAAAAGCATGGCTTTGGAGGAATCCAAAGATGTACTGCTGAAGCACTGAGTTGTAGTGGAAATGGAAAGTGGGAGAGATACGTGAGAATTAGTTCAAGCATGAAGGGTCCGGTAAACTATGTTAAGGAATTTGGACTATCTGAATAGCAGGAGGAAGTATAATTAGTTTTGAATTTTATTTTATTTTTAAATTTTTTTATTTATTTGACAGAGAGAGCACAAGCAGGCAGAGTTGCAGATAGAGGGAGAGGGAGAAGCAGGCACCCTTCTGAGCAAGGAGCCGGACATGGGGCTCTATTCCTGGGGCTCTATTCTAGGACCCTGGGATCATGACCTGAGTCCAAGGCAGTTGCTTAACCTGAGCCACCCAGGCGCCCCTAGCTTTAAATTGTAAAAGAATCAATCTGCTCATAGTTTGGAGGATTTCTCCTTTCTCTTCCATTCCCTGAATCCAATCTTACTATATCCTGTTCATTTCTTATTGTCTCATTTTTCATCTCTATTCCCACTGCCACTACCTTAGTTCCAGCCCTTCTCATCTCATGCTTAGATTAAGAGCCCTTTAACCAGTTAGTCTCCACTTTCTTCCTCCAATCTATTCTGCACACAAAGACTAGACCAACAGTCCTAAAATGCTACGCCAGGATAACAGTGAAGTCCAAGTCACCCACCTTGGCGCTTATGACCATCTCTACCCTATCTAATATTACTACTTAAAATCGCTTTCCGGGGCACCTGGGTGGCTCAGTCGTTGAGCGTCTGCCTTCGGCTCGGGTCTTGATCCCAGGGTCCTGGGATCGAGCCCCGCATCGGGCTCCCTGCTGGGCAGGAAGCCTGCTTCTCCCTCTCCCACTCCCCCTGCTTGTGTTCCCTCTCTCGCTGTGTCTCTCTCTACCAAATAAATAAAATCTTAAAAATAAAATAAAATAAAATAAAATAAAATCGCTTTCCAACGAGGCCAGCCAGCTTCCTCAAAAATCCTCCGAAATGCAGTTTACATTCTTTTCTCACCCCTGCAATCTTGTAATATTATTCTCTTCTCCCAGGCATAATGCACTTGTGGGGCATCCTGAGGACGTCCAGCAACAGCTCGTCCTCCTCTCGATTTCTTCTCACCCAGCAGAAACCGTGCCAAACATTTCTGCATTGTATTAACTCGAATGATGTTACAGATTGAGGTTTTCATTTTCTTTTGTCAAAAAAGACTCTCTCTCGTAAGGCCAGGCCAGGTACTTCGTGCGCTGAGAACAAATATTAGTTAATTTTAATAGAGCCGAATCCGGCGGGTTTGCGGAGCCTGAGCGCGCGGTGGGGAGAGGGGACTGATACACTGGAAGATGGATCGGGAGCGCCGGGGCCCACACAAAAGAGCTTCGACAAACACGCGAGAGGCCGGAGTAGGAGAGCGAAGGCAGGGCAGGGTAGCGAGGCACCGCCGGGGGACAGCTACGGGTGGCGAACCGCTTGCAGGGCCGCGGGAGGCAAGCAGCGGCCGTTGGTAGGCGTGACCGCGCCAATCTCGCGGGAGCGGCGGTTGGGCGGGCCGTTGTCCCCGCGGGCGGGGCGAGTTGCTAAGGAAATGACTGCCCGCAGCGCCGCGCTGTGCCGCGCCGCGCCGGCCGGGCGGGGTCTGGAGCGGCGCCGTTTCCGCTTCCGCTCCCTCTCTGCTCCCGTCCCGTTACCGCCTCCTGGCCGGCCTCGCGCCTTTCACCGGCACCTTGTGTCGGCCGTGCAGCCGGGCTCGCTCCTGCCACGCGCGCGCCCCCGGGGCTCCGGCTCCGGCACGGGTCGCGCCCCGCTTGCCTGCCCCTGAGGTCGCCGGCCAGCCGCCGCCATGGGTGCCTACCTCTCCCAGCCCAACACGGTGAAGTGCTCCGGGGACGGGGTCGGCGCCTCGCGGCTGCCGCTGCCCTACGGCTTCTCCGCCATGCAAGGCTGGCGCGTCTCCATGGAGGTGAGGCGGGAGAGGCCCAGAGGCGGGCCGCTGCAGGGCGGGAACCTGACGGAGAAAGGGAGCGGGGGGATGGGGTCATCCCCGGGGAAGGGTCCGTATCGGGAGCCTGCAGCTGCAGCTGCGGCGGCAGTTTGACGGGCGGCAGCGAGAGTGGGCGCGGGGCCGAGAGGGAACTGCCGGTGCCTGGGGACCGTGTGCCGGTGGCCAGTTTGGTGGCGAGATCTCGGCCATGTGGGGAGAGGCACCTTCCGCCCACTGACCGCCCTCTCCCCGTGCCTTCGCGCCATCCTCTCCTGCCAGCCCAGCCCTCCAGGCTCATAAACGGTGTGAGGTGTAGTGTGGGAGTGAGGATGAAAAGAGGGACTATTTATTCATTTACTTTTGCGAGGACGAGGAGAATAGATGGGCATGACTACTTTTTTTTTTTTCCTCTTAAATATGTGCTGTGAGAGGCCTCTTTGGACGAGGAGTTTGACAGTGAAAGGAAGCCTGGGCAAGCAGTCTGTTTCAAATTCTTAAACACCTAGTTGCTTGGCTCTGGGCACCGAATGTTAATTTCAGAGGCTCGACCTGACCTCCAGGAATTGTCAGTCGTTTTATTCTCTTCAGGGCCTTTTACGACCTTTGGAAAACTTCAGTTGTGTCGATCGGTATCATTCCTTTTTTATTATGCTTGATATTTTTTCCTCGGGATTTTTCTAAAACTTAATCCGCAATTGTCATTTGCCTGTGCTTGTTGTGGTTTATAGTTTCCTTGATTTGTGATCATTCCATCATAACCTATAAAGAACTTAACCTATAAAGAATTGATTTTTCTTTTCTAGAAAATTTTTTTCTGGATAAAAGGGAAAGGTGGGAAATTTCTGGATAAAAAGAAGTAGAATTGGGCAAAATGGATGTGAAACTACAAGGGAGAACAGGGAAAACCGTGCAGGAAGGAAAGGGAGAAAGACGTGTGTAAGACATGTCTTTGTGAAGAGTGTTGTGAGATCTAGGCAGAAGGGCCAGGGAAATGCTGTAATTATTTCTGGGATTAAGGGTTTATCTACTTACTCGGTGGGCTTCAGGTAACAGCCTAATACTACTGTCTCCCTTGGGAATTTCTTCAAATCCCTCGCTCCTCCCTGTGGTTAGCTCTGGAATGACAGTATAAACTTAAATGGTTTGTTCTCAGACTCAAATTTTATACCCACAGCTGACTTTAAACAGTTCTGTCATTAGGTATAACATTTGAAGAATGAGGGGAATCCTATAGTTCATCGCATCTAGTTTGGCTCCCGCATTTTATAGCTGGGAAATTGAGGCCCAGAAAGGTTAGGACACTTGTGCCTTGGTGGAAAGAATCTGTGGGATGAAGTTGTTTGAGACACTTACTGGACACTGTTATTATAGTGTGTCAACCTGAAGTATAGCATTCATATTTCAGTGGGGTGCTCAGTATTGAGCTTACTGGGTGCTTGGTAAATATAATTGAGTGTTAGAAATATCTGGATTTAGCTTCAAAAGAAAAACCTTAATGTAAGGCTGGGGTTTGGGTTAGTTGCTAGTTTGGAGAGTCCATTTCTATGGCATTTTCTATAAATATTGTAAGATTTGAGGTGACTCATCTCACAGTAAGGCTTTTCCTTCAGGTTTCTCATTCTTTATTTTCTACTTCTCTGCTATGGTTTTTCTAGGGTTGTTTTTTTGTTTTGTTTTGTTTTATTTTTGGGTACCCTTCTTTCTAGTTTTCTTTACTAACTTGAGTTGCTTGGATATTTAGTTTTCCAAGTTGTTTGCCCGGTGAGTCTGTTCTGTTTGCTTCTCTGCAGGGTATTTCCCTTTATTTTTGGTTTCTCCTTTGGTAATTAGAAAATGCCTTTTTTTCATCAGCAGCTGTTTGGTTTGTAGAGATCTTGTTAGACTATTCCTTAGATCCTAATCTTCCTTCTGAGAGGTAACCAGTTTGGGTTTTAAAATCTTCCTCTTATGCTGTTTCTCAGTTTACCTTTGTCTGAATGGTTATCTTTAATCAAATCCTCTTGAAGTCCTGCTTGGGATCCTTTTCTGCTGCATCAGTACTTTCCCTTCTGGCTTTGTTTCCTTTCTCTCCAAAGTATAACTTAGTTTCTTTGCTATGGCAAGAAAATAACTATGACTTGTAGGCTCTTGAGTGAATCTTATCTTTTCAGAAAGTGTACACACCTGTTCCTCTTAACCTTTAGGGCTCAATCCCACCTATTTATTAAGTCTGTTGACCTTATTTGCTTGGTCCTAATGATTCCTTTGAGGTAAGTTTATGCCAATACACATTACAGAGGTTGCTAAAATCCTAATGGATGCAGAGATTCAGCCTTAGAGAGTACTATTTTACCCCTTCTCTTGAGGCAAGGATGGCAACTATCAATAGCTGGCATTTTATACTTTCTGCCTCTCTCCAGCCCCTCTTGCTGTGGAACCAGGGTGTTTTGAGGAGGGGTAAACAAAATACCACAGTTGATGTTCCCTTCCCTTCTTCCTTCTCCATGGTTTGGAGGGACCCTCAAGCTGGTTGAGGTATGTATTTTGTGGGTTAACAGGTAGGTTGTGGAAGGGTGCCTGAGAAATACATATGGAAAGGCTTTGAGTTTTTGGTGGCTAATGAGAAGTCCAATCTGAAAATGGTTTTAGTTGATGTCTTAAAGGGACATGGGTACTTTTAGTTTTGGGTTATGAGATTCTCTGGAAGTGACAAAACTGCTTTCTTTGGGGAGTTAGGATTTTTTTTTTAATTCTATGAATTATATTTGCCTTCTTTAAAAAGCAGGATCAATACCAAGAGTATACTTTTGAGTAGGCTAGCTGTTTACTGCCATATAGAAGCTGGCTTATCCGTGGTCATAGAGGTTCATCTAGAATTGAATGTAGATAATGTTAAGCAGAAAATTCTTAAGATACCTACATGACAATTTCAATCATTATGTTAATGGAGCAAAATATAAAATGGGATACTACAAGCATTGTGTGGGGTTCCACTTAGGAGAGGGTGTCTGAAGGCTGAAGAGCATTTATTGTCCGATCCTCAGATTAATGCCTCATCTCTATATCTTAAAGCACTTTTTACTTACTGAACCAGATCAGAATTCCTTTGTCTAGGATGCAGTTAAGCAACTTCTATAAAAGGGCATTCTTTTCATTTGATAAGCATGCAGTACCTAGTCACAATTCAGAGATAGTATGAAATGATACCAAATGTATATCCATGAATATGGAGAAATTGTTTTCTATTATGCTATTCCTTTATAAGTTCTTAAGCAACTGGAAGTTAAAATCAAAATTTATTCCTTAAGATTTCAAGAATATTTTACATAAATTATTTCTATTGCCCAATCCTATAGCAGATGTTACTACTACTTCTCCTCCCCAACCCTCTATTGGGTTATCATCTTGGAATTGTACTTTGAGAGGTAAGGTAAGGAACTGTACTTTGAAGATTTATTTATTTATTTATTTGAGAGAGAGAGAGAGAGAGAGACAGAGACAGAGAGCATGAGAGGGAGGAGGGTCAGAGGGAGAAGCAGGGAGCCCGATGCGGGACTCGATCCCGGGACTCCAGGATCATGCCCTGAGCCGAAGGCAGTCGCTTAACCAACTGAGCCACCCAGGCGCCCAGGAACTGTACCTTGAATTTGAGTATAGAAGTTTAACAGATCTGGTTAGTGGTTCTTGCCATTGTAAGCTGTTTTTAAAATTATGCTGTCTGAAAGCATAAATCTTTAGAACTGATCTTAAAGCATCGCTGATATGTAATGACATGCTTTAAACTGAGTACTGATTTCAGTGCAGTTGTTTTCTGTTTCCCTTTAGATCCTGTTCAAAGATGGAGTCTATCAACTTTTAATTATATGTAGTACCTAAAAATGTATATACAGATTTCTTACTAAACCATTTTATTGAGATATAGTTCATATACCGTATCCATTTAAAGCATACATTTCAGTGGTTAATATATTCACAGAGTTGTACAACCATCACCACTATTGATTTTAGAACAGCTTTATCACTCAAGAAGAAAACTTGTAACCATTACCAGTCACTCCCTATCTCCCCTCCTCTAACACCTTGCAACCACCAATTTATATTTTATCTCTATGGATTTACCTATTTTTAACACTTCATAAAAATGGAATTATAAAAATGTCACCTTTTATGTCTGCCTTTTACTAAACAATATTTCCTTTTTTTTTTTTTTTTTAAGATTTTATTTATTAGAGAGCGAGCAAGCGAGCACGACAGGGTAGGAGGGTAGAGGGAGAAGCAGAAGCAGATTTCCTGCTGAGCAGGGAGCCCGACATGGGGTTCAATCCCAGGACTCCAAGATCATGACCTATACGGAAGGCAGAGGCTTAACTGACTGAGCTACCCAGGCACCCCTCTAAACAATATTTCTAAGATTCATGTTGTAGCATGAATTCTTTTTGATGGCCAAATAATATTCCATTTTATGGATATTTTGTTTATCCATTCATCAGTTAATGGATATTTAGATTTCCACATTTTGGCCATGATGAATAATGATGCTAAGAATATACATTTATAAATTTTTATGTGGAAATAAGCTTTTACTTCTCTTGACTATATTGTAGGAGTGGAATTGCTGGGTCATATAGTAACTCCATGTTTAACATTTTGAGGAGCTGCCTAACTGTTTTCCAAAGTGGTCACACCATTTTGCATTTTTACCAGCAATATGTGAGGGTGTCAGTTTCTCTAAGCCTCCCTACACTTGTTATCTTTTTATTATAACCCTTTTAGTGGGTGTGAAATGGTATCTCATTGTGGTTTTGATTGTATTTCCCTGGTAGCTTATGATGTTTGAGCATCTTTTCTTGTGTTAATTGCCACTTACAGATCTTTGGAGAAATGTCTGTTTAGATCTTTTGTCTGTTTGTGTTGGGTTGTCTTTTTTTTTTTTTTATTGAGATGTAAGTTCTTTATATATTTTGGATACAAGTCCTTTATCAGATAGGATTTGCAAATATTTTCCCCTATTCTTTGGGGTGCCTTTTTGCTTTCTTGTTAGTGTCTTTTGAAGCACAAACATTTTTAATTTTGATGAAGTCCAGTTTCTCTATTAAGAGTTTTATAGTTTTAGCTCTTATATCCATTGTGGGTTAATTTTTGTGAATGGTGTAAGGAAGAGATCCAGTTTCTCAGTTTTGCATGTGGATATCTACTTGTCCCAGCACCATTTGTTAAAAAGCCTATTCTTTTCCCTCACTGAATTATCTTGGTATCATTGTTAAGATCATTTGACTATAAATAATGAGGGTTTATTTCTGGACTCATTCCATTCCATTGATCTGTATACTTATGGCCATGCCAGTACCACACTGTCTTGATGACCATTAGCTTTGTGGTAAGTTTTGGAAGTTAGGAAGTGTGAGTTTTCCAACTTTGTTCTTTTTCTTTTTTTCTTTTCTGGATCCCTTGCATTTCCATATGAATTTGGGATCAGCTTGTCAATTTCTGTGCAAAAGACACTTGGAATTTTGATAGGGATTGTGCTGAATCTGTAGATCCAGTTGAGTGTTGCTATCTTTAACAATATTAAGTCTGTAGTTTTGGTATCAGGATAATATTGGCCTCAGAATCAGTTGGGAAATGTTGCTTCCTCTTCCATACATTGGAAGAGTTTGTGAAGAATTGGTGTTATTCTTTTAAAAATATTTGGTAAAATTTACCAGTGAAGCCATCAGACTGGGCTTTTCTTTGTGGGAGGTTTTGTGTGTGTGTGTGTGTGTGTGTGTTTTAATTATTTTATGTTAAGTTGTGGTAAAATATATATAACATAAAATCTACCATCTTCACCATTTTAAAATGTACAGTTCAGTACTGTTAAGTACATTCACACTGTTGGGCGACCAATTGCCAGAAGTATTTTCATCTTGCAAAATTGAAACTATCCCAGTTAAACAGCTCCCCATTCCGCCTGCCCTCTGCCCCCGGCCCCTGGAAACCATTCTACTTCCTGTTTCTATGAATTTGACTACCCTAGGTACTTCATAGAAAGACACATTTGTCATTTTGTGACTGACTTCTTTCACTTAGCATAATATCCTCAAGGTTCATCCATGTTATAGTGTGTATCAGAATTTCCTTCCTTTTTAAGGCTGAATAGTATCCATTGTATCAATATACCACATTTTGTTTACCCATTCATCTGTTGATGGACACTTAGGTTGTTTCTTCCTTTTGTGTATTGTGGATAAAGTTGCTGTGAACATGGGTATAAAAATATATCTTCAAGACCCTGCTGCTAAGTCCGAGACTAAGGTGTCTGCTGAGGGCCCACTTTCTGGTTCATAGATGTCTGCCTTCTAGCTCTATCTTCAAGGCAAGGGAGCTCTTTGGGGTCTCTTTTGTAAGGGCATAATCTCATTCATGACCTAATTACCGCCCAAACACCCACCTCCAAATAGTATCATGTTGGGGATTACATTTTTTTTTTTTACACTTCCAGGCGTGGATTTTTATTTTCACAAAGAGACAACAATGCCTTCCCACATACAAGTATTTACAAAACCCAACTGATTCACCAAGCTAGAACCTGTGTTTTTTCCAGTTCTCAACATAGTTGGGAACATGGAAACATTAGTACCCACACAATTCCCAGAAATGGAATTTATCTACCAAACAGTGTAGATTACCTAATAAAAGTGCACTTACCTGCATAACTCAGTCTAAAAACCTCAGTGATACAAACCTCATGGCCAAGGTTTCATTAATTTATTTGGGGATTACATTTCAACATATGGATTTTGGGAAACACAAAATACTCTATAGCATTGAAGTAATATATGCATGTAATTTTAAAAGATAGTAATACATGACTTTTTAAAACCAAAAATGTAGTTCCCTTCCCAACTACCTTCAAACTTTTTGTCTTGGTTTGTAAAGATTTAGATAAATTTATGTATATAAATGTAAATGGTTGATCATCCAGTAACACAGGAACATTTGTGGTTGTATTTATAACCTTAGGAGATTGACATCAGGCAGGATAACGAGGATTTTATTAAATACAGATCCATTGGTTGCCTAGAAGATCAGAAGGTTCTGTATGATACATGATTTTAAGTAAGGCAAAGCCTAAGGGCCCTGACTCAGGTGACCTGTGTATTCTGAGTCATCTCCTTCAGACTGTCAGCTGTTATTGTGTTATGATACATCTTTAGGTTTAGGGTAGGAAATGAAGGAGGAGGCATCCATGAGGTATTTGTCCTGAGGCAGCTGGGAACTCACCATCATAAAATAAACATGGAAGTCCTACTATGTTGCAGAACATAGTTTTAGGCCTCAAAGCTGTGAAGAAATTTAAGACGGTCTTTGCTTTTGAGCTGGTTTACAATATAGTTTTGGACCTAAGACTCTCTTTTCCCCCACGGAATGCTGGATAACAATACAAGATAGTATATACTGAGTAACCATATTATTGGTAAAGACAGTAAATATTAATAGTTTAGAGAGAGGAATGATCATAGAGTATTGGTGTGATTGAGAAAGATCTCTTGGAGGTGGTGAGACTAACTGGACCTTAAGGAGAGAGTATAAATGGGGACAAAAGGAGAGGAGGAAAGTGGAAGGAGAAGAAGAAAAATATGGAGGGAGGGATAGGAGGAAAGACTTTGAGGCTTGCTTACTACTTCGCGCGGTGTGGTGGTCAGTGTCAAGAGTGGAGTAGTTTATTTGGGGGAATGGTATGAAAATTAAGAGATTAGGTTATAGAAATGGGTAGGAATGATGATTGAGTGCTTAAATTGCCTGTAAATTGTGCGGAATTAATCTTATATCCAGTAGAATCCATCGAAGCTTTTAGCAATAAAGTGCTATGTTAGGAAGGATAATCTGGCATCTGAATGTATGTAGGCTGGATTACAAGGGCAGGGAGTAGAAGCAGGAAGGAGATAAAATGCTATTAAGAGTAAAGTAATCCAAGGACAAAGTTATAAAGGAAAACTTAGTAGGATTTGGTGATTGGATGGTAGAAGAGAGCCAGGAAGTCAAGGTGGACTGGTATTAAATGTTGCCTAGGAAAGTTAAGATTCCATGAACAGAAATAAGACCTATACGGAAGTTCTGATTTTTTTGAAGACTGCTGAGGTTCTGTTTATATATGTTAAGTTTGAAGTGAAGGGACATCCTATAGAAACAGGCAATTGGAACATCACAGAACCAAAGAGAACTTTCAAGAAAGCTGACATGGTTTTCACTATTTAATTATGTACAGTATTTGGGAAAAAATGAAGCCTGCAAAATGACTATTTGGGTTGCTATTATGGTTATTGCCTGCTCTGCGAAGTAAGATCTTGAAGGAAAATGTTTTGAGATTAGAAGTTTAAGAGGAAATATAAATCTAAGAAGGGAGGAAATAATTTTAACCAGTTTCCAATAAATTGTTTAGTACAGGCTTCATTGAATTAAAAGAAGAGGAGAAACAATGCTTTAGAAGCAGAAGTGGAGAGGTTAGGTAAAGCTGTAGAGAAATTTTGAGGTAGAATAGAGATGATGGGGTAGTTCTTGAAATATGACCTTGATCTAAGTAAAGCAAGAGGTTAGCTCATCTGCTAAGAGTGAAAGAAGAGCATTGAGAGGGCTCCTGGGTGGCTCAGTTGTTGGGTGTCTGCCTTTGGCTCAGGTGGGATCGAGCCCCTCATCGGGCTCCCTGCTCTGTGGGAAGCCTGCTTCTCCCTCTCCCACTCCCCCTGCTTGTGTTCCCTCTCTCGCTGTGTCTCTCTCTGTCAAAAAATAAATAAAATCTTAAAAAAAAAAAAAAGCATTGAGAACTTGAACAGTGTGGGAAAGGTTTGTGACTGACTGTGGTTAATATATTTAAGCGTCAATACAGAACATGTGAAAAAAAAATGCTGAATGGAATTAGGGTGCACAATCAACATGATTTCATGACATTTTATGACTAGCAATACTTAGTGACTCTGATTCAGGGGTAAAGAAAGCAGTTGGTCGGGTTATACAAGGTTGGATGAGTTTTTCTAGATTGCTAAGAGACAGTGTTGAAATACTTGGCTCTGGCTCAGAAAGGTCAGAGAGAAAGAAAAGCAAGGGTAAAGGTAGGGAGGCTCTGAACAGAGATGCAAAGGGGGAAACTAAAGTACTTAGAGAAGGTAGAACAATTCCAAGTGATAAAATAGATCCAGATCCAGAGCCTTACCAGGAAGTGGAAGAGAAGATAATGTGGAGTAGTTCTAGGAACTGAGACCTCAAGGTATAAGATGAATCTTTATGGTAGGCATTCCTCTTTGAGAGTAAGAATAGAGAAGAAAAATGTGAGGTAGGTGCTGAATTTCAGAACAGAATATTTATTATTAAATTCCAGTTTAAAAGGAGTTTTACATATTTTGCAACTATTGCATCACAGTTCTGTGATAAGGGTAACTAAGGTAGCTATTCTTATTCCATATTATAGAAGAGAAAATGGAGGCACACCAAGAAATAGCTGGCCAGAAATCCTGCAGTATATCGTAGCATGGCCACTTTAGGACAGTTCATAGGTTCATTTTGTCATCCTTATCATTCAAACCAGAACAATATGGCATATTGTACAAAAATTTTTAAAGTTAAAAAATAGAAAATAATTGTTATCCAACTCTTACTCTCCACCCAGACTTCTAGCATATATATACAGTATATAGAGGTGCTTTTTATTTTTTTTCTCCTTTTATCACTTATATTGTGAACACATTTCCAAATGAACACATTCATTTTTTTTTTACTTTTTATTTTTTTAAAGATTTTATTTATTTGAGAGAGGCGGGGGTGGGGGGCATGAGCAGGGGCAAGGGCAGAGGGAGAGGGAGAAACAGATTCCCCACTGAGCAGGGAGCCTCGATCCCAGGACCCTGAGGACCCTGAGATCATGACCTGAGCCAAAGGCAGATGTTTAACTGACTGAGCCACCCCCCACATATTCATTTCTAATAGCTGCATTCTATTGGAGGGATGTACCACTTGTAATCTAATTTCTTCATGGAAATTTGGATGTTCATAATTGTTTTTTTATTATAAATAATGCTATAGTGAACGTTCTTATACATATCCTTGTACCGTTGTCTTTCTTTGTACCTTTGTACTACTTTCATAAAATAAACTTTTGGAAGTCCAATTAGTAGATCAAAGGGCATGCACATTTGAAATTTTTATACATATTACCAAATTGTGCTCCAGGAAGGCTATACTAATTTATATTCTTGTTGGTCAGGCTATGAGAATGTGTTTTTACTTACTCTTATTATCACTAGTTATTATTAATCTTTTTCATTATTCTAATTTGCACAAAAGGATATTTCCTTGTTTTTAATATTCATTTCTTTGATTGCTCTTTTTTCATATGTTCATATGAAGCTAGATCTGCTTCACATGCTTTTGTGAGGAACACAAAAAAAGATGATTTGAGTATCGGTGTGGGTTCAAAAGAGATGGTACGGCTGTGATTTAGAGTGGCATATTGCAGGGCGGAGAATGATTGACCTGTTCCACTGGGAAGGAGTGGACAAGTAGACTGCTCTTCCCTCCCCTATCAAAAAGTGGAATTAGTTGGACCAATTTCTCAAATTTTAGTTTTACACTGAGTCTTTTTTTTTTTTTAAAGATTTTATTTATTTATTTGAGAGAGAGAGAATGAGAGAGAGCACATGAGAGGGGGGAGGGTCAGAGGGAGAAGCAGACTCCCCGCCGAGCAGGGAGCCCGATGCGGGACTCGATACCGGGACTCCAGGATCATGACCTGAGCCGAAGGCAGTCGCTTAACCAACTGAGCCACCCAGGCGCCCTACACTGAGTCTTTTAAAAATATCTAATTTAGGGGCGCCTGGGTGGCTCAGTTGTTAAGCATCTGCCTTCGGCTCAGGTCATGATCTCAGGGTCCTGGGATCGAGCCCTACATCGGGCTCCCTGCTCGGCAGGAAGCCTGCTTCTCCCTCTCCCACTCCCCCTGCTTGTGTTCCCTCTCTCGCTGTGTCTCTCTCTGTCAAATAAATAAATAAAATCTTTAAAAAAAATCTAATTTACTTTTGAAAAAAATAAATATTCCAATGGCTCATCTTGCTCCCATCCCTCTGTACCCTCCTGCTCCCCCTACAGTTAACTGTTTTTCTTTAGTTTTCTGTGTATCCATGTAGTATTACAGTGTGAAAAGACAAATATCTATTCCTGTGCTCCCTCTTCTTACACAAAAGCAGCTTACTAAATATGTCATTCTGTACTTTGCTTTCCTTCTGCACTTTGCTTTCCTTATTTAACAAAATATCTTGGAGCTCTTCCATGGATTTTTTTTTTTTTTTTTTTTTTTTAAGGAGAGCAATACTTGTGGAACTCCAGAATTCACTAAAACAATTTTAATTTGTTACTTAAATGAGTACAAACAGAACTGGGCATAAATTCCATGCCAACAAACCACATTACAAAATTAACAGAATTAAAGTCAACATTAATATGACACAACTGTTTTGTTGATACTAATTAGATACAGCATGACTTAGGTAGTGACTGCTGAGGTACAGTTGCTTATGGCCTTAGCAAGCCTGTATCACACTGTGTCCCATGCCGATTCAGTTCTCCCGCCACTTTTCTGTAATCCAACTCAGTCCTGTTCTACCTTTCCTTTATTCCATAGCACCATCATCTTTCTATAGGAGTTATATCATCATGCTATATGATTTAACTATTTATTGTGTTTATTGTGTATATTCCTTGTGAGAATGTAAGTTTTTTTTATGAAGCGCAGGTCTTCATTTTATTCACTGATATTACCAAACACCCAGAACTGATCCTGGAACATAATGGATACTCAGATATTTGGTGAAGGAATAACAAATGAATTCTTAGGCACATTAAAGTCTGAGAACCACTGGTGGAGGATGCTGAGGCAATAGATAGTCATAAAGGCAGGCCAAAAGGTGCAGAAAGAGGAGAGGTAGGTCCAGTAAGGTCAACTAACCCTGGCTCTGAGGGAAGGGAGGCCAGTGTGGCTGGTGGTGGAGTGATCGGAAGAGGGAGAAGATGACCTTTGGTCTCTGCTGCTCTCCGGGTCCTGGGGATGAGGCTTAGAGGCGGTTGTTGACAGCTTTGTTAGATAGGCCATTGAGGGCCTTTCATGCAGCCCATTAGATTCTGGGACACTTTCTCTGGGAATCAATGAGAGGGAAATACAAAATAGTTATTTTTCCATTCTCTCGTTTACTACCTTAAAATAGCTTTTATTTTCTAGATTTGTATAATGAAAGCATAGTCTTATTGCAGGGACAACAGAAGAACCACTGCACTGATTTCCTAAGTATTGATACAGCTAGAAAAGTTTAAATGCCTGAAAGAGGAAGGAGAACCATTAACTTTCACAAAGATAATCAAAGTAAATAGCTGATTATATTCTTTTTGTTTTAGAAAGTACCTAACAGGGAGGTGGGGTTGTGTTCCAAGATGGGGCAGAGTAAGCTGCAGCACACTCTCACCTAGGTTCAACATCTTGGCTTGAATTATGGCATAGCCTGGAATATTTGTTTGGGGTGGCAGAGTTTTATTATTAGAAGAATTTGATCAAGCCCAGCCTTGAAACCGCAATGTTGTTGCAGCAGGACCATTGCAGACTTCTCTTCAGGTGTGCTAATGCCATCAGCAATGAATGATATCTTATTTCCAGCTGGGGGTAGGAGGTGGGAAGGCTGATTACATGGGGCATTGTAAATTCCAGTTAACAAATACTAAACACAGTGTAGTTTAATAACATTATTTGTTGGGAAGATTCTTTTGTAAATATATCCTCTGCCTAGCCTGAGGGTAACTTATTGAGTGAGTTAAACTTTGAGAGAAGAGGGGAATAATTTGTTTGTTAGATGGTGCTTTGGGGAAGTGGTGGTATAAGTGTATATAGTTCTACAAATTTTAGTCCTTTCACTTATGTTGTTTTAGGATTCTCCTAGAAACTTGTCAGGCTGGTAATGCCCTCAGGTCTCTCTTTGCTATCTTCCCTAACATTTTTTTCCTTGAAGTTCACTGATTCATAGAATGAGTCTGGAAGTGACTTTAAAGATCCTTTATTCTGGTTCTTCCCATAGTTGCCACAAATCCAAAAGGTCAGGTCTAGAGTTCCAATAGCCAAACATTCTGCCATCTGGACTGAGATCTCCTAGGCTGAGGCTGCTAGACTGCAGAGGTAGTGACCTGATTCATCTCTCTCCCTTCCACCCTCCCCCCTTCCTTTCCTCCCCTACTTCCCTCCCTTGGCCCCTTTCCTTTCTCCCTCCCCTGTACTACTTTTCTTATTTTATCATCCCATTTTCCTTTCTTATTTCTAGGCCATGTAGGTCAGCCAGGGAAGGGTTAGTGAGGTTAAGGCGTGAAGGCGATCCTCACGACCTGAGGTGCACAAGGAAGAACATCCTTTGACCTTCAGAAATGTTAATTATGCTCTCTTTTTCCTAGGATGCTCACAACTGTATTCCTGAGTTGGACAGTGAGACAGCCATGTTTTCTGTCTATGATGGACATGGAGGTAACTTAAGCGGATCATATTGGTGACATTCTTGAACTCCAGTTCCAGACTTTAGGGGGCAAGAACAGGTCCTTTGTTCTTTTCCTTTCCAAGGTTCTGGTCCTAAGATATCATTTCCTTCCCAGTGCTGTTTTCTCTATTTTGCCATTCTACCTTCCTAACAGGCTATTGTATTGGTTTATAATCTCACCAGGTCTTGTTTTAATCCAAAAAGCCTCTTCCTGTATTAGAATTTATTTTTTTTCCACTGAGAACTAAGTATACAGGTGAGAAAAGCAAAAAAGGTATATGAATTTAGCACTGCAAAAGTTGATGGTGAAATCTATTTTGTGGATCAGAACTTCCTAAACAATTATCTTTCACATAGGTTTCAGTTGTATAAAATAGTTATTTCCTCGACCCTTGGGGTTCACTCCAGTAAGGCATATAAATATTATTTCACTTTATATGTGGGAAGCAGTGCTCTGGGTGACCTTACTTTTCTTCTAGGGGAGGAAGTTGCCTTGTACTGTGCCAAATATCTTCCTGATATCATCAAAGATCAGAAGGCCTACAAAGAAGGCAAGCTACAAAAGGTCTGTCTTTTCGTAATGCTCCTTCTCTACTTCTGTAGCCTTTCCCTTGTTTTCTAGTCCTTGGCTTTTTCTGTCTTGTTGCCAGTAAGCTGCTGCTTATTGCATTTCTTAAAGAATTCTATTTCCACTTGGATGTTTTTAGAGCTGCTTCATTAATCTCAGGTCTCTGAACTGTTTTTTATTTATATGAGAGTGTCTCCTTGTATGGTGGATCACACTGTAATTTGCATGCCATCTTTGTACCCAGGTTGTATATAGGCAATTCATGTTGTACCCACTGTACTTTTTCAACTTGCCTCATACTATTTGGCTTATATACAGGCATTAGAAGATGCCTTCTTGGCTATTGATGCCAAACTGACCACTGAGGAAGTCATTAAGGAGCTGGCACAGATTGCAGGGCGACCCACCGAGGATGAGGATGAAAAAGAAAAAGTAGCTGATGAAGATGATGGTGAGTGTGGCATCCCTTGTTTGAGAGGAAATCAGCATTTTATTTTATTTATTATTTATTTATTTATTTATTTATTTATTAAAGATTTATTTATTTATTTATTTGAAAGAGAGAGAGAGAGATAGTGAGCAGGAAAACAAGCAGGGGGAGTGGGAGAGGGAGAAGCAGGCTTCCCACTGAGCAGGAAGCCTGATGCGGGGCTCGATCCCAGGACCCTGGGACCATGACCTGAGCCAAAGGCAGCCACTTAACGACTGAGCCACCCAGGCGCCCCAGAAATCAGCATTTTAAAGAACTCTTCTTTAATATATATTATGTGTCAATTCTAAGAGAGGATGACTTCTTAGGGACTTGGGGAGTCCTCACATTAAAGAACCCTATGTTCTCCTATACTACATGAGGTTATGAAAGGAGAAAGAATTAACCTTTGTACCTAGTGTCCATAGTTGTAAGCATTTTTTTATATATTATCTATTTCATTGTGATGGGGTCTCTCTGGTTCCTGTTAATGTTTATGTGACCTTTTTTTTTTAAGACTTGGAACTGTCATTAAGCCTGGGCTATAGGCCTAAAACTAGCATTGTGGGCTTCCTGGGTCCTTAGCCATAATGAGGTTTCCAACTTATCAATCAAAAATGAGAGGTGATAAAAGAACTAGTATTCCTTTGACTAAGAATAGGGTGAAAGACTAAGACCAAAGGAAGTCTATGCAGGCAGGTATTACTCGAGAAGGAAGCAAAGGGGTGTTCTAAGACTTGATAGGAAGCTTGATAGGAGGCTTAGGAGTGGGCGGTGGTGGGGAAGTTGAAATTCTACCTGCAAGGGTTGTGGAAGTGGGAAGGGGGGCTGATCCCATGAAGAGTCTGGGGTGGGGGTGCTGATTCAGCCTCTTCCCTGCAGTGGACAATGAGGAGGCTGCACTGCTGCATGAAGAGGCCACCATGACTATTGAAGAGCTGCTGACACGCTACGGGCAGAACTGTCACAAGGGTGCTCCCCACAGCAAATCTGGAGCTGGGACAGGCGAGGAACCAGGGTCCCAGGGTCTCAACGGGGAGGCAGGACCTGAGGACCCATCTAGGGAAGCTTCTTCAGAGGAAAATGGTCCCACATCCAAGGCCCACACAGGCCTTTCCTCCAACTCAGAACGTGGGACTGAGGCAGGCCAAGGTGGTGAGCCTGGCACTCCCACTGGTGAGGCTGGGCCTTCCTGCTCTTCAGCCTCTGACAAGCTGCCTCGAGTTGCTAAGTCCAAGTTCTTTGAGGACAGTGAGGATGAGTCAGATGAGGCAGAGGAGGAAGAGGAAGACAGTGAGGTAAGGGCTTGTGGGAGCAGACAGATGCTGAGTCTGCAGAGAGGGCCTCTTTGGTCACCATGCATAGCTGTTGGCTCTTTTCCTTCTATTTTTTTTTTTTAAAGTAATTTCTACACCCAACACGGGGCTTGAACTCAAGACTCCAAGATCAAGAGTCGCATGCTGTCCCGACTAAGCCAACCAGATACCCCGCCTTCTTCTATTTTTAGATCACCCCCCAAGACCTACTATATTCCAAGGTTTTCTTGAATTCATTATTTTCACCAACATAGGAACCATTAGCCTTCGAACCTCTTCCTTTGTTGGTACTATAACAAATAGATCTAGTTCTAGCCTTTCAGAGTCTGTCTCCCAGAGGGAGAACAAGAAGGTGGTGGTTGTTACTTTGGATATTTGGGTATCTCCTTCTCTGGGCCACTTATTTTCTGGCTGTGTTGCCTGGAAGGATAGTAGTTATAGCCATCTAGCCTTCTCCCCTCCCCTAGATTTTTCTATCATGATCATATAGTTGTATCTTTCAGTGCTCTCAGAATCTGTGTTCAGTCAGGGCCTCTTGGTTCTGAGTATGAGTTGGGGGGAGGGGGGCAGGGGGTCATCCCAGTCTCAGCAGCCTGGGATCATCCCTCTGGCAGGAATGCAGTGAGGAAGAGGATGGCTACAGCAGCGAAGAGGCAGAGAATGAGGAGGATGAAGATGACACTGAGGAGGCTGAAGAGGACGAGGAAGAAGAGGAGATGATGGTACCGGGCATGGAAGGCAAGGAGGAGGTATGTAGGGAAGGAGCAGTGAGTCTGGAAAAGCCAAGAGGCACATGTGATTCCCTGATTGTGATTTGGGGACAGGGAATCTCCTTGCTGCCTTAGTACTGAAGTCCTGGTTATGGGGGCATTTATGCTACAAGGGGAACTAGGTCTTTAGGATACAGTTAGTGCAGAATAGAAAGAGAGCATGCTCTAGTCTTTGGAAAGATTAAATCCATGCCTCTCCTGTTAAAGCTCTTTTGGTGGTCCCAGTGAGAAAGCATAAGCAAATGGTCAGGGGAGCACCAATGAGGAGCTTATGTCCGGAAGCTCCCATGATGCTCCCTTTCTTCCTCTTAAGCCTGGCTCTGACAGCGGTACAACAGCGGTGGTGGCTCTGATACGAGGGAAGCAGTTGATTGTAGCCAATGCAGGAGACTCTCGTTGTGTGGTGTCCGAGGCTGGCAAAGCTTTGGACATGTCCTATGACCACAAACCGGAGGATGAAGTGGAGCTAGCACGCATCAAGAATGCTGGTGGCAAGGTCACCATGGATGGGCGAGTCAACGGGGGCCTCAACCTCTCCAGAGCCATTGGTAAGTGCTAGGAAAGTGTGGGGAAGACTTCTGGGGTCTTATTCTCTCTTCCAGACTACCTGGTAGCAAACTTTAATCTTAATAGGCCCTTGTACCTTTTTCCAAGTCCTTTGGTATCTATGACTTTTGTCTGTAAAATGTGTCCATGAGATAGGTAAGATAGCTGTCATTTTTGGATGATTAAAAAAGGTAGTGACCTACCTAAGGTTTAGCAACCTGAAGATAGGGCTGAAACTAGAAAAACTAGAACTCAGTTTTCCATTCACTTAGATTATGGAACTTTGTAAAGAAGGGAAATGAATGGCAAGGCTCGACCAGCCTCGAGCACAAGTCTTTGCGGAGTGCTTAAAATACTCTTCAACCATTCCTTTACTTCAGGAGACCACTTCTACAAGAGAAATAAGAACTTGCCACCTGAGGAACAGATGATATCAGCCCTTCCTGACATCAAGGTGCTGACTCTCACTGACGACCACGAATTCATGGTCATTGCCTGTGATGGCATATGGTGAGCACCAGTGGAATGCCCTAAAATTCCCTTTTTTATTGCAGCATTACTTGTAGGGTTCCGAGCTGGTTTGGCTTTTTCATCCCTCTAATGGCTGCATTCAGTACTTTTCTCAAACTGCTAGGATTAGAGTCTAGGCAGACATCTTGGTGTCAAAACCCCCAAGCCTAAGGCAGAGCAAAGGACAATCTCCATAGGTGTTTACATTGGTCCTGGGGGCTATCACCTCTCTCTGCATTCCTCTCTTTTGCCTTGGTGGGACTAAAGAAGAGTATTGTTTTTGACCTCAGGAATGTGATGAGCAGCCAGGAAGTTATAGACTTTATTCAATCAAAAATCAGCCAGCGTGATGAAAATGGGGAGCTTCGGTTATTGTCATCCATCGTGGAAGAGGTGAGTGCCTGGGTAGAGGAGAGAGGGCATCTGGTTTGCATAGCCAAGGTTTTGTCTTTTGACCTGAGCTAAGACCAGAGCTGGGAAGTGTCAGTAATTACTGATAGATGCCAAACCTGACTAGAAAGTTCCATTTCCTTCATTTCCCTGCCTTATTCTCATGCCTTATGCACTAGCAAGCGGGCTGTTCTGTGACGTCTGTTGCCTGTTCCCCTCCTTCTGCCACCGTCTCAGCAGGGTCAGCCCTCTTCTGGGAGTTTAGGTTCCTAGGAAGGTGTTCAAACCCTGAAGCTGAGCTACCTACCTTGTCCCTTTTGTAGCTGCTGGATCAGTGCCTGGCACCAGACACTTCTGGGGACGGTACAGGGTGTGACAACATGACCTGCATCATCATTTGCTTCAAGCCCCGAAACACAGCAGAGCTTCAGCCAGAGAGTGGCAAGCGGAAACTGGAGGAGGTGCTCTCTTCTGAGGGGGCTGAAGAAAATGGCAACAGTGACAATAAGAAGGCCAAGCGGGACTAATGGTTGTCCAGACCCCTGCCCACCTAGACTGTTTTCTGAGCCCTCTGGACCTGAGACTGAGTTTTGTCTTTTTCCTTTAGCCTTAGCAGTGGTTATGAGGTGTGCAGGGGGAGCTGGGTGGCTTTACTCAGCCCATTCCAAAGAGGGCTCTCCCTCCACACGGCAGCCTGGGAGCCTCTGCTGTCTTCCCCAGCCTCCTCCTTGCTCCTTGGGGCTCATCACCGGTTCTGTGCCTGTGCTCTGTTGTGTTGGAGGGAAGACTGGCGGTTCTGGTTTTTACTCTGTGAACTTTATTTAAGGACATTCTTTTTTATTGGCGGCTCCATGGCCCCCAGCCGCTTGCACCCGCTCTCTGTTGTACACTTTCAATCAACACTTTTTCAGACTAAAGGCCAAAACCTAATTGTGCCAGTGGTGTCCTTTTTTCAATAATGCTGTCCTGTCCGGCCCCCCGAGAATTCTCTGGCCCCAGACTTCACCTCTTTGGTGGCGCCTACCAAGCCCCTCAGCGCACTTGTGTGCGTGTATGTGTGCGTGCGTGCGTGTGTGCGCGCGCGCGCGCTCGCCATGCATGTGTAGGGCAGAGGGGGCCCAGGTATTGCAGTTCCCCGAGCTGCTGGGCAACGTGGCCCAGCGTCGCGGCTCATCCTCCCCCCTCCCCCTCCGGGATCAGGAATAGTTTCCTAGTTCCTCTAGGTAGGGGTAAGGACCAGCTGGGCGGCTCCTAAGACTGAAAGCAGGGCCAGGCCTTCTCCTGCCCTCCTCACCCGCCTGGTTTCTGTCTAATCTCTGATTGGCTCGCCCGCTTCCTTTCGTCACAATCACTTCCTGGTCACGCTCTGGACGTTTTCGCCGCTTTTGCTTTCCCCAGACTACGCGTCCCGTGTGGCTCTGCGGCAGCGGAAGCGGAAGCGAGGACGGAGGTACCAGCTGGTCTCCGTAGGGGGGGGTAGGGGGCTCCATGAATGGACGCGGCGGCGGCGGCGGCGGGAGCGGCCTGAGCTGGGCGCCGGGGCCAGGGCCGGGGGCTGCCCGGGGCCCGCGCCGCTGCATGGAGGCGGCCCGCGGGCCCTGAGAGGAAGGGCGGGCGGGCAGGCCGGATTAGGAGGGGCGGGGCCGGGCGGCCGCAGGCCGGAGGCGCGTCGGGCTGGAGCCGGTCACGATGCCCCGAAGGAAGCAGAGCCACCCGCAGCCCGTGAAATGCGAGGGGGTCAAAGGTCAGGGGGCAGGGGGCGGGGGGGGGGGGGGGAGCGGGGGTGGGGTCAGTGGAGTGGGTTCAGGTCGGGGTGGAGGGGGACTCCTGAGGGATGGGGTGGGCGATCTGGTCTCCTAGCTTCCTACCGAGGTACTAAGGGAACCCGAGAGGGTCTGCGAGTTCGGGAAGTACGGGCTGCGAGGGCTAGCTCCCGGGGTGCGGATGATGGGCACGGTTCCTGAGGGAGAATCTACAAGCCCCCTCCCCTCTTCAGTGGATACCGAAGACTCCCTCGACGAAGGACCCGGGGCCCTGGTATTGGAGAGTGATTTGCTACTAGGCCAGGATCTGGAGTTTGAGGAGGAAGAGGAAGAGGAAGAGGAGGAAGGTGACGGCAACAGCGACCAGCTCATGGGCTTCGAGAGAGACTCTGAAGGTGGGTTTGAGGGACTTGATCAAGGATTAGTGGCCACTGGAACCTCAGCCCTTCAGGAGGCGGGTTAGGGTTTAGTGCCAGTGAGCAAAACACGAAACAGTGCCACAACCTAGGGATGATTTTATTTAGATTTGAGCTAGGTTTTTTCACTTGCCTAATGGTCCAATGAGCTCCATCACTTTGTTGAGGTGAAGTTCTGGGGCCTGGTTCGAAGGTGGTATGAACAGGACAGTGGATGAATCACATGGAGCAACTGGTTAAAAGTTAATGCCCTTTTAATAACCTTGTTCTCCTGCCTAGCACATTCCTTATGTGAAGTTTAAGAGGTTCAGGGAAACAATTTCTAATTCAAATTAAGTTATGCCTAACCTAACTACCCTTTCACCTGCAGCATAAACCCTTTCCTATTGAGGTTTTGGTCCCTCCCCCCAAGTATCCTTGCACATTCCTTTTCCCTGTCAATCAAAACATCACCCCATCCTAATTTGCTGCACCACCTACCAACTTATGCCATCTATACGAAGGATGTTTTTGAAAATCATTGAGGGAATCCTTGTAAAAGAAAATACGTCTTTTAGGCACATTACTTTGTATCCACTTCACTCCAGATTTTGCCTCACTCTTGACATAGTTTTTATTTTCTAATCAGCTCTGTACTAAAAAGGACCTTACTAACATAGAGCTTAGAATAAGGTCTCAGGCCTCTGCTTTGTGTATTTTTACTTAACTTTCTTATCCCAAGAATCAGCTAATTACATTATTGGTTCATTTAAGCCTGTGGTCCACTGTGAGCCTTTGATCTTTTTCCATGCAGTGGAATTAGGTACAGCTGTCATCACTAGGTTAGTACAGACTCAGAAGCAGATAATTCATACTGAATTTTTAGGATCACTGAAGTGAAGGGTGGAGCCAAGCAAGGGGAGGGGAGATACCACTAAGCGAGTTTGGAGCCTGGTCCTACCCCATGTTGATGTCTCTTCTCATGTCTGTCTTACCAGGAGACTCTCTGGGGGCCAGGCCTGGGCTTCCCTACGGGCTGAGTGATGACGAGTCTGGGGGCGGCCGGCCACTAAGTGCCGAGAGTGAAGTTGAGGAACCAGCCAGGGGTCCAGGGGAGGCCAGGGGTGAGAGGCCAGGCCCAGCCTGCCAGCTGTGTGGGGGGCCGACAGGTGAGGGGCCGTGTTGTGGGGCAGGAGGGCCGGGTGGGGGGCCCCCGCTGCCCCCACGGCTACTATACTCATGCCGCCTCTGCGCCTTCGTGTCCCACTACTCGAGCCACCTGAAGCGGCACATGCAGACACACAGCGGGGAGAAGCCGTTCCGCTGTGGCCGCTGCCCCTACGCCTCAGCCCAGCTCGTCAACCTGACGCGACATACCCGCACCCACACTGGCGAGAAGCCCTACCGCTGTCCCCACTGCCCCTTTGCCTGCAGCAGCCTGGGCAACCTGAGGCGGCATCAGCGCACCCACGCGGGGCCCCCCACTCCTCCCTGCCCGACCTGTGGCTTCCGCTGCTGCGCTCCACGTCCCACCCGGCCTCCCAGTCCCACAGAGCAGGAGGGGGCAGTGCCCCGGCGACCAGAAGGTAAAAAGCTAGAACCCAAAAGAACCTGGGCCGTGGGTGGGTGGCCCTAGGGATACTTGGATTCATAGCTCAGGTCTCACTGTCCCCACAGATGCTCTGCTGCTTCCAGACTTGAGCCTCCATGTGCCACCAGGTGGTGCCAGTTTCCTGCCGGACTGTGGGCAGCTGCGGGGTGACGGGGAGGGCCTCTGTGGGACTGGATCAGAACCACTGCCAGAGCTGCTGTTCCCTTGGACCTGCCGCAACTGTGGACAGGAGCTGGAGGAGGGGGAGGGTAGCCGGCTGGGAGCCGCCATGTGTGGGCGCTGCATGCGAGGAGAGGCTGGAGGGGGTGCCAGTGGGGGGCCCCAGGGCCCCAGTGACAAAGGCTTTGCCTGTAGCCTCTGCCCCTTTGCCACTCACTATCCCAACCACCTGGCCCGGCACATGAAGACGCACAGTGGCGAGAAGCCCTTTCGCTGCGCCCGCTGTCCCTATGCCTCTGCTCATCTGGATAACCTGAAACGGCACCAGCGCGTCCACACAGGAGAGAAGCCCTACAAGTGCCCCCTCTGCCCCTATGCCTGTGGCAACCTGGCCAACCTCAAGCGTCATGGTCGCATCCACTCTGGGGACAAACCTTTTCGGTGTAGCCTTTGCAACTACAGCTGCAATCAGAGCATGAACCTCAAACGCCACATGCTGCGGCACACAGGCGAGAAGCCCTTCCGCTGTGCCACCTGCGCCTACACCACGGGCCACTGGGACAACTACAAACGCCACCAGAAGGTGCACGGCCATGGTGGGGCAGGAGGGCCTGGCCTCTCGGCCTCCGAGGGCTGGGCCCCACCTCACAGCCCCTCCTCTGTGTTGAGCTCTCGGGGCCCGACAGCTTTGAGTGCTGCTGGTAGCCGGGCTCTCCACACGGACTCGCCCTGAACCAGGTCCTTCTCCCTCAGGGCCCTGTGGATTAGCCCTGCCTCTCCTGTACCTTTTATACAGATGGACCGGAAGCCACCTTCTACTTCCTCCCCCGCTGGCCAGGGGCTCCACAGACTAACCTAGGCACTATATGGACCAGCCCAAACCCCATGGGCGAGGGGCCCATATGGACCAGGGGGCCTTCCTTGACTGAGGCACTTCATGAGCTCAGTGAGAAGGGCCCTGCATTCACCTCCACTGCTCCCAGGGGCAGTAGAGGAACTGGCTGGGGGATTGCCCAGCCTCCCACCTGTTTATTTAACTTATTTCAGTGCTTTATAATAAAGGAAACACTAACAAAGCCATGTCTATGCTGAGTTGGCAGTGGCAAGCACAGCTCCACCTCACCCTTAGCACAGCAGTCTGTGCTGTGATGGGGGGGAGCCGGGGCAGTGAAGGGAAACAGAGGTAGGCAGCAATCAGGCTGAGTTTAATGACGGGGAGCTGGGCCAGACCATACACAGACCTCTGCCCATCCCCTTGGCCCATGGCCCCGAGAAGCCAGAAGCAGCCGCAGGGGAAGCTGTGTTTCCTCCCCAAGGCAGGTAGCCATGGTCCCTTGGACTTTGTGCAAAATACTAAATGCTAATTTGGCATTGAGGGCCAGCTCTGAAAAGAGAGAACAATCCTTTGTGCAGCCAGCCCAGGGGGTGGAAGGGAAGGTGGGTTAGGAAGCCCCTGGCCAAGAGAAGAAAGGGGAAGGAAGGAAGGAAGGAAGGAAAAAAACCCCCCTGGCTTGGGGGATAGAGGCACAGGGCAAGTTTCTGAACATTCCTCTGGGGTAGAGGGCAGACATCTGAGCACTGGAGATCACAGATCCTCATCTCCAATGCCCTCGAAGGCAAAATTGCCGTGGACGTCACTGGCACTGGCATCTGTGCTGGGACTGCCAATCCCCCGCAAGCTCACGGCACTCAGCTTGCTCTGTAACAAAGGCAGGGTTGGGGTCAGAGGGCTTGGGCCTCCCTGAGATCCCCCTACCCACGCCAACCTCACCAACCCTCATGGGAAACTCACTGAGAGTTTGACCGTGGACTCTCGGCTGGCATCGGGTGACTCCTGGGGAAGAGGAGGCAGAGGTGTCAGAGACCTCACTGGGGGAGTTAAAGGCAAGGCTGGCAGCTGGGGTACTGATCAGAAAGTGATACCTACAAGCAGGGGTGGGGACTTCACTGCTTGCTGGCTGTCTGAGCGTCTCAGGGTGCCCCCCACTCGCCGGCGCAGCATCTTGGGATGGAGACGTGAAGTGCTGATAAGAGCAGGATCCCTTTGGAATCCCCACCACTTCTCCTCTCTCTTGGGAGAAGCTTCACACTTAGGACAAGAGGCAGGGAGAGCACAACCACTCAGCTGCTTGGTCCACACCTGTTGCTTACCTTCCTGATGCTGCCACCAGATTTCTTCACCATCAGTTCATCTACCATGGACTGCAAGCAGATACTCATCATGATAGCCTGAGGGCAAGAAGAGAGCTCAGCCTGACTAGAGTGGTCATCCTGAGCCCAACACCCCTAAGACAAGGGCTCCCACTCACATGGAGTCCTGGAAGCCCTAGACTTGGGTATCTAAGAGACGGTGCAATGGGCTCCAGAGGAGGCCTGAGGGTGGGCTCACACCTGGGGGCTGGTGATGGTGACCCACTGTAGCCGGTCCTTGCTCATGAGGTATTCAAAAGCCAGTTCCAGGCGCACCTCACCCCGGCCCCGGCCTGGGCTGCTTGTGCCTCCACTGGGCAGTGGCACCTGGTAGAGAAAGGAGAGTCAGGCTGAGATTGTTCCGGCCAATCTGCCTCCCTCCTTGATCTACTGCAGCCCATTCCTGAAGCTCAAGGCTTGCCAGGCCACCATCCCAAAGGCCTACCCCAACTCACAGAGGAGGTGACCCGCCAGCACCGCATGCGGGTGACCCGGAAGGAGCCTTCGCGGAGCTGCTGGCCGGGCAGGCGGAGCTGGAGGCTGAGCTCACTGTTGCCTGCGCTCACCACCACGGGACAGTCCTTCTCTGGGAAGTCAGCCACACAGGCATCAAAGCGCAAGTAGCCATAGTGCCGCAGTGTCTGTGCCAGCCGCAGGAACTGAAACCCAGTCACCACGTGGGGTGGGTCAGGAGAGGAAGTGGGGTGAGTCAGAAAACAACCCTTGGAAGGAGACAGGAAAGCAGGCTCACCTCCTTCTTGGAGACCTTCTCTTGCAGAGATTTGAGCTGCCGGTGCTGCTCCTTGGTGACCAGAATCCACCCACGCTCAATGTCTGATACTGTCTAAGGTAGAGACAAGGGGTGGGGAGTTTGGTGCTTCCAATCAGAGGTCCAAGGAAAGTGTCCAGTTACCTCTGTCCAGCCTGACCCTTAGCCCCACGCTTGAGCAACCTCTTTGCAATGAATCCTTGACTAAATCAGCTTACAAAGTAGGGACAGTGCCAGGTGCCCTGCTAGTATTCTAGGAACTTTCCCGTGAACTGGGTGTAAAGACATGAAGAGTTTCCTTGGCAGAGTGGGACACCAGTATCTACTTCAGGGGAAGGGTTCTGAGGCAGCTCCAAGCTCACCTGAGCATAAAGCAGGTTCAGGCCAACCCGGTTCTCCATGACATCGTCATCATAGGCAGAGTCCCAATAACTGTGAGGCCAAGGGGTGGAAAGGGGTAATGGGGCTAAGCTGGGGTAAGGCAAGAGAGGTGGAATAGAAAACAGCAATCTGGAACTATCGGGCAAATACGGTGGTATAGTGGGAGGAAGCTTGGGAGGCCTGGTAGAAACACCCAGCGCTACCCCCTTGTCAAGGTTATTCTGTCTCAGCACATGGCCCAGTAATCAATCCAGCACCCTCCCCCTCCTCCAAGCCCAGCCCTGACCTCTTCCTTAGCACAATCTTATACTCTTGACTCCGAAGACTGGTAACAGATACATAAGGCAGCTCAAACTCTTGCAACTTCCGTACAACTATGGGTTAAAGAAAAAAAAAAAAAAAGGAAATGTCATAAGACTCAATGGGGGGAAAAGTCAGGAGAGGAGCCCTGAGGAAATGGCAGATTTGGGGAAGAATTAGCGGGGCAAATTCACTACTAGAAGAACAGGGAAGCAGTCACGTCCACAGAAACTCACAAGAAAAGGTTCCATCCTCTTTTTCTCGAACTAGAAAGAGACTAAAGTATCCAATCAAGTCATCTGGAAGATCCAGCTTTGCAGCCACAGCCTGGGAATAGGGAAACAAGTACAGCTCATCATACTGACTGGTTCCAATCACCCCCAAACCTGGGACCCTGGGGTGCGGGGGAGGTGGGGCAGTGAAGTACAAGTGCCTCACCTCTAGGACATCTTCAGTCTGATCTGAAGTTAGCACATTGACCAGAACTTTCTGCCCGTTGCTGAGCAGCACTTCCAAGGAAACCTCCTCGGTGGGGACCTGCTGTGTCTCCTGGTGTGAACATACATGAGAATGGAGGCACTGCCTTGTTAACACCTGCCCAACGTCCAGCTCTGACCCATCCCCAACTCTCTATTTCTAGGTCCTTCTGGTGTCTTTATTTGCAATTGCTTAATTACAGGCTGGGTTTCCTTGATTTCACTGGTACAGCAGAAGCCCCCTCCCATAAAAAAAGGTACCAGGATGACTCTTCCGTAGCCACTGCCTTAAAATGACATGGCCCTACAGGGAAGTCCATCCCTTAAATCTCGTTCCCACCCAGAGCCTTACCTGTTGTGCCCGACGCAGGAAGCTATTGAAGGTCTCACTGCTCCCAAGCAGCGGGTCTTGCCGAACTGTGGGGACAAGAGAACACTATTCCAGTAACTTAGGACTCCCTCTGGACTTCCCCCAGTTCTGTTCTTGGTAGGTTCCCCCCCTACCCCACTTCCTGGGCTGATGATGGCCTGTCATATCCCCCAGCTGGCCTCACCTCACTCAATGTTTGCATATATTCTTCACCTGCCCCACCCATGGCTGCCATCTAGTTGAGTCCAGTCTACAGAACTAGGGAAATAACAATGATGTTAATCTAAAGCACATCAGATACAAATTAAGTTCTCCCCACCAATCTAAACTGCTTTAAGACTATGTAGTGTTACACTGGTATTTCCAAACTGTATTAGTATATTGACCAAATTGCTTTGCTGATACCTAGAGCAGCTCAAACTCTTGCAACTTTTTTTCCTAATTAAATAACAGATCAAACAAGAGGCTCCCCAGATGTAGAAATTAATTCAGGCCAGTCTACAGAACCAACTGCTTTGAGTCTCTTCCCGTAGCTCTCAACACAGCCTAAAGTTCCCTCCAACCACTCACCAGCTTGCATGTACTTCTCTAACTGCTCTCTCCTCTGTTCTACCTCAGCAGGTGTCAGAGAGAAAAGCTTCTTTGGGGGAAATGCAGGAAGAACATTGGCCCCATACTCCTTCCGAAGCTATGTGGAGAAAGAGATACAACCCTTCACATAAAACATAGCAAATGAGAAGAGGCAATCCACACTCACAATGGGAGTTCTCTTGGGTTCCCCTTCTCTTCCCTCAGCTCCCCCCCTCCCCGCCCTGCAATCTACCCTGGTTATCCAGGAAATCATTCCTTTGGCAGAGGTAACATCCCAGTGGAGCTGTTCCTCTGTCCTAAATATAAGTTCTTTCCTATCTTACTATGTACAAGTCAGCCCCTTCACAGTGTGGCTAAGGTTTGTATAGGGCCAGGGCCTAGGGAATCCTTTGATTATTTAGCAAGACTGTGTCCATTGAACCCTCACCAGAAGCAAAGAACTTTATAAGGAAAATTTATGTTCCCAGTTAAGTACAGCTAAATACATTCAAAAAATGTGTTAAGACTTAAAGGGACTTTGCAGATCAACAAATACATTTTTCTTAGTCTTAGAAACTAAGGCCCAAAGAAATTAGGTAACAGCTAGTTATCAGTAGAACCAGGACTCTGTACTGAGTTGAAGAGACCTTGCAACCTGGTCAGGAGAACATAGAAACATTGCAGCAGAGATACATAAGGATAACTGAATAGGTAGGCCCACTGAAAGGTGAATGATTTGTCTGAGAAGAGAAAAGAATTTCAAGTTGCAGCTCAGATGACAGAAAAAAATGTGCTTTGGCAGCAGAGGGGGGAGGTCGGTTTTTCCATGCACAGGCAAAGGCTGAAATAAGACTGGGGACAGGGAAGCAAAAAGGCGGATGTGAGTATAAAGATGAGCAGTTAGAGCCACAGGCAGTAAGCTTCTTAGGGAGTTCCCCAGAAATGTCAATCAATAAGACAAAGTACCAGATCCTCCCCAGTAGCAGTGATTAAAGGGAAACTACACAATCTACGAGGAAGCCAAGAGGGGAAAAATGGAGACACTGATGCCCAGGTGTAGGAAAGATGTAGGAAAGCTGCCTCAAGGGGTGCTGGTCCCACCTGCTCGTGCAGGCCCAGAAGCTGGCTGTAGCGCACCCGGCAATGCAGGACTCCATTCACGTGAATGTTATAGGCCTGAAGACACAAAAGCAGGCATTATAGGGTCGCGATCTGGGCGACCCCCTTGAAAACCCTGGCCAGAAGTCGTCTGGCACAAGCTCCGCCTGAGTAACGCACCGAGATCGTCCGAGGGTTTATTAGTCTGTTTTCCCCAGGGCCAGGTCCTAAAGCAGAAGGACCAGCCGGGGGCAACTCGGGCGCTCATGCCGCAGTCTCCCTCCCCAAGAGGCCAGTGACGCCCACCAGAGCGGCCGCGGCCCAGCCAGAGGGAGACGACGCGGGCGAACAAAGGACCTGCGGGAGCTTGGGCGACCTTTGGACGAATCTGAGACGGGATATAAGCTCCCAGCGAGGCCGTCGGGAATCGGCGGCCTGGGACCAGGCCCCAAGGGTGGCGGCCAGGCCTCGGAGGCCGCTCCGAGAAGGCTCCGGCCCGTTATCCCCGCCCCTGCCCGGCCCGGCTCCGGCCGCTCCTCACCACGTAGGCGGAGCCGCCGCTGTCCCCGCTGCGGGACTCGGTTTCAGGAATGGAAAAGTGCATGTTCCCTGCGGCAGGGCCCAGCTGGGCTCCGGACTGACAGGGCCGCAGCGGCTTTACACGCTCGCCTCCGCCGCTCAGCGCGTCCCCGCTGCCTCACTCGCCATTTTGGGGGTGGGGGGCTGGGATCGGAGGTGGAAAGAGTGGTGGGACGTCCGCTCTGGGCGCAGCCCCCCTGGCATGCTGGGAACTGTAGTCTAAAGGGCAGGAGCCGACTGCCACGCCTGGGAGCTCAAAGCTGAGAGGGCCCTCCTCGGTGCCCGTAGTCCGGGGCAGAGCCCCAGTGCACGTCGGACATTGTAGTCCGCGGAGGGCTGCGCGCCGGGGGTGTCGACCCAGGTGGCGCTGTAGGCACAGGGACTGCGGCGGGCGGAGCCTAGGACCGAGGGTGATGGCTGCCGTGGCTGTGGCTGTCCGTGAGGGTGAGTGAAGGGCGGGGGCGCACTCACAGGTACGCGAGCCGCCGGGCGCCAGACGGCTGCGGCAGAGCCCTGAGTCCCTCTGGGTCCTGTCGTTCCGTTCCGGCGCCTCTCCGGACTCTGGGGTGCACTGCCTGGGGCGCAGCCCCGCGCCGCGCGTACCGGCTGGCTCCGGCGAGAAGGGTGGGGGGCCCCGCTCCGCTCCCTCCTCCGCCTTCCTTTTGATCCTGCCGCGCATTGCGTCCCCACGCGGGTCCCTGGCTTGCCTCCCGCCTGACGGCGGAGCTGTGGTCATGCCGACCCAGCAGCCAGCCGCGTCGGGTACGAGCCCCTCCAAACCCTCCCGGAGCCTCTCTGGCTCACTTTGTGACCTGTTTTCTGATGCAGACTCGGGGTCTGGGATGAAGGCGGAGCTTTCTACTCGGCCTGGGGTAAGTGAGGGTGCCCTCCCAAAACGCCTGTCAAGCTCTACGCAGGAGGCTGTGTCAGCTTCATTCCGCCCCAGCCTCCATCCCCGTTTCACTTTATTTCTCAGGAAAACCAGATTTTACAGAATTCTTTCAGCCTTAACAGTATGTGACTCTGATCCTGGAGGAGAAGCTTCGATCTCTATGGGATGTAAGCTTGTAACAGCTAGCTGGTTAGAGTTAGAGAGGATTAGGGGCTTTACCTTATAGGAATCTTGGAAGGCACCAATCGTGTTTTTTCGTCTTTGGAATTGTTGGGGAAGAGCAGTATTCTATGTTTGTGTCTCAGGCAGGAGGGAGGGAGATGACCCAAGAAGAGAAGCTGCAGCTTCGGAAGGAAAAGAAACAGCAAAAGAAGAAACGGAAGGAGGAAAAGGGAGCAGAACCAGAAACTGGCTCTGCTGTACCTGCAGCCCAGTGTCAAGGTGCGGAGGCTTTTTTAAAAGGCTGAGGTGTGGAACTGGTAGAGGGATGTGTGGGAGAGAAGAGGAGGAGACAGGACCAAGTTGGTTTGAGCAAGTGAAAAGAGAAAAAGTTTATTTAAGATTTTACTTATTTATTTGTCAGAGAGCGAGCAAGAGCGCACAAATAGGGAGAGCTGCAGGCAGAGAGAGCAGCAGGTTTCCTGCTGAGCAAGGAGCCGGATGCGGGGCTTGATCCCAGGATCCTGGGATCATGACCTGAGCTGAAGGCAGGCGCTTTAGGGACTGAGCCACCCAGGCGTCCTGCGAGGAAGTTTAGATAAGCAGAGAAGCTTTGGCTGGGGCATAGGTAGATATTACCTGCCTGGAGTTTGGGCACCGCTTCTATATTTTGTAGGCCCAACCAAAGAACTGCCAGGACCAGGCAGTCAGCTGGCTATTGCTGGGGAGAAAGTTCCAACTGGTCGAAGTAAAGCTGAACTTCGTGCTGAACGGCGAGCTAAGCAGGAGGCAGAGCGGGCCCTGAAACAGGCAAGGAAAGGGGAACAAGGAGGACCACCTCCTCGGGCCTGCCCCAGCACAGCTGGAGAAATCCCCTCAGGTACTTTCCCTTCATTTCAAGACCTCTGTTTTGATTTTAATTCTTGTGTTAGCTCAGGCTTCCCCATGGTAAAACAGCTCTCCCTTCCCATTCTTTGCCTTGGGACCAAGAACTCAAAATTCTCCCCTCTACCTCATCCTGTCTTTATTTCTTCTATTCTTTTCTCCCCTGTTTTTCTCCTCCTCTCTGTTCAGTTTTTCTTGATGTCCCTTATGCTTTAAAAGCAGATTTCTCATTATTACCTACACTGTCCTAAAAACATGGTTATTATCTTTTAGGAGTGAAGCGTCTCCCTGAGCACACTCAGGTTGATGACCTCATACTTCTGAGAAGGCTTGCTAAAAAACCAGAGCAACAACAGGTAGGAAGTGGTTTCAGTGTGTGGCCAGAAATTGCCTAAGGGAGATGGGATGGTGGGGGTCGGCGGGGGGAGGGAGGGTGAGGTGATCGAGGCAAAGTGAGACCCTGGAGAATAATGGGAATTTGGGGCAAAGTAACCTCACTGTTTACTTGCTTTCCACTGCTCCTGTTCCCGTTTTGTCAAGGTTCCTACGCGAAACGATTATGGATCCAAAGTCAGTCTTTTCTCCCACCTACCCCAGTACAGCAAACAAAACTCTCTGACTCAGTATATGAGGTAGGATTCTATAAAACTGTCATAACTTTTAATTTAAATTCTAGGAGTTTTGGTGACTCAGTATTGAAAGTGACTGGAAATTTGAGATGGGGTCTGTGGGAAGAAGCCTGCCCATAAGGCAAAACTCTAGAGGAAATGGGGGTGTCTGTGCTAGTGAAGGAAGTTCCTTTTCATCAGGGGCAGGTGGGCAATAGGTGCTCAAGCTCCCTTGCAAAGTGTGTGACACCACCATCCCATCAGCATCCCATCCTCTGTGATCCACCCAGCCATGGTGCGACTCGGCCTGCAGTACTCCCAGGGCCTGGTCAGTGGCTCCAATGCCCGGTGTATTGCCCTGCTTCGTGCCTTGCAGCAGGTATGCCCCGTCCTGTTCCCTCTATGGCCGAATCCCACCTTCCCCAACACTACCCCAGCTTCCTCTCACCCAAAGTAATTTCTGGGAGACAGAGGGAATGACTCTACCCTCAGAACACTTTGCTCAGTGAAACTTGCCCTACCCCCTTCTTTCAGAGACCTTTATTAAGGGACGTTTTGCTGATCACTGTGTGTACCCTGTAGGTGATTCAGGATTACACAACACCTCCCAATGAAGAACTCTCAAGGGATCTAGTGAATAAACTAAAGCCCTACTTCAGGTAAGGACAACCACTGCAAGTCCGCTCGTACCTCCCCTTGTCCTCTTCTTGTATCCTTTTTCTTGCTCTTTTACCTCTTGTTTCATTTTTCTGTTCTCTGTTTTCTTTTTAAAGAAAACATTTTTAAGCACAGACATAAGTTGTAGAGTCCCACAAACGTGAGGTATTGTCTTTGTAGCTTCCTGGCTCAGTGCCGCCCCCTGTCAGCAAGCATGTACAACGCCATCAAGTTCCTTAACAAGGAGATCACGGCTGTGAGCAGCTCCAAGCGGGAAGAGGAGGTGATGAATATGAGGAATGAGCAAGGCATGCACCTGAGGGTACAGCTGAGAAACACATTCAGGACTCCCAGAAGGGACAATGAGGCCATTCTGCCCTGGTCCAGGGTTAAGGAAGTGGTTGGGCTGTCTGACTTGTGCCACCTTTGGGCCCCCATTAAGCCCCCTTTGAGCCCATCGTACGCATACTCAGGCATCTGGTATGATGATCAGAGGAAGATCAGAGGAAGAAATGTGTCCATTTTTTGTTCCCTAAGCATTTTAATCCATTTAGGCCAAATCAGAACTTCGAACAGCCATTGATCGGTATGTGCAAGAGAAGATTGTGCTTGCAGCTCAGGCAATTTCCTCCTTTGCTTGTAAGAAGATCAATAATGAAGATGTGATCCTGGTATATGGATGGTATGGTCCAGACCCTGTGACTGAGAAAATTAGGGGGTGAAACAATCTGAAGAAGGGAGTACCCTTTTGCTCTTTAGTAATGAGCTGGCTGGCTCTCAGTTAGTGACATCTATAACTGAATCCTCGTCTCCATTCACTCCAGGTCATCTCTGGTATCACGAATTCTTCAGGAGGCTTGGGCTAAGGAACTGCGGTTTCGGGTGGTAGTGGTGGACAGTCGGCCACAGCTGGAGGGAAGGCACACACTACGTTCTCTGGTCCGTGCTGGGGTCCCTGCGTCCTACCTGCTGATTCCTGCAGCCTCCTATGTGCTCCCAGAGGTGAGGGCAGAGGAGAGGGACTCCAGAGTTGGATGTAAAAGGGTGTAGTGGTATAGACATAATTCTATTTTCCCAAGGTTATGATTATTTAAAAATACCAGAATTTTATAGCCTTGTTTGTATTTAATAGGAAAAACACCTGCAGCATGTTCTAGCAGTGTTGTTATTGTAAGGACAGTAAACTAGCAGCCACCAAGAGGAAACAGGACAAAAGTAACTTTGGAGTTTCATTTTCTTGTGGGAGGTGCAGTGGGTCAATGGTCAGGTGTTTTCCAAGAAGAACCATCATTAAGTTCTGTTATTGTCTTAATATTGCTGTCCTGAACAGGAGTGGGGACCCTTTTGGTGCATTAATCACATGCCACATTTTCTCCCCCTCTCCACTGTTCAAAACAAATAGGTTTCTAAGGTGCTATTGGGAGCTCATGCACTCCTGGCCAACGGGTCCGTGATGTCCCGGGTAGGGACAGCGCAGCTGGCCCTGGTGGCACGAGCGCATAATGTGCCAGTGCTGGTCTGCTGTGAAACATACAAGTTCTGTGAGCGTGTGCAGACTGACGCCTTTGTCTCTAATGAGCTAGGTAAGGAGCCCAGGAGGGCAGAAGAGAAGGTTCCAAAGATCTGAGATTTGGGAGGGAGAGAGGGAGGGTAGAACTACAACTTGTTTTCTCAACGGACATAAATGGGTATGTTTCCCATTGCAGGTGACCCTGATGATCTGCTGTGTGAGCGAGGAGAACAGGTGACCCTGGCTAACTGGCAGAACCACCTGTCCCTACGGTTGTTGAATCTAGTCTATGACGTGACCCCCCCGGAACTGGTGGATCTGGTGATCACGGAGTTGGGGATGATTCCTTGTAGTTCTGTACCTGTTGTTCTACGAGTCAAGAGTAGCGACCAGTGAGTGGGGGAACCCAGGGTCAATAAATGACATAGTCCCTGCATTCAGCAACTCTGCTGCCTTTGTATCTCTTTTAGTATCGCCATCATTTAGGTTACAGACACTGAGTTAGATATGAGGAGGAATATAGGAACAAATCAGAGAGATATCTTTAGTGTTTTAGGATTGTTAATCTAATACATTGATATGTTAAATTATTTCATATTAGTAAGTGGTATTTTTAGTGTTGAGTACTTATTATGTGTCCGAAACTGCTATAATCCCTTTCTGATCTGTTTAGGAAGGTTAAGATAGCTCTATAAAAGGAAATTTTATGAATAAGAAAACTGAGACACAGAGGTTAAGTTACTTGCCAAGGCAACACAGCTAAGGCACAGAGAGGCTGAGTTACTTGTCCAGGGTAACACAGTAACAAAAGCAGCTTGTGATCTCTCAGGCATTCCGGATTGAGAGACTGTGCCCCTAACTTTTATGCCATCTGCCATTGAGGAACACTCATCATGGTGAAAGTAGACGGTATCTGCAGTATGAAAGAAGTTCCACTGGTTGTATGAACAGAGTTCCTAGGAGGCAACCACAGATGATGCCAGGAAACCTAATAAGGTCGGAGAAGACTTCACAGGGAGCATGTGACCTATGAGCATAGGGAGTTTCCCAGTTGGAGAAGAATGGGAAGGCGAATCTGCAGTGGGAATAGCTTGAATGCGAAAACAGAGTGGCCAATCCAAAGTGTCAAGTGGTGTGGTGAGGCTAGACCCGAGACTTAGGTGGAGAGTGAGTGATAAAGAAGCAAAGGTAGGTTGGGCTGGGGCCAGATTGTGAGTCTTAACCATTGTGGTTAGCCTAAAAAAATGGGATAGTCATCTGTTTTGTGTGTACATGTATGTGTGTGTTTTATTGAAAAATTTCAAACAGAAGTAGAGTGAACTATCCTAAGAATCCCCGTCCCAGATACAGTAATTATTAAGACTGGCCACATTTGCTTTCTTTTTCTTTTTTTTACCTTGCTGAAGTTACTTTAGAGGAAATCCCAGATACTGTATCATTTCACTCCTACAAACCTCAGTATGTGTCTCTAAAAAATATGGACGTTTACCGTGTTATTGTTACACCTATTAAATTCTTAGTATTGTCCAGTCCATAATCAAATTTCCTTGACTGTCTCAAAAACTGGCTTTTTTGCAGTTGGTTTGTTTGAATCAGGACCCAAGCAAATCTGTACATTACATTTGGTTAGTAGGTCTTCAATTTATCAGAAGCAGTCTCCTCAACCTCCCTTCTTTTCTCAGGAGTGACTTGTTCCAGAAATCAAGTTATCATAAAATGTTCCCCACTCTGGATTTGACTGTTGGCTTCCATGATATGGTATCATTTAACTCATTCCTCTAACCCCTCTATTTCCATTCAACTTTTTGGGCAAGAATACTTAGTAAGTGGTGCTGCGTTTCATATCGCCTCACATCAGGAGGCAAATAATAGCTGGTTGTCCCATGTTCAGTGATGAGTGGGTCCAGTTTTAAAGTTTAAAATTTTAAAGTTTCTCAACAAATTTTCATTTAGTGGTTTTATAACCACTGGTGGTTATTGCCTGAATTCATTAGGGGATGCAAAATGATTTTTCCCCCTAATTCTATGATTCTCTCCATATTTACTAGCTCGTAATCTTCTAAAAAGAATTCCTTTTCACTGTTTATTCTGAATTAGGGTTCATACTGGAAAGAAAGGATAAATGTTTCTTTCCTTTTATTTGCTAGTTTCCAGGAATTGATCACTACTTACTTCCAGTGGCATAGTAGTTGGCAATGAGTAGTTATGGATTAGTCGGCTTTCTCTCTTTTTTTAAAAAAAGGATTATCAACTCATGGATTTTTTATGTATTGAGCATATTACTCAATCATTAAAATTAAGCAGAGGATCCACAGGGTCAGCTCCTTATTTTAGAAAGGTAACTGGTAGAGATTAGAGGCAGGGAACAGAGCAGTTGAAAGATTGCCTGTCAATCAAAATTACAAATGCACCAAAACTTTGGTCCAGCAATTCTGCCTCTAGGAATTTATGCTACCTACTTATATAGTTGCAGATGTTTGAGGTAACAAGATTATTTATAGCAGCATTGTTTATACTTGCAAAAGACTGGAAACCACCTAAATATCCATTAAGAACAAGGGACTGATTCAAATTACAGTTGACCCTTGAACAACATAGGTTTTAACTGTGTGGGTCTGCTTATATATGGAGTTTTTTGTTACAATACAGTATTGTAAATGTATTTTCTCCTCCTTGTGATTTTCTTGCCATTTTCCTTTCTCTAGCTTACTTTATTGTAAGAATACAGGATATAATACATATTGACATACAAAATATGTGTTGACAGTTTATAGACTTCCAGTCAACAGCAGGCTATTTAGTAATTAAGTTTTGGGGGAGAAAAAGTTAATATGCCGATTCTCCACTGCACAGGGGTCAGCACTTTTAACCCCTGTGTTCAGGGGTCAACTATATCCTACATTTATATCATTACTAAGCAGTCATAATAAAGAATGAGGAAGGTTTTTATGTACCAAAATGGAACAATCTCCAAGGTACACTCAGTTAAAAGAAGCCAGATGCAGGACAGTGTGTGTCATTGGTTTGAATTAAAAAGGGAAAGCTATATATGCATTTGCTTATGTGTATAAATATATAAAGTGTCTTGGATCTGTAACAAGGAACTGATTGTGTGGATGTGGAGACAGGTGGAAGGGAGTCTTCACTTCTAAGTCTTAGCTAGCTCCTCCCACGTTTTTCTCAACTGTTTTGTGTAACCAAGGGAGTTTTTTTATTTTTATTTTTTAAAAGATTTTATTTATTTGACAGAGAGATAGCGAGAGCAGGAACACAAGCAGGGGGAGTGGGAGAGGGAGAAGTGGGCTTCCCGCGCGCAGCGGGTAGCCCGAAGCGGGGCTCAATCCCAGGACCCGGGGATCATGACCTCAGCCGAAGGCAGACGTTTTAACGAGTGAGCCACCCAGGCGCCCCCAAGGGAATTTAATAGGTGAAATTTTGGGGGGAAAGACTGGTTTATTCAACCCTTTCCTGTCCCTATGTATACATCCTGAACTCTCCTAGTTAATATGCGGAGACCTGTAAAGTTTATATGGTTTTAAATGTCTCAGGAAAGGGCAGAAATTTGTTATGTTCTTTGCCCACCCGCATCCCATCTCCCAGGGAGGGAGTGGGGCAAGGCCTATGCCCAGCCAAGGCCAGGGGCCAAGCTTGAGGCTCATCACAGTGTTGCGTCCCCACGCCAGGCTTTTCTACTGGTTTCCCTTCCGTGTCCTTTTCCCAACCCCGTTTGTGTTTTTGTAGCGCCCATCCTTGGCTTCATGAGTGGCCGCCCGCGGCGGAGGCCCCAGTCATCCTCTGACAGCCTGCGGCTAGGCTTCCTCTGTCTCTCAGTCTGTGTCCTCAGCTCGGACGGCGCCGGAGTAGTTATTCTCACTCCAGCCAGGCCCTGTCCGCTACACAGCCGGTAGCCTTGACCGTTAGGCAGGCTTCAGCGGCGACTAGGCCTACGCGCGCCCTACACTCGAGGCTCGCATACAGGCCCCGTGGGAAGCCGCGGGGCGCGACGGCCGTCACCGCGCAGGCGTCAATCTTCCTTTCTTGACACTGCAATTCCCAGAAGGCCACGCAGCGTCCCCGGCGCGGGTAAAGCCCGGGAGCCTCGCCCGCTCTGAAAGGGCGCGGGACTCTCGCCGCACTGCATTATGGAATACACAGTCTGAGAGAATGTCTTCGGGCCAAAGTACCCACGAAACTCACGTGTTTGCCTTGTGCATTGGCGGTAGGGGGATGGGGGGAGGGGGGTCAATAAAGAGTAGCTACCAGATTTCGTCATAAAACCGCGACCAGACAGGCGGCGCCATCTTCGAACTTGGACTTCCGGAAGGACTTTGGTGAGGGTGAGTGTACCGCAGCGGGGTGAGCGGGGGCCCCACGATTACTCCTCCTCCTCCTTTTCCCATAGCACTAAGATATTGGGAACCAACTCCCGACCCCGCTGTTCCTTCTCTGCATAGCATCGCGACCTGCAGTCCCCGCGCTGCTACAGAAACTATCACACTCCCCACCTCCTCTGTAGTGCAACCAGACATCCCTCATCCCTGCTAATCACGGCTCTTGCCTTCTTCCCCGACGCGGTGCGGTAACACGGCATCCTGTGTCCCGGCCGCGGCGCTGCTTACATTGCATCCCTCGGACTCAGCGAACCTACAGTAGTTCTGAGCCTCAGAAAACTCAGGGCTCGCTCCCAACGCAGGCTAGTGGTGGAAGCTACCCCCACACCCATGACTGAGAAAGGGCAGGCGATCACTCTTAGAGTGGTAGCGGGTTAGCCTCCTCATTCGGCTGTGTCCCAGCCTCTTCCTACATGAGGTTCTTCTAACCCCGGGGTTGTGCCCCGCGCGCTCCAACCCCATTGGCGCAGCCAAGGGCCAGTTATGTTTCCCTTCTGGTGCTTTTATCCCGCGGCAAGTAGGCTGTCTGCTGGGGAAGGCGGAGGAGGCGACTTCAGCCCCACCCGTAGTAACTCACTTTGTTAGAGAGGTGTAGTGTGTATGACGAAGCCTGTTCGCCCTAGCGGCATATTGTTAAACAAACTTAAGCCATTCCTGTTCCTTTGGTTACTTTTTGCCATCCCTTATTATCTAATGTACTATTATTTTCTTAATAGTTTTCTTTAAATTGGTTTGTTTTTCAAGTTTAAGTGCTTTAGTTTCAATCCAAGCAAGACAGATGAAACCGTGGGTTTCATGGGCTAAAGTTTTTTTGTTTTTGTTTTGAGAGAGCGCGCGCGCGCGCGGAGGGGAGTGTGGGGGAGGGGTAGAGGGAGTAGGGAATCTTAAGCTGGCTGCAAGCCCAGCGGGGAGCCGGATTCCAGAGCTCGGTCTCACGACCCTGAGATCACGACCTGAGCAGAAATCAAGAGTCTGAGGCTTAAATGACTGAGCCACCCTGGCGCCCCTATGGGCTAGAGTTTTTCATACAAGTTAAAATAAATACAGTTAAATAAAGTTCATTTTTGTATCACTAAAATCATCCTGCATAGCACCAGCTGCACTATAGGAACACTTTGGGAAATAGTGTATTAGACCAGTGTGTTTAAAGTAATTCCATACTTTAGGAACTGTGTTAACTAATTATTTTCCTTGACTGGGGAAATCCTGGCAGCCTTGAAGCAGTATTGCAAACAAGTTGAGGTGCAGATGTAAACTTATATAAACTCGGGGCGCTGGATGGCTCAGTCAGTTAAGCGGCTGCCTTCGGCTCTGGTCATGGTCCCAGGGTCTTAGGATCGAGCCCCACATCGGGCTCCCTGCTCCGCGGGGAAGCCTCCTTCTCCCTCTCCCACTCCCCCTGCTTGTGTTCCCTCTCTCGCTGTGTCTCTCTGTCAAATAAATAATAAAATCTTAAAAAATATATAGAGGGAGAGGCTCCTGGGTGGCTCAGTCGTTGGGCGTCTGCCTTCGCTCGGGTCATGATCTCGGGGTCTTGGGATCGAGCCCCGCATCGGGCTCTCTGCTCCGCGGGGAGCCTGCTTCTCCCTCTCCCACTCCCCCTGCTTGTGAGTTCCCTCTCCCGCTGTCTCTCTGTCAAATAAATCTTAAAAAAGAAAGAAAGAAAGAAAGAAACTTCTGTAAACTCTAGCACGAATTTATTAAACATTCCTTCCTTTACTTGTGTCTAGAATTTGTATTGTGAAATCATAAATGGAAATTGACCACCATACCCTGCTGCTGCCTTCTACAGGAGTGAATCCTTAAAGGGATTTTTTGCAGCTTGAGAAGTTAGTCGTTAAATCAACAAAGTTTTAATTATTGCACTTAACCATGTACCAGGTTCTAGATTCAATAGTGAATCAGGCAAGATCCTTTTGAAACTTTTTTTTTTTTTAAAGATTTTATTCATTTATTTGACAGAGAGAGACACAGCTAGAGAGGGAACACAAGCAGGGGGAGTGGGAGAGGGAGAAGCAGGCTTCCCGCTGAGCAGGGAGCCCGATGCAGGGCTCAATCCCAGGACCCTGGGATCATGATCTGAGCCGAAGGCAGATGCTTAACAACTGAGCCACCCAGGCGCCCCAAGATCCTTAGGAAACTTCCAAGTGAGACAGATATGAAGTACATAAATACCCATTTCTCTTATAATAGAATTCCACATGGACTGAAGAGCTACATTTAAGGGCACCTGGGTGGCTCAGTTAAGCGTCTCAGGTCATGATCCCCGGTCAGGGTCCCTGCTCAACAGGGAGCCTGTTTCTCCCTCTGCCTGCTACTCCCCCTGCTTGTGCTCTCTCTCTCTCTCTCTCAAATGAATAAATAAAATCTTAAAAAAAAAAAAAAAGTTACATTTAAGATTCAAACTAGAAAAAGTATTAGAAGAAAATAGGATATGTTTATATTAGGGTAGGAAATGGCCCTTTAAGACACAAAACAACTCATAAAGGAAAAGATTGAGAAATTTAACTCAGAAAATATAACTTCAGTTTAGCAAGAAACATTATAAACAAAGTTTTTTAAAAAGTAAAAACAAAGTGGGGCGCCTGGGTGGCTCAGTCGGTTGTGTCCAACTCTTGATTTCAGCTTAGGTCATGATCTCGGGGTATTGTCTGGAGCCTTCGGTATGGCTCCAAGCTCAGTGAAGAGTCAGCTTGAGATTCCCTCTCCCTCTTTCTCTGCCCCTCCCCCCTCTAAAATAATAAATAAATCTTTTTTAAAAAGTAGAAACAAAGTATTTGCAACAAAAATAACAGCTCCACAGATCAAAAAAGATTGATTTGTCCTGTAGAGGTATGGGCAAATTATATGTACAGGCAATTCATTAAAAAATACAGATGTCCCCCCCCCCCTCTCTGACAAAGAAATAAATCTTTTTTAAAAAATGGGGGTCCCTGGGTGGCTCAGTTGGTTAAGTGTCTGACAGCCTTTGGCTTAGGTCATGATCCCAGGGTCCTGGGATCTAGTCCCACATTGGGCTCCTTGCTCAGCAGGAAGCCTGCTTCTCCCTCTGCCTGCTGCTCCTCCTGCTTGTGCTCATGCTCTCTCTCTCAGACAAAGAAATAAAATCTTTAAAAAAAATGTATATAGATGTTCCAGGCGCCTGGGTGGCACAGTCATTTAAGTGACTGACTTTTGGTTTCAGCTCAGGTCCTGATTTGAGTGTTGGGAGATTGAGCCCCATGTGGTGCTCCACACTGAGCAAGGAGTCTGCTTGAGATTCTCTCTCCCTCTCCCCCTCATGCTTGTGCGCTTGCTCGCTCGCTCTCTCAAATCTTAAAAAAAAATACATATAGATAGCTAGATAGATAGATACATAGATGTCCAACAGATAAAAAGAAGTTGCTAACCTCAATCATTATCAGGACAATGCAAATAAATACAATAGGGAAGAATTCTTTCATGCATTAGATTGGCAAAAATTAAAGACTAGCAAGGGTGTGGTAAAATGGGTACAATTATAATTCTAAGGAACACTTGATAGTAACTAGGAAGAATGAGATATATATGTGTGTGTGTGTGTCTGTCTGTCTGTGTGTGTGTGTACTGATGTGGAAAATCTTTTTTTTTTTTTTTTTTGGGGGGAAAGGTCTCGCATTTATTACTGAACCAACCTACTGGTGTGGAGGTGTAGTCACAGAGAAAATCATTTCCATGATAAGACAAGTCTACGACCAGGTAGGAAGGATGTTTACAGAATGATAGAACACATGATCTTCATGCAGCTTAATTAAATATGTGTGCCAATTAAGTGTGTCATCTCATGATGGGTGACGCCTTACAGACCCAGCTTGGTTCTCCTCCAGTGCCTCCTCTTGGAGTTGTACCTGATCTTATTACCAGTTTTCATCCGAATCCACTGGGGAATGGGACGATTCTGCTTTTGTTTCTTGGCCAGGAATCGCTTGATTCTGAAAGTCTTGTGAGAAGACATGGTGAGAAGCAGCCAGCCATGCAGAGCAGGATGGCGGCGAAAAAGAGCTGATGTGGAAAATCTTTAAGGCATACATAGAAGTTCTCTTAACTGATACCTATTTAACTAGCTCCCCGTGTTAACTGACATTCCCCGTTTCCTCTGTAGAGTGTACAGACTGATGCCCATGGCACACTGAATGCTTGAAGCCTATAGGCTTTTCTCCTATAGGCCTGGTCATTCTCTCTCCACTGATTGAGTTGAATGCTTGCCAAGAGTCATTGTAATGGTTCTCAACATTTTTTATGTCAGTTAACTTGTCATTATATTTATATAATTGTGATATATGTTTAAATTTTAAAGAAATTTGAGTATGAAAGAGTTACTGCTATTAAAACTTTGTTGAAATGTGGCAGATAAATAGGTACTTTGTTATTCTTTACATTCTACATGTATTTACAAGTATTTTGTGTCAACTAAAAGTTTTATAAAAACAATTCTAAAAAAGAAAAGAAAGCAAACCAAGTTGAATGCTTTGGAAAGAAAAAAGAGGTACATTTGCCAAGGAACAAAGAGGCTGCCAAATAGGTGTGAGTGAGACAGCTGTAAAAGATCGAGGAAAATTTTGTAAAAATCTAAAATTTCATTGCACTTAAACTGCCTCTGAAGAAAAGAGAATGTTCCGAGAAAGGTGTGGTCAGTAGCGATCGTGCTGCTGAGAGATCAAGTTAAATGAGACTGAGAAGTGCCCATTGCATTAGTTGACCCAGCAATTATTGATGACTTCAGCCTCAGTGATGAGTTGGAGGGCAATATTCTAGTCAAAATGAAGCAGGGTAATTAAAACATCAAGGGCAGACAGTTCTTTAAAAGTTTGACTGTGAGAGGGAGGAGGAATGTGGGTTGAAGGATTGTTGTGTGTGTGTTAAGATGAGAATTAGAGACATTTAAATGCAGTTTGGAAACAACCAATGTAAAAGAAAAGGCTAAACAATTCCAGTGTCCTTAAGAGATGGGGGAGTAGAGCTAGAACACAAGTGGAAGTTGGGCTTAGAAAGTAGATGAGGGGTTCAGATGCAGGGAATGTTAGGCTCCTTGACCAGACATCGAAGTCTGTCCCACATAATGGCTTTGGGTTTTGTTTCGGAAATCAGAGGCAAAATCATCTGCTGAGAACCAGAGGATCAGAGGTTGGGGGTGAGGGAATGTGGGGGCTGACGAGAGAAAGTGTGATTGCTAGCACTCTGGCAGCTTAGATGCATGCGTAGAGAAAAAGGATGGTTGGTTCATCCAGGGCTTAAATTTTGCCAGTCCTGTGGAACAAAAAGACAAGAAAGGAACTTCATAATATCAACAAAAGTCTGATTAAAATAAAGGAATCTAAGGTAGATTGGATGTGGCCAACACCGGGAGAAACTGGAGAGATCAATGATGGTGGCTTGATATGGTTGAAGAATAGATAAAGTGATAGTAGTTGAGCAATCTAGCTATAATGATGGGAGGTTGTGATCAGATAGTAGGATGTCTTTGTGATTTCGGAGGTTAAAAGGATTTGTGAGACAAGGTCCAGTGTATTACAGTGAGTGAGTAGCAATGGGTTAGCTGAATGTTACGGACTTCAAAGGAACAGTTTTTACAAGATAGGGAGGACTGCTGGTCTACAAGTGCATTCGGAGAGGAACTGACAAGACACTGATCCCACCTTCTACAGTGTGGTCAGTGGGATGTGAGAGAAGGAAAAAACCTCCACTTGAGAGCCTGGAAAGCTAGAAATTTCAATTCCTGGAATTTTTTTCCATCCAAGATTTTGAATATGATAGGTCTTGCCAGTCAAATGTGCTCTCAAATTTGGACCCGAGTTTAGAGAGGAGAGAGGCAGGCCATACATTTTGCCAGTTCAGATTGTGGCAGGGGTATGATTGTTGACCTGGGAGCCGAGAAGGGTCTTCGCTCTTGAGTCAGGTCACTTTCTGATCAGTGCAAGGCAGTTCATGGAGCCATCAGCTGTGGCAGGAACTTCTTGATTCGCAGGTGCCTCCTCATCATGGCGTAGGAGAGGTCCTGTGGTTCTTGAACCAGCAGCTGCCAGACAACTTCCCATTTTGACCAGCCCTTGTTCCTAAACTGTCCCTCCTCACCCCCAACCCTCCCAGTGATCCTGCTTGCAGGTGGTTCTCAAACTTGCATGTGCATCCAAATAATCTGAAGGGCTTTGTGAAGACAAAAAGTGCTGGCCCCATCCCAGAGTTTCTGATTCAGTAGGTCTGGGATAGGACTGGAAATCTGCATTTTAACAAATTACCAAGTGATGCTGATGCTGCCAGGACCATGCTTTAGGAACCACTGATGTGAACCATGCATGTAATATCCAGTAGTAAATCCCTTTTAGCTGAACTGGCTAGAGAGGATTCTGTTCTATGTGCTCAACCTTGACCAACAGAGAGGTCAAATAATCATTTTATTCATGCCTTCTCTGTCCTTATCTACTTGATCTGTCAGTGGTTAAAAGAAGTAGTTCTTGGGACGCCTGGGTGGCTCAGTCGGTTAAGCGTCTGCCTTCAGCTCAGGTCATGATCCCAGGGTCCTGGGATTGAGTCCCTGAGCAGGGAGCCCGCTTCTCCCTCTCCCTCTGCCTGCAGCTCCCCCTGCTTATGCTCTCTCTCTCTCTCTGACAAATAAAGTCTTAAATAAATTAATTAAAAAAAAAAAGTAGTTCTTGTATTTCCTGAAGATTTTGCTTTGTTTTGATGCTATGTCATTTGATGTCTTAAGAGTTCATGACATTTATCTTTTATATAATTTGAAGTTTTATTTATTATCAAGTATTCCCTTTTTGTCCCATTTAATACTTTTTCCCCTGAATTCAGCTTTGTTGTTAACAAAACTCCTGTTTTCTTTGTGCCTACATTTGCCCTATATATTTTTATATCTTTTGACTTCCAACTCTTTGAGTTCCTTTGTTTTAGACATCTCTTTCAAAGGATATAGTTTGGCTTTTAAATCAAATCTTTATTCTTTTTTTTTTATTAATGGATGAATTGATCTTTGGTTATTGTTATAGTCATATCTTATGTCATCTTGTAGGTTTTTTCTTTTGTGTTTCTTTTATCTCAGTCTCTTACTCTGTAGCCTTTAAAACAATTCCTTCTGGTTCCTGTGGCCCACTAGGCATTTTGGAAGCAACATCGTATACTACTTTTGGTTCTGTTAAACATCCTTAAGGCATATACAGATCTATGGGGGATTCCTTCCTGAGATTTGAGCTATTTCGCTTTTGTCATAGACAGGCAGATTGTTCTGGCCAAAAACTGGGCCCTTGCAGAGTTCTGTGTTGCTCAGCTTTTTGGTTTGGTGTTCAGTGTTTTGTTTATCTCTGTCAGTTTACTTTTGCCCATGGTTGCACAAATGATTTTCTGGGTTTGGAAAAAAAGAATGAAGAGGGGCGCTGGGGTTACTCAGTCGGTTAAGTGACTGACTCATGGTTTTGGCTCAGGTCATGATCTCAGGGTCATGGGATCGGGCCCTGCCTTGGGCTCTGCTTCAGGCTCTGTGCTCAGCAGGAGTCTGCTTGAGACTCTCCCTCTCCTTCTGCCCCTCCCCTGCTCTGGTGTATGCATGAGTCCTCTCTCTCTCTCTTTTTCTCAAAAAAAAAAAAAAAAAAGATTCATGACAGTTTTTTAGTCCATTCTTCAATGTGGGAAAGGTCTCTTAATGTGGTAGGATGTTCCTTAATTATCTCCTAGCCATCCACCTCCCCTATTCAAGTAAAAGATTAATGGCAGGGCACTAGAGAACTCTTACTTATTATTAAATAAATCTATTCCTTGACTAGTATTCACAAAGATGGATATTAGCTCTAGGCATCCTCCTTCAATTTGGTCTAAATTTTATGTATCAGCAGCTATTTTTATTTATTTATTTATTAACATATAATTTATTTATTTCAGGGGTACAGTTCTGTGATTCATCAGCCTTACACAACACTCAGCGCTCACCACAACACATACCCTCCCCAGTGTCCATCACCCAGCCACCCCTCGGCAGCTATTCTTTGCAGTCTGTTCCTAGGAGGTTTAGGAAGATTTTTTCATCCTCTCTTTTTATTTTTTGAGGGGAAGACGGTGATTCATTTCATTGGGTTTTAAGGAAAGAAGTTGAATAATTGTCCATTCACTGCATTATCCTTACGAGTAAACTTAAGAGCTTTAAATTAAACTGGCTGAAGAGGGCGCCTGGGTGGCTCAGTCGGTTAAGCGACTGCCTTCGGCTCAGGTCATGATCCTGGAGTCCCGGGATCGAGTCCCGCATCGGGCTCCCTGCTGGGTGGAGAGTCTGCTTCTTCCTCTGACCCTCCTCCCTCTCGTGCTCTCTGTCTCTCATTCTCTCTCTCGCAAATAAATAAAATCTTAAAAAAAAAAAAAATTAAAAAAAAATAAACTGGCTGAAGAATATAATGCTTGGCACATAGTAAGCATTTAATAAATAAATGGTAGCTTTCTTATAATCTGTTTATCGCTAGCTCTGCTAGTGTGTAAGTTCCATGAGGGCAGGGATCTTGTCTGTCTTGCTTATTGTCATGTTACCAGTTCCTAGAACGGTGCCTGACATAGAAGATGCTTAGTAATTATTGCTGTATGAATGAGTGATCAGGGAGTGATTGGGTTTCTGGCTGGGGGGTGGGCAGTGGGTGGGATGGGAGGAGAAAAGATAGGAAAGTAGAAAAATCTGAGCCAGTGCAAATACCTTTTGCCTTCTACTCATGTGTATGTCTCTATGCAGGGGCAGCCATTTTAGGGGGTGCTGATGGATACCTGCGGGGTCGGCTGTGTTGCCCTGGGGGAGGCCGGCCCCGTGGGGAACATGACTGTGGTAGTCTCTCCTGGACAAGAGGTGCTAAATCAGCTTGATGTCAGGGCCTCTTCAGAAACAACTAGTGCTGAGGCTTCCATAGAGATGTCTTTACCTACACCTTTGCCTGGATTTGAGGATTCTCTTGATGAGAGGAGGCTCCCTGCAGAACAAGAAAGCCTCTCCAGACTTGAACAGCAAGGTATGTACCTTGTCCTTTCCTATTTTTATCTCCCCATGCTTAGCTTAAGATGAAAGAGAGCAAGGTGAGCTCACAGGATCTTACCGACCTGGGTATGGTATAATCTATTCCACAGAGGTTTGAACTCTGGTTTCATCTCACCCATATTCTTCTCTACAGATCTTTCTTCAGAGATGTCAAAGGTCTCAAAGCCTAGGGCCTCAAAGCCTGGCCGGAAGAGAGGTGGTAGCACACGGAAAGGCCCCAAAAGGCCCCAACAACCTAATCCTCCATCAGCCCCTCTGGTTCCTGGTCTCTTAGATCAATCCAACCCTCTGTCCGCCCCCATGCCTAAGAAACGAGGTCGAAGGTCCAAGGCAGAGCTGCTACTGCTGAAGTTGTCCAAAGACCTAGATCAGCCAGAGTCTCCACCTCCAAAGAGGCCCCCTGAGGACTTTGAGACCCCTCCTGGGGAACGACCCCGCCGAAGGGCTGCCCAAGTGTAAGGATTGTGGGGCGCACCTTGGTGGAGGGCGGTCGGGGTGAAGGGTTGGCGGGGGCAGATGTTGGAGAGCTGAGAGGCTGTGACGAGTTGTCAGGTAAGCGGGGGGTAGCGTCTGGGTTCTGGGGACTTGAGCCATCTTCTAGCTCTTACCACAGCAACTTTTTTATCTGTTGCTGAGTTTGTCCAGGAGATTGCTTTCTGTGCCTTGTATTCTGTCACATTTTTCAGTTTCCTCCAGGTCTTCATTGTGATTTTCCCCGCCCAGTATCTGTTGGTCTCTGTGTGCCCTTCCATTCTTCTCTGGGCTCTTACTGTTCTCTAACTGTGGTAGAGTGCAAGTGCCTTGGACTTGGAGTTGGCTGACCTGGGTTCAGATTCCACATATGTGATCTGAGTCCTCTCTTGGCCAAGTCCCTTAACTTCCCTAAATCTCTGGTTCTTTATCAAAGGGGGAGGGGAAATGAATAGCTGCTTCACAGGGTCACTGGGCAGATCCAGTGAGATAATCGGTCAAGTGTCTGGAAAAGTGGGTTCTCAATTAAGTGTTTGTGAGTATGGCTCTGACTCTGCCCTGTCCCGCAGGGCACTTCTGTACCTTCAGGAACTGGCTGAAGAGCTCTCAACGGCCCTGCCCGCTCCAGTGTCCTGTCCTGAGAGCCCCAAGGTGAGCAGCCCTGCCAAACCGAAGAAAAACCGGCAGCAGGCAGCCTGTCAAGGTGGAGAAGAAGAAGATGACACTGCACGGGATGAAGACTTCGTTCTCCAGGTTGAGGCTGAAGATGGAGATGAAAGCGAGGGCCCAAGTGAGAGCTCCTCTGACCCTGAGCCTGTGGTGCCTCAAAGCACCCCACGAGGATCCACTTCAGGGGTAATCTGAGTGAACAAGAAAGCGAACGGAGAGGTAGAGGGATTGTTAGGGGGGTCTGCAGGGTGCCCTAGCGGAAAGCTTTGGCCTAGTAACTAACTGATGGCCAAAATAAGTAAACGAAGAAATGAAAAAACAGCTGAGCAGGCGGGGGCTGGGCGTGTAAGTGCATGAGGTTACTCATTCAGCTATCGAGTACCTCCTCTGCACTAGGAAACGCACATGACTAAGACAGCCTCCTGCCTCACAGACTCCACTGTGTGATGAGGGCTTCACCAGGAGGGAACCAAATGCTTTTGGCGTGTCGAGGAGGGCAGTGAACTGCTGGGGCTTCACAGACAAGTGATAGCTGGGCTAGGTCTTGAAAGGTGAACAGGAGTTTGCCAGAGAGAGTGGTTTTCCTGGGAATTCCCAGGACAGGGCACTAAAGCAGGCAGAGCTGTTGAGAGCTCTCAGCAAGTTCCCAAAGGTATAGAAATGCCCTGTGGGACCAGCAGGGGCGGGGGCGGGGGATTAAACTTGAGAGGATGGAAGGACAGACTGGTAGGAGCCAACACAGGTGTTTGTATGTTTATTGAATTGTGATAAAATATACATAACATAAAATTTGCCATTTAAAAATGTAAATTATTTTGGGGGTGCCGGGGTGGCTCAGTCCATTGAGCATCCAACTCTTGATTTTGGCGCAGGTCATGATCTCACGGTTGTGAGATCGAGCCCCGTGTCAGGCTCCATGCTAGGCGTGGAGCCTGCTTGAGATTCTCTCTCCCCTCTCCCTCTGCTCCCCCCCCCCCACAAAAAAATACAACTGAGTGGCATTAGGCCATTCCTAGTGTTGTGCAGCCATCACTGTTACCCATTTCCAAAACATTTTCATCATCACAGAAACTCTGTGCAACAAAGGTTTTTAAGTAGAAAAATAACGTGATCAGTTAGGACGATAGGTCAGTCTGCAGTGGACAGTCAGAAAATAGCTTTGGTTATCCAGGTCATGATAGGGAGAGCCTGGATCAGGCTGTGAAGCAAGCCAAGGTGGGGGGCAGGTGCAAGAGACATTTTAGAGAGTTAGCGGCACTTGGCAGTTGCTGGAAAGGAAGGAGTAGGAGTTTCTAGCTTAGATGGTGCTCTTAAGTGCTAGACTTCGGGACAGAGGAACGGTGGGAGCAGGGGAGGAGTGAGGGTGAGCAGGGGAGGTGATGGGCTCATTTTCTGACATGCTGAGTTGGAGGTGCCTGTGTGCCATGAGCTGTCCTACTGGAGATGTCTGGTTGCCAGTCATGTGCATGGACGTGTGCCTTCCTTGTCTCAAGCGCAACATTTAAGGGAACACCAAACCCCTCAGTAATCAAGATAAATATTTTGATGCAACATTTTAACAAATAAAGGTAATGCAGGGCGCCTCCATGGCTCGGGCGGCCAAGCATCTGCCTTAGGCTCAGGTCATGATCCTGGGGTCCTGGGATCAAGCCCCAGATTGGGCTCCCTGCTCAGTGGGGAGTCTGCTTCTCCCTCTCCCTCTCCCTCTGCCCCTTCCCCCGTTCGTGCTCTCTGTCTCGCACTCTCTCTCTCAAATAAATAAAATCTTAAAAAGAAATGCAACAAATTTATGGTGAACAAAATATCAAAGTTTTAAATAAAAACAGGAACTGTATTACTGATTTTCCTTTTGCCTTAGGCTCTATAATATGGGTTGGCACCACACTGTAAAAGTCTAGAATTTGTAGGAAAGCTAAAACTGGGTAAAGTTTACATTTACTAAGAAGTCAACGATGGTAGTCAAAGCCGTGGACATGGGATGAGAGTATATGTATAGAGGGCTGAGGAGAAGACAGAGGGACTCTGGGAAACACTATCATTACCCAAACCTGTCAGAGGAGGGAGTGCCGGTGGGGGAATATCAGAGAGGCAGGAAGAATAAGGAGACGCTATCCCATGGGGCAGGGGTTTCAGGAAGCAAATGGGAGTCCTCTGAACCAAATGCCTTGGAGACGCCGAGGAAGGTGAACAGAAAATACGTAACAGGCTTTGCAGTTCTGATGGAGGAGTGGGAGCAGAAGGTGGAGAAGTCATTGTAATGGCGGAAACATCAGTCTTTTAAGATGCTGATAGGTCAGCTAGAGAGGAAGCAGTGCCAAGAAAAGTAGAAGCTGGGAAAGCTGCCTTCTGGGGACTTTATCTTATCTATAAAATTCTCTCCCTTATACTTTTTTCCCATTTGCTCCTCAGAAGCAGAAGCCACACTGCCGGGGAATGGCTCCCAATGGCTTACCAAATCACATCATGGCTCCTGTTTGGAAGTGCCTCCATCTCACCAAGGACCTGTGAGACTTGAGGAAGGGGGCTGGGGATGAGAAGGTGGTGGTGTGCAAAGGACCATCTAGAAGTGGGGCCATGGGAAAGAGGGCACTCCCAGGGCAGGACACTGAAGACATTCATAACTAAAAGGCACTGCTCCAAAGGCGAGAGCTCCAGAGCTGTGCTGTCCAACATAGTAGCCTCTAGCTGTGTTTGGCCATTTAAATGTAATTTAAAGTTAATTAAAATTAAAAGTCCAGTCTCTCAGTTACACTAGCCACATTTCAAGTGCCCAGTAGCTACGTGGAGTGAGTGGCTAGTGTATCTGTCAGCACAGATGATAGATCACTTCCATCATTGTAGAAAGGTTTACTGGACAGCGCTGCTCTAGAATTTCTCTTTTCCTTCATTAATGCTTCTTCTGTTCCTCCAGCCGAGAGCAGAAGCATTCATACTGGGAGTTTGCAGAATGGATTCCGTTGGCCTGGAAGTGGCACTTGTTATCTGAACTGTAAGTTAAAGAGAGATTCTGAAGCTGGGAAGGGGTGACACCCCTAAAGACAGGAGGGCGACAGGGAATCCTGGGATGGGTGAAACTTCCAAACTCACACTGTTGTCTTCCCCGCCACCAGTGAGGCAGCTCCCTACCTGCCCCAGGAAGAGAAGTCTCCACTGTTTTCTGTCCAGCGTGAAGGACTTCCTGAGGACGGCACACTCTACCGAATAAACAGGTGAAGATTGCGTATCTGTTTCTGATTCTAGGAGATAGAAATAGAAAAAATGAGTATTGAGAGGGATGACAGATTGGCCCTGTTCTTCCCCTGATGCTGTTCCAGGGGGTCCCAAGGTAGGAGTCCTGGCTAGATCTGGTTAACCCGCTCTAATTTGCAGTGCTCATCACTGCTGGCCAGACTGAGGGAAGTGAGGGAGATGGAGGGCCAGTTTACCAGGTCACATCTGCTCAGATAGACCCAGACAGACTGGCCCTGGAGAGAACACTGTAGTAGACCAGAACGCACAGCCTCTCCTCTTTGAAGGTGAACTAGAGCTAGACAGGCTTTGGAAGGAAAGGAGGCAGATACAGATGGTGCTCGGGACTGTTCTCACCCATAGACCTTCTTGCTATTCTGGCCCCTGCTTAGGCCAGTTCATACCGGCGCCAGCTGGAGCTCCCATTCTGTCCTCATTACCTTTTCTTTTTTTTAAAGACTTAATTTTTTTGGAGCAGTTTTAGGTTCACAGCAAAACTAAGAGGAAGGTGCAGAGATCTCCCATATACGCCCGTCCCCTCCTCCACATGCACACATCCTCCCCTGTTATCAACATCCCCCACCAGAGGGCACGTGTGTGACAGTTGATGACCCGCTACTGACACAGCAGCCCTCGAAGTCCATAAGTTACATTAGGGGTCACTTTCGGTGTTGTGCTTTCTGTGGGTTTGGACAAATGTGTAGTGACCTGTCTCTATTGTTAGGATACCATACAGAGTAGTTTCACTGCCCTAAAAATCCTCTGTGCTCTAACCGCTCATCCTGCCCTCCCCTCTAACCCGTCGCTATCACGGATCTTTTGATGTCTTTATAGTTTTGCCTTTTCCAAAATGTCCCATAGTTGGGATCACACAGTGTGTAGCCTTTTGGGGTGGGCTTCTTTCACTTAATGATACGCATTTAAGGTTCCTCCATGCCTTTTCATGGTTTGATAGGTCATTTCTTTTTAGTGCCAAATAATATTCCATTGTTTGGATGTTAATTTATCCATTCACCTACTGAAGTCCTTAATACCTTTTGTTAATTCCTTTCTTCATCCCATCTTTGATTTTTCTTTAGATTTAGCTCGATCACAGCACACCCAGAGCGCTGGGATGTGTCCTTCTTCACGGGGGGGGCCCCTCTGGGCTCTGGACTGGTGTCCGGTGCCAGAGGGGGCGGCAGCTTCGCAGTATGTGGCCCTTTTCTCCAGCCCTGACATGAATGAGACACACCCACTGAGCCAGCTTCATTCGGGTCCTGGGCTGCTCCAAGTCTGGGGCCTTGGGACCTTGCAACAGGAAAGCTGGTGAGGTGGGGCTGGGGCGCTGCCATGGGAGTGTGGTTGAGGAGGAGATAACCTGGGCAGGGAAGCTGGGGAGGGGAGTTGGGGGGCCTGGATGAGATGGGGTGGAGCACAGGCTCTGGCGGCCCTCGGCCCCTTCTCCCTGCCCATTTGCCCCATATACTTTCTCTCCTCAGTCCTGGCAACAGGGCTCACTTTGTCTATGGGATTGCTTGTGACCACGGCTGCATCTGGGACCTCAAGTTCTGCCCCAGTGGAGCATGGGAACTTCCAGGCACCCCTCGGAAGGTACCTCCGTGTTGGTTGTGGGATGCCTTAGGACTCACAGGCAGAACAGAGAGGCCCTATGAGTTCCCAGAGTTGACAGAGAGCGGAGGATGGAGTCTTCCCAGCAAATCCCTGTCATTTCCAGGGACCAGAACCTCAAAAGTTTTCTAAGAAGCCCTGAAGGCGGCAAGCCTCAGCACAGATCTGGTCTCCCCCTCTAGGCTCCTCTCCTGCCCAGGTTGGGCCTCTTGGCTCTTGCCTGCTCCGACGGGAAGGTGCTGCTGTTCAGTCTGCCCCATCCGGAGGCCCTGCTGGCTCAGCAGTCCCCAGGTGAGTAGCACAGTAGCCCAGGGGGCGTGGTGCTACCATAGCTGGCCTGTCCATCTCTCCTGAAAGTCCTCCCGGCCCAGCCTCTGGGACAGAGCCTCACTTAGCACCCCACTCACTCTGACTTCACACCTCTTGTCCTCAACCTCTCTCTTTAGCAGCCTGCAAGGGGTACTCTCTCCTGCAGTCTTATCACTGGGCTCTTTCAGCCCACTCCCCTTCTCCCCCTTTCCCTGCTCTGTGCTCTCAGGCTCTCCCCTCCTGCTGCCACAGCTGATTGGCTGTGTAAAGAACTGCTAAGGCTGATCTCCCCTGCCATACTCTTCTCCTTCCCCCAGTCCTGTGCTTGACCTCTCCTGTCCTAACTGCCACGTACACATAAACACAGTCTCTGTTGGGAAGAGAGGGAGAGAATGTAGAGCTGAAGATGAGCCAGAAGAGGAAGGGGTTAACGAGAGGCATCTCCCGTTTGTCAAATTTGTTTTTCAGCTGTACTGAGTATGTAAGGAAGAGGGCACCCAGGTTTGAGCCCCGAGAAATCCCATATTTGGTGGTCTGGCAGAGGAGTGGGCTGAGGAGCAAATAGGCAGTGAGGAAGTGAAGACAGATGCATGGATAATTCTTTCAAGTAGATTGGCTGTGAAGAACACATAGATGAGGGTGGTGCTGGAGGTGAATAAGGGGGAAAGGAAGGGTTTGGTTTGTGTGTTTGTTTCATTTAGTTAAAAGACTGTAGTGCATGTTTATGTCTGAATATGAGAATGACCCAGTAAGGAGAGAGAAAGTGGATCATTCAGGAGAAAGGAAAGATAACCAAATGAGCGAAGTTCTGGAAAAGGTGAGAGAGGGTGGGGAGGGAGCGGAGTGGAACAATTAGCCATTCTGATAGGAGGAAGGACACACTCAAGTACAACATGGGGGAAAAAGAAGATGGGGGCAGGTAGAGGTAGATTCATCAATGTGCTGGAAGAAAGATAGCTGTCAGGGAAGGTCATTGTCAGATCAGGGGGGCTGATCTAAGAGCAAGGCAGGGCAGGACGTCAGTCCTCTGTTCCCAGAGCATCAGTTACTGCTCTTCTTCCCTCACAGATGCAATGAAGCCCGCCATCTATAAGGTGAGTGAGGAACCTGCTACCTTAGCCAAGGCTCCATCTTCTCGAGCCTCCCTTTCTGATTCCACAGTGAGTCTCCTTCTGCCTCTCCCCGTCTGCGGAATTAAACACTGATTTGAGCCTTTGTTGCAAATGGTAAGTATCCCTAACCCTAGTCCCGGCTCTTCTGTCCCTGCAGGTACAATGTGTGGCAACCCTTCAGGTAGGGTCTATGCAAGCTTCGGACCCCTCTGAGTGCGGTCAGTGCCTTAGCCTGGCCTGGATGCCCACCCGGCCCCATCACCACCTGGCTGCTGGCTACTATAATGGTAAAAAAACAAAACTTTATATATGCTTGTTTTTTGGTGGTGGTTTCCTTTTTGGTTCAATGCTGGACATTATGTTTAAGCAATGTAAAAAAAATACAAAGAAGAAAGAAAAAAGTCACTAGAATTTTTCTACTCAGAAAAACATAGTTAAGAACAAATGAACAGGGGCACCTGGGTGGCTCAGTAGGTTAAGCGTCTGCCTTTGGCTCAGTCATGATTTCGAGGTCCTGGGATCGAGCCCTGCATCGGGCTCCCTGCTCAGTAGGGAGTCTGCTTCTTCCTCTCCCTCTGCCCCTCCCCCCAGCTCATGCTCTCACTCGCTCGTGCTCTCTCTCAATAAAATCTTTAAAAACAAAAAGAGGGGATGAACATCATTTCATGGAGTTCTCTATGCATATATAAAGATAAAAAGATCAGATGGTGAGAGAGAGCATTCTATAGTGATGGGATTATACTATATAAGCTATTTTAAAGATTTTATTTTTAAGTAATCACAGCCAACGTGGGGCTTGAACTCACAACCCCGAGGTCAAGAGTCGCATGCTCCACCGACTGAGCCAGCCAAGTGCCCCTACATAAGCTATTTTAAATGAAAATGTGTGAAATTTAATTACAGTTTAATTTTTATAAAAGAGAAAGACTGAATTGAAACTGAGAGATGGGCTAAGCTCCCCATAAATGTTCCTTCACCACAGAGATGTTAGTTCCTTAAAGATACACTTAAGGTTTAAAAGGGGAGGGAAAAGGATCATAGATAAAGAGGATTCCGGTAGTTGAAGTCCACAGGCGACAATTTCACGGTTAGACCTCCTCAGTAGTCTTGCCCCAGGAGGTCAGGAAATTAGCACTCTCACGCTTCTTCCTGTCCTTCTCTGTCTTTTATGTGTGTTTCCTTTGGTGCGGTGATTCTTACATCATCAGGGTGCATCATTCTTGATGCTGTCTTGCTGTCCTAATTCCCCGAGTTACAATTCTGCATTGAAATGATCACACATGTCCACCGGTCTGTCCCTCTCAGTCTGCTCTTGTTGCTACGTGACCGATACGACTCAGCTCGAGTTTGCTGCCAATAAGCTTTTCCAAGAAAGGTTCATAGGTGCTACATTTCCTGAGTTTTTAGCTACAAATAGTTTCCCCAGCTATTGTTTATTAAATTTTTACTGTTGGGGCGCCTGGGTGGCTCGGTCGGTTAAGCATCTGCCTTCGGTTCAGGTCATGATCCTGGGGTCCTGGGATCGAGTCCCGCATCGGGCTCCCTGCTCGGCAAGGAGTCTGCTTCTCCCCCCACCCCACTCATGCTCTCTCTCTCTCAAATAAATAAAATCTTTAAAAAAAATAAATTCTTACTGTTCTTTAATTTGTCTTTTATTTTTATCAATGTTATGCTTTTGATACCCTCCTCTGCCGGCCTGGTCAGGGGGCAGCTTGTTTTGGGTCAGCAGAGTTAGTTCCTATTTGTTCATTTGTTTTCTGTTTCTCTGCATCTTGTTGCTTTTGGCTCCTTGCCTGTTCTCTCTGTCTTAGAGCAGAGTTGGCAGACGTTTCTCTAAAGGTGCAGATAATGAATATTTTATGCCTTGTGGGCTGTTTGACCATTGGAACTACTCAGCTCTGCCATTGAGTGATGAAGGTAGCCATACATTAGGTAAACGAATGGGTGTCACTGTTCCAGTCAGACTATTTACCAAAGCAGGCAGCAGGCTGTATTGGCCCAAGGGCTGTAGTTCGCCAACCCTTGTCCTAGAGGGTTTATGCTTTAAAAAAAAAAATCCCTTTGGGGTGCCTGAGTGGCTCAGTCGTTAAGCGTCTGCCTTCGGTTCAGGTCATGATCCCAGGGTCCTGGGATCTAGCCCCGCATTGGGAAACTGCTTCTCCCTCTCCCACTCCCCCTGCTTGTGTTCCCTCTCTCGCTGTGTCTCTGCCTGTCAAATAAATAAATAAAATCTTTAAGAAATAAATAAATAAATCCCTTTGTTTCTATTTAGTAGGGAATAGAGGCTATTGGGTGTATTCAGTCTATCTTTCAACCACAAGTCCCAGACTGAGCTATTTTTTGTTGATGAGAGTTGGAGCTAAAATACCACGGAGGGAATGTTGGCTAGCTAATCATGATCCCTATATCCTTTCATAAGGGGGTCACATCTGAGGGTAAAAGGCAAAGTTCCTAGGAGCCCAGAGAAAGATATTAGAGCAAAAGGAGAGAGAACTTGCCTCTAATACCTATACATTCTATCCCTGTCTCAGGCATGGTGGTTTTCTGGAACCTTCCGACTAACTCACCCCTGCAGCGGATACGGCTCTCTGACGGCTCCTTGAAGCTCTACCCCTTCCAGTGTTTCCTAGCCCATGACCAGGCTGTGCGTACCCTTCAGTGGTGCAAAGCTAACAGGTACAGGACAGGAGAGCTGTGGGGTGGGAGGTGAGGCCCGGGAAGGCCGGTGCTCCGAGACTTGCTCAGATTTGATCTTCTCCCTCTTATACCCTCTTTCCACAGTCATTTCCTCGTCTCTGCGGGGAGTGACCGCAAAATAAAATTCTGGGACCTTCGACGACCGTATGAACCCATAAACTCTATCAAGCGCTTCTTGAGTACAGAGCTGGCCTGGCTGCTTCCCTACAATGGTGTCACTGTGGCTCAGGACAACTGCTATGCCTCGTACGGCAGGATGCAGATGGGAGGAGCTCTAGGGACAGGCCCTAAGGGTTGGGGTGCAAAGTGTGCCAGATAGTGTGGGGTGAGGAGGGGTGAGAGTTGTTTCATTGAGGTAATTTGAATTCTGGAAGGAATTGGGAAAGGGAAATGAATGCTGTTTTGGAGAAAAGAAAGTTTTATTTTGTCTTTCTCTTACAGTTATGGACTTTGTGGGATTCATTATATCGATGCTGGTTACCTTGGTTTCAAGGCCTATTTCACTGCTCCTCGAAAAGGCACTGTCTGGGTGAGCCCATCTTCGTTACACAGGAAAACGATTCCTTTACTCACCTCCTGGTGGTTGGGAAGAGGCAGTAGTTTTGCATAGAAGTAGATAGATGTATGGTAACTGTATCATCAGGGATAAATGTTAGGATAAACCCTTTTTTTTTTTAAATTTAAATTCAACTAATTAACATATAATGTATTATTAGTTTCAGAGGTAGGGTTCAGTGATTCATCAGTTTTATATAACACCCAGTGCTCATTACATTATGTGCCCTCCTTAATGTCCATCCCCCAGTGACCCCATCCCTCCATCCGATAAACTCATTTTTGTTTTTCTGTGTGTCTTCCACTTCAGACTGTGCGGCTGTTTCCAGCTCACAGAACGGAAACAGTATGAGTGAATGAATGAATGAAAGAAATCTGTCTCTTCTTATTAGAGTCTTTCAGGATCCGACTGGCTTGGGACAATAGCCGCAGGAGATATATCCGGGGAGCTCATTGCAGCCATACTGCCTGATATGGCACTGAACCCAATAAATGTCAAGCGACCTGTAGAGAGAAGATTCGTACGTATATGAATATTTAATGGTAGCACCATCTGTTGGGTCCTAATCCACATGACCTCCTAAGTTAGAACTGTAAATTTGGATTAGGTCTCCCAGACCTGATATTGTCCCTGGAAGTCTTAGCACAAAGTTGTACATCATCTTCCCTACCCTAGTGCATCTGTGCATGTGTTTAAACATACTACCTTCTTCCGTCTTTAAGTCTTTCTTGCCCAAAACCAATTTTCTCTCTCTCCTTTTTTTTTTTTTTTTTTTTTTTAAGTAGGCTCCATGCCCAGCGTGGAGCCCAACGCAGGGCTTGAACTCACGACCCTGAGATCAAGACCTGAGCTGAGATCAAGAGTCGGACGCTTAACCGACTGAACCACCCAGGCGCCCCATCAATTTTCTCTTTTATTCTGTCTCCAGTATTATAGGACCTAATCTCATGGTCTCCTTTCTAGCCTATATATAAAGCAGATCTGATGCCGTATCAGGACAGTCCTGAAGGTCGAGACCATTCTTCTACTTCATCTGAGGCCCCCAACCCTCCTAAAGCTCGAACTTACGCTGAAACTGTCAACCATCACTACTTGCTCTTTCAAGACACAGATTTGGTAAATTGAGGCCAGGAGAATGGGTGTGGCATTTTAAAAAAGAAAATTTTAGTCCTGGTACAGTAGGGCATTGTAAGGAGTTGCAGCACAAAGATGCAAGACTGAGAAGCTGGCTTTCTCCCTCCTCCCCAGGGTTCCTTCCACGATCTCCTCCATAGGGAGCCAATGCTGCGCATGCAGGAAGGAGAGGGTCATTCGCAGCTCTGCCTGGACCGGCTGCAGCTAGAGGCTATTCACAAGGTAAAAACCTTGTCTCTCATCTTCTCCACCCTTCTTCACTCTCATTTCCTCCCAGCTCTGAAGCTACGATCAATGAAACGGGGGATGAAAAGGTAGCAGAGGGAAGGAAGGAAGACCGCTCTGGCAACCTGATCCTCCAGAGCATGATAGACCTACCTCTTTCCTGCCTCTCTCACCCCATCATGATCCTATCCTTTCAGATTGTTGCCCTTTTTCTCCCCTTCTTACAACTAGGATTCACCCTAAAGCACCAACTGTGAACATCTCTCTTGCTTTCAATTCTCTTCTCAGGTCCGCTTCAGCCCAAACCTGGATTCCTATGGATGGCTGGTATCTGGGGGACAGTCTGGGCTGGTTCGGATCCATTTTGTCCGTGGACTCACCTCACCCCTGGGCCACCGTATGCAGCTTGAGAGTCGAGCCCACTTCAGTGCTATGTTCCAGCCGTCCTCCCCAATTAAAGGGCCTGGCTTCCCTCCAACCAGCCATCGCCTTTTGCCCGGTCCCTAGTCGTGGTCCACACAGGACCTTTGGAATGAAATCTGCCAGGAACAAATGGCCCCCCATGCACAGAGCCATAGGAACTGGGGTCTTCATGGATAGTGATGCTGCCAGACCTGGACCTTTAGATCTGCCTTGCCAGGACTCCTTAGATACCTCTCCTTCCACAGACTTCTGTCATCACAGCCCCCTGCGGGCGGGGGGGCTATCCCTCCAGAAACTCTCAAGGCTCCTCAGCCTACAGCTATGGCTCATGAGTAACACTCAGGCCTGACCTAGGCTTGGAAGTCAAATAGCTCATATTGAGCATATTGTGAAGTGGGTAAAACTAAGTAAAGGTACTGGGTGTTTTTGAGACCACACGTGAGTGGGTGTTTGGAGAACTGGAGAGGGTATCCGCATGAAGGCTCCTGTGTGACTATATTCCAGGATCCAGTATTACTGCCTTCTCAACTTCCTCTTTAGAGTAACCAACACACATGCCCAGGAGGGGTGATAGTAATTTATTGGACTGAAGCTGCTTACAGTTAAACTTCTTTAACTGAGGAACACCACAAACACCCTACCAGGAGAACAGTGGCTCAGATCTTACTTGCTCCTGCTTATGAAATATTCCCAATCACTGGTCGTCTGACCCTACTTGAACACTCCTAGGCAGTCATGTTTTAAAAAAATCTTCCTTTATATCAAGTCAAAGAGTATACTTCTATAAATTTCACCATGGGTATTAGGAAATCTAGTCATTTTTCCCTGTGATTGCCTTTTTAAGTATATTTAAAAATAGCTATCATGTGTTTCCCAAGTCTTTTCTTCTGTAGATTAAATATCTTCAGTTACTTTAACCATTCTTTACACGTCATGATTTTTGGTCCTTCATGATACTGTCACATTGTTGACTTATTAAACATGTCTGGCTACTTTATTTCAAATCTTTATATAGGAGGTGTTTAAAACCCAAGTACTGTAATGTATTGTTATATCTTCTCTTGTTAGAGTCCTCTTGCGGGATGCTGCAGACTCATAGGGAATGCAGTACTGCCTCCTAACCAAAGACAGACCCCAGCAATGAGAAATAGGCAAACCATAGTCTTGGAGTGTATGGGAGTACAATCAAGTTTGGGGGAAGTAGTCAGATGACCTCAGAAAAGAGAGGAAAATACACAGCCAGCTCCAAATGAAGGGAGTGGAGATTAATTTAGTGCCTACCTGGAACAAAACCCACTGGCACTGTGGACTGGTTGGCCAGATACCTGGGAACAGCTTTCTGCCCCTTGGGTGTAGGGAATTTATCGTATGTCAAGAAGATAGGCATCAAGCAGTTCAGTTTCCTTCCGGTATGGAAGAGGAAATAGAACCTGGAGGCAACCAGACTATTAGCAGCAGAGGGATCACAACACACGTCGGTGCAAAGGACGCAAGTATTGTACCATCCTGTTGTGTTCAAGCTCAGGTTGTGCCGGTTTTGTTTTTGAGCTGACTGATAGGGAAGTGCCTTCCATTGCAGAGATTTGCTTCTCCACGGCAGGCCCTTGACATTGCATCATGGAATTCCACCTTCTGTGGCAGAAAAGATGGGACCTGGGGACCCATGCTGTTGAGGCTGTAGGTTGGTGCTGGCAGCCCTGCTCCTGCTCCTGACTCTTAGCCTTGGTCTCTACCTCCAAAAGAAAATCAGGAGAATGCTTTCAGCCCTTGCTTTCTCTCTCTACCATAAACCCTTTTCTCTGAAGGCCATTCTACTTCAACCTTCCCTCCCAATATATCCACTTTATACTATCCATGGATTCCTGTACTTTTTTTCCTGTGCCTTTGCTCACACTGTTCCCTCCATCATCTCCACATAAGCCACACTCATCCTTCAAGGTCCCAGCTCAGATTTCACCTTTTACCAAGGAGCTTCCCAGATTTCTCTATTAAAAATTCTCCCTCCCGGGCGCCTGGGTGGCTCAGTTGGTTAAGCGACTGCCTTCGGCTCAGGTCATGATCCTGGAGTCCCGGGATCGAGTCCCGCATCGGGCTCCCTGCTCGGCGGGGAGCCTGCTTCTCCCTCTGACCCTCCTCCCTCTCATGCTCTCTGTCTCTCATTCTCTCTCTCTCAAATAAATAAATAAAATCTTTAAAAAAAAAAAAAAAAAAATTCTCCCTCCCATGTGTTCTCAAGAGGGAAGGAAGAAAAGAGGATACATGAGTGTTTATTTAAACACTTGATCTATTTCAGGCATTTTGCATATGTTACTTAATCATATGAGGTAGATATTGCCCCATTTTACTTGTAAAGATAAGATTCTGAGAGTTTGAGCAGTCTGAATAAGGTCACTTTACTAAGTGGTGGTGCTGGGATTTGAAAGTAGACAGTCTGACTTCAGAGAACAACTTTCCATCCTACCACATTTGGTCTCCTATTAATTTACTAGTGTAAATTCACTCCTGGCATGGTGTTTTGCATATAGGAGCCTTTAAGTGTGACATCGAAATATCTTGCTTCCTCATTGTGTTTCTCCAGTACCTGTGACAGGATTCTCCCTGTCTTAATCATACAAGAATTGAGTAAGTGGGGGCTAGAGCTTCTGCCTCCCAGATCAGCCGGCTCTGGTTCCACTCAGGTCTATTCACTCACCAGCTGTCAGGACCTGTACTTTCTACGGGTGAACGGTCAGGGCTCGCTGGTATGAATCAGTGAGATTTAGGGTTAGGGTTAGGGTTACATACCTGAAAGAATCAGGTATGGCTGCTTCCTGTAGTGTGGGTTTCCTGAATATAGTTAAGTGAAGGCTGCCAGCCTGACAAATCTGCCAGGGATCTTATAGTAGTTTCCACCACCCTCGGAAGGCTGTTGCACTATATTGACAAAATTTTAGAATGTTAAAGCTGAAAAGGGATTAAGAAATCACCTAATCTAGTGATTTCCAAACACTTTAGTTGTGGATCCCTTTGTTTAAAAGTGGCTCTTTCTAGAAGTATATTTAAGCCGAGGTAAAGAAAAACCTGTAGTGATACCTCCCCAAATCATCTCCTTGTAAACCCCTAACATTGAGGAGCCCAGTTTGAAAAACATAGTCTAACAGATGAGGAACCTTAAGTTCAAGTCTAGCGATGACCAAGGCTGTAGAGCCCACTAAGTTACAAAACCAGTACCAAGACCTTCTGAGGTTCTGGAATCCCGTGCTTTCCATGAAGGAGTCCTCTTTACACAGCATTTCTAAAGGCTACTGTGGACAAAGACTGAACTAGGTGCTACGAGGATGCCAAATACGAACAAGACCCATTTTCACCCATTCAGGAGCTCACAATCAAGGCTAGTGAAGACCCAGGGACACTGAAAAAATAACACGCACTTAACTATGGCTTATAGTTTCCAAGTTGATTTCCGAGACTGAGAAGGGCGTCAGCACCTTGGCCAGTTCCGGGGTGCGGGAGCAGTGAGGGTCTGTCCAGGTTGAAAAGCCCGGGCTTCGGGGAAAGAAGGGGCATGAAGACGCAGGGGTCGGCCCCAGCTGGGGACTATGACAGACGGGGCACCGAGACCCGGCGCGGTCCACTTGGGAAAGGGGTTGCTCACAGACGGACAGCTGAGTGGTTCTCCACGAGTTATTTCGCTCAGTCCACTCCCACTCCAGCCTCGGCTGCCCGCGAGGTGGGAATCTTCGGGGGCAGCCGGGCGGAAGGGGCGGGGCTTGCGACGGAAGTCCTTCCCGGGTCGGGTCACGTGGGAGGGGCAGGACTCAAACGCAGGTGAGTGCCGGCCGATACTCCTTTCCTGGCTCAATTTGTCGCGTGCCTGGAGCGTCCAAAGCGTATGTGACCGGTCCAGGCCCAGAGAGGGGCCACACTATTTCTGGTGTGGAGTTGGACTCAGGAAGGATGCGGGCTGGTTCCAACTCAGAGTGAATGTGGGGACCGACCAGGCTCTGGGTGAAAGCCAGAGCAAACCTGCCCTTATGAGTGTCTCGGTACGGAAGTAGGCCCCCCAGGTGGCTCTGCTTCAGAGATGGGGTGGCGGGTGACTGCCACCGAGATTCCGCAGCCGCCTACAGCCTTCCTCTATTACGTGATTGCCTGAGGCGATCCCTGTGACAGGAAGCTGTCCGGGAAGCATCCCTCCTGAGGCCTCTCCCCTCTAGGACATTTTGGAAGCGGGTCGGGAAGAGGGAGTGGACACAAGGGAAAGTCAAGTGTCTCTTTAATTGTGGGGAGGGGCAGTGGGGGTGACCCCCCCCCTCCTCTTGGCTTGACAGGAATCATGGCACTCTGGCGGGCATACCAGCGAGCCCTGACCGTTCACCCGTGGAAGGTACAGGTCCTGACAGCTGGTGAGTGAATAGACCTGAGTGGGACCAGAGCCGACTGACTGGGGAGGCAGAACCTCACCCCACCAAACCTCCCTCATTTTTTGCTTCTACTGAGCCCCCTTGAAAGGTTGGCTGTCTCTCATCCGAAGTTGTCCCCAGTCTTTTGGAGGGTGGGTCCCCAAGTTTGTTCCAAAGGGAAGGGTATACCTAGGTGTAAAGTAGGATCTGAAAGTCTTCAGAGAGTTGAGGAGTCATCCCTTCGGGTTAAAGGCATTCCCCCAGGAGGCCTTAACTTAGAAAGCTAACAATAGCAAACGCCCCTCTAACATCTTACAGTGTGCAGAATACTTTCAACACATTATCTCATAGGGTCCCCACAAAGATCTGTGAGCTAGGATCCCTTGAGTCCACATTAGATTACACACCTAGTAAGTGTTGGGATCAGGACTCTTACCCCAGTTTATTTTTCTTCATTTGTTTTTTTTTTTTTATCATGAAATAATATCTTAACATACAAAAGAATGGTTAAGACATGTGTGTACAGTTTAAATAGTATTAAAACTGATTACTCTTGTATCAGTACCCAGCTTGAGAACCCTTGAGCACCTATCCCTAACTCATACAAGCCAAGAAATAACTACTTTCCTGAGTTTTGTTTATACCACTCTTTTGCTTTTCTTACAGTTTTACTACCCATGTATGTCTCCCCAAACAATACACTAATCAAGGATTTATGTTTACTCCAAATCCAGTGATTGGATAGCAACCTAACAAAGGTAATCCAGTGACTTACCTGCATTTGTTACCGTCTTTATTTTTCACCTTAGCTAAGAAGTGAGGGGATGGCACAGAGATATGTAAGTTTTACAGGGGAGAGGACTAGAAGGTCTGTGACTGTTGGGGCAGTGAAGAGTGATCGGGTTAAGATGGGATCTTGCGTATGTTTAGAGGAAGGGAAGAGGATTCTAGGGTGGACCATGGACTTCTGAGAGGAAGACCGTTGAGAGGAGTGGCAGGCTCTGGAAGCCAGGGAGGAACAGCAGGCCTCTTACTGGAACAGCCCCACTTCAGCACTAGAAACTTCACTGGGTGACTGGCCAAGGGATGGGTGATTTTGCCCTCCCTGGGCCCCTCTCCAACCTCCGTGCCCAACCACCCCATGTCCTGTCCTCAGAGTGTCCGTCAGCCTGCATGACTCACCTGGTTGCGTGTGTGGTGACTCATGCTGGACTGTGGGGCTGCGATGGGGACTGACACGCTGGGCCCTTTGCCAGCCTCAGACTCCCTCAGGGCCCTTCACTGCTGGAAGGATCCCCCTCATGGCCATCAAGAAGAAAGAGGGAGGGATAGTCCTTGTGTTTCCCTGCCCAAGGCGTGTGCGGGAGGAGCTGTCCTTTAGAGGGGCCCTTGCACAGATATGTGGCCGAACTGGGGTGCTGGTCTGTCGGTGCCAGAGCCCACATCATCTCTGTGCGGCCCTGAAGCACTTTCTACGTAGCACTTTTCTCAGACCTCTTCCCTGCTGCTAGTGTATTTGGATCAAACTACAAATAAAGGGAGAAGGTGGGTTTAGCTCTGTTTTTAGATCCTAGCACATTGCTTCCTCCGGCCCCCTGGGATAGCTCCTCACACTGGAAGACCGAATAGAGATTTCAGACTTGGAGTTAGAAGAGCAGGATTCGAATTTCAGAGTCGTAGCCCCCAGTAGCTACCCGAAGAGAGACAAGTAAGTCAGTAAACCTCTTAGAGCCTCAGTTTCCTCGTTCAGGAGTTGAGTTGCGTTAGCTGACCTGACAGAGTCAGCGTGAGGGTTATCTCTGTGAAAAGGCTTTAGAAGTAAAAAAATGCTTAATAGACATAAAGGCTTCGGGGCTTGGCCCTTTCCATGAGTGTTGTCAACCCACACACGACAAGCTGTTCTTTTTTTTTAGATTTATTTATTTATTTTTTAGAGAGAGAGAGCACACACAAGCCCACAAGGGGCAGAGGGAGAAGGAGAGAGAATCTCAAGCAGACTCCACGCTCAGCACAGAGTCCGATGCAAAGCTAGATCTCACGCCCTGAGATCACAGCCTGAGCTGAAACCAAGAGTCGGACACTTAACCGACTGTGCCCCCCAGGCGCCCCCAAGCTGTTCTTTTTCTAGTGGTGTTTTGGCTCCGTTTGTTCCATTTGCCTTAAATTTGAACATGGGTGACTCTCTCAGCCTTGGATCTCTAACAGCAGAGCCTGGGGCTTTGGTGCAGGTACTTTGTAAGGGAGTAGGAAGTAATCCCATGGGGGAGGAGGGAGAGCCGGTATAAGGAAGGTCAGATTGCATACACTGCTTAAGGCCCATGGCTGCCCCATCCCTTAAAACTGACTGAGAAGCTCTTTGAAATGCCTCTTAGGACTATAGGGGAGAATAGCTTTTTCTGGAGAAAAGAAACCTTTACCCAGCAGCTCTCATCCCACATTGGTCAAAGGTTTGCCACGTGGGATGTCAACACCTGTGTGCAGGCCCCGGCTAAGGCATCAAGGGCGCAGCCCCGGGTATGACCCAGGCCTGAGGCAGGATTCATCAGGTTGAGCTGCAGTAGTGGCCAGAATAAGGGATAAGTGAATCAAGATCTGAAATGGTTCAAAAGAAGTGTCTGATATGCCTAGTGTTGACCAAGCTAAAGTCAGGAACAGAGCAGCCTGGGAAAAGGTCCACTGTGTGTTCTGCAGAGCCTGAGTCAGCCTTTTCCCGTCCTTTCTGGAGGGCCCTTCCAGTCTCCAGCGGGCCCCGGGCCCAGCTCCATCCATTTTTGGCCACTCTAGTCCTGCTATAGGGGGCAGCCGAGGGGCAGACACTGGTTTCCCTGGAGTCTGACTTCTGCCGGGATGTGAGAGCTCATCGGGCCCTGGAGCGTCCAGTCCAGCCCCGATACCATAGAGCAGGAGACTGCGGCAGGGGTGGGGGGGACGTGCACTGGGGTCCCCATGGTCAGCGGTAGGACTGGCCTTAGAACGGAGCACACTTCCCAGTGCTCTGCCCTGCACTCGAGACTACGGGGCCTTCGAAAGCTGAGTGTAGCCCCCGTTGGTCTGGGCTGACATACCTGACAAGCTGTAGAGCCCTCCGTTTTGTCTCATTTTCTAGCAGTAGGACAGCTTCGGGCCAGGAATGGGGAGAGCATTCGGAGCAGTCCCAGAGGATGCACTCTCCCCCTCTCTGCTAGGCTTCAGTTGCCTCTGGGGTCTGTCAGAGCCAGCCCCCAGCCCAGGCAGCCTTTTAACTGTGCAGACTTCTGGGGAGGAGTGAGTCAGCAGCACCGCTGGCCCCATGCCAGTAGCTGTACCTGTCACCCCAGGCCTCTGATTCTCAAGGACACACTTCCTGCTCCCCATTCCACCTTGCTGCCCCTCCCCCTTTTTTTTTTTTTTTTTTTTGGCAGACACAGCGAGAGAGCAGGAACACAAGCAGGGGGAGCGGGAGAGGGAGAAGCAGGCTTCCCGCTGAGCAGGGAGCCCGATGCGGGGCTCGATCCCAGGACCCTGGGACCATGACCCGAGCCGAAGGCAGCCGCCTAATGACTGAGCCACCCAGGCGCCCCTTATTTTGCGCTTATTTATAATTATGAAACTTAGGTTAAGACAACATAAATTTTTTTTTTAAGATTTTTTATTTATTTGACAGAGAGCAAGAGAGGGAACACAAGCTGGGGGAGTGGCAGAGGGAGAAACAGGCTTCCCACCGAGCAGGGAGCCCGATGCGGGGCTCGATCCCAGGACCCTGAGACCATGACCTGAGCCGAAGGCAGACACTTAATGACTGAGCCACCCAGGCTCCCCAGCCCCTCAACCTTCTCATCTTCCATTAGCACTTTATTTTCTTGCAACTACGACCCCATACACAAAAGCCAGGAGAGGAACAAAATAGGAGAAGTAGGGAACTAGGAAGACGGTGTGGAAGTTGGGGCTTTTCCACTAGCGGGCAGGGGGTGGTCCCAAATAGATCGGTGCTTAGGCAGCCTGCCCCCCACCCCCTCACTCCGCTGAATCCGATGGTGAGTGACGGCATGAGAACTGGCACCTACCCAAGCGCATGATGTCACACCTGCGCCAGCGTCTGCCTGCTGGGCTCCACGCCCAGCCTGGCATTGGGCATCACTGCCCGGCAGCCCCTCACCCTGCCCCATCAGGGCTCGGGCATTACGTCTCCGCAGGTCTCTGGCTCCAACCCCCTGGAAACAAGGCTGAGGCAAGGGGAGCTAGAGCACTGAAAGATCTAGACCAACCATATATGTCAGGAGGACTCAGTTGGGGCCTGTTTGGGCTCTGGCATTGGGGAAGGTAGAGTGAGGAATCTGAATGTCAGCTCTTCTTGCTCGAACTCACTTGGGCCAGAGATGCGGGCCTGCTCTGTGCTCAGACCAAAGCCTTCAACCGCCCTGGAGGTGCTGCAGGCCCAGCGCCCTGATGATCTATGGGCAGAGGAGGAACCGCGGGGCACGGCTCTGTCTGAAATGGGCAGGGCCTGCGGGGGCTCCAGAGCTACAAGCCCACTCCCTCTCACTGCTGCCCTTCCGCCTGATGAGCATGGTCTGGGGTCCTGGAGTCCGTCTTTCTCAAAGGCTGCTGGCTCCCCGGACTGTGGTTATCATTCCTGCTCTGTCTTCAGCTTGTTGGGTGACTGTTGGCAAGCCACAAAGAGTGAAAACACACACCTCCCTCTCTTTGTGACTGTTGTGACCTAGGAATATTGCTTGCTTGCCCTCCCCACAAGGTGACAAGGAACAGAGAGGGTCACCTCCTGGGCAGCAAAAGACAGGAAGTGCATTAGTCCAAGAAGTGTCTTTGACGCATGGCCTTTGGGGCCTTGTTTGGGCAGGAACGTCCTGCGAATAGAAGCCAGAGGCCTCTTGGTGCCCCTGACCCCTGCGCCCAAGTCTCCGCCCCTTCTGTGGTTCCCGAGCCTCCTGCCCCTGCTTGAGAGAAGGCCTGGGTTCGGCCCCACTCTACTCCTTACCAAGTAACTTCATCTCTCAAAGACATTAAATGGAAGTGTGACCCTACCTCCCAGACCTTTCTTTTTTTTTTTTTTTTTTCAAGATTTCATTTATTTATTCATGAGAGACAGAGAGAGAGAGAGAGAGAGAGAGAAGCAGGCTCCCCGCAGAGCAGGGAGCCCGATGCGGGACTCGATCCCAGGACCCTGTGATCATGACCTGAGCCGAAGGCAGACGCTTAACCATCTGAGCCACCCAGGCGCCCCCTCCCAGACCTTTCATGAGGATTACATGTGTGAGAGCCATTTGTAAGCTGTAAACATTTTGCCAAAGTAGAGCGTCAAACTGTTAGGTCTCTTCATTTAAGAAGCGGCTGCCTTCTGTTCCACCCTCTGCAGGCCTTCTCCAGGTACCCTTGCCTTTATGCATGGCCACGGCAGCAGGCCCTCCCTGGGGGAGGTGAGGCAGGAGGTAGGGAGATGAGTGCCGATGGCGTGGAGCAGGGAGCAAGTCTCCACTTCCACAGGTCCCCACACCTTGAGCCTGACACGTGGGCCTGTGGGCTACTCACGCCCTTCCTGGAGTGGGCCTGTTGTTTGGGGCAGTACATTTGACATTTTTCCTTGGTTGGTTTTCCGAGCACCCGCCAGGCCCTTGGTTAGGTGTGGCGGGGGATAAGAGAACAAAGATGTCTAGGATTGGGACGCCTGAGTGGCTCAGTCGGTTGGGCGTCTGCCTTCGGCTCAGGTCATGATTCCAGGGTCCTGGGATCGAGCCCCGCATCGGGCCCCCTGCTCAGCGGGGAGTCTGCTTCTCCCTCTGCCCTGCCGCTCCCCCTGCTTGTGCTCTCTCTCTCTCAAAAAAAAAAAAAAAAGATGTCTAGGATTCTGTCCTTACCCTCTGGGAGGTTGTGGTTAGCACGTTCTGGGAAGAGCCTCCAGCACTTTGAGAGTTCCAGGGAGAGGAGAGTCCGGACTGCCATGATGGGTGCCTCTGGGGCCAGCAGCCTGGCTCCCCCGTGGCCCCAGCCTTCCCCAGCTGCCTTGGATGCGGCTCCTCGGGGACAGGGCTTCGCGGAGGGTGTGGGGGAAGAGCAGTGAGTGTGCAGCCAGCATGGACGTCAGAGCCAGCTCTGTACCAAGGACTAGGGTTAAAGGATGTGTTTGCCCAGTGCTAATTGAGGGCACAGGGACAGTGGTGGCTGTGGGGCTGGAGAGGGGCTCTCATTACTCAGTGAGACAGACAGGCGAGCCGGAGATCATCTGGTCACTCCCAAGTGACCCTGTGTGTGTGTGTTTGCTGGAAACCGTCACACCACTGTAACTGACAGGGGGCTCTGTAAATAGTGACTGTTTCTATCTTGGTTTCTGGGTGTGGGTGTCTGACTAGGGTTGCTTGGGACGGAGTGTCTATGAGTGAGGGAAGGGAAGTGGGTACAAAGACCTGGGGGCCGGGGATGGGAAATGGCTATAATATCTATCGTTCGCTCTGTCTGAGGTTGTGAATGTGGGGGGGGGGGGGGAGTCTGGGTTTACCTGATTGTGCTAGGAGGTGACCAGGACTCCTCCTTGTGGGGACTCTTACTGGTTCAACCAGTCATCTTCCTGCCTGGGACCATGTAAGCACTCGTGTTTTAGAAGAAGAAGAATTCTTGCTGTCCTTCACAAAGAGAGACCCCAAGACCAAGGTGAAGGACACTTTCCAGGGTCTTGCCTGGGACTGGGGGAAAAACCCCAGGGTTCCTTACCATTCTACACATGATCTATTTACAGTATGGGTCCTGGAAAAATCACTGTGTAGGAAATCAAGCCACCTGGTTCTTGCCTTGATTCTGCCACTTACTGGTTATGTGAGGTCCCAGACCTTCATTTCTATACCTCGAAAATAAGGAGTTTGGATAGAATTATCTGGAAGGCTTTTCCAATTCTGATAGTCCATGGTTCTCAGCCCCAAGCACCTTAGATTCTCCTTTATCTGCAGTCTCTGCCTGTGACTTCTCTTTAGGACTCTGTGCAGAGTCTGTGGGCCCCAGCCTCATCAAGGCTGCCCCTCCCAGTTTCTAACAGGACGCTTTGAAGCAGCAGTAAAGGACTGGCCATTTGCCCCAGAATTAATCTCTTAGGCTCCAAGTGTCAGAGCCTCATTCAGGGACTTCCTTCCCTCCCTGGAATGGCAGCACATCTCCAGGAGGTATCCTGACAACAGCCGTGTCCCCTGTGCAGGATCCCTGATGGGCCTGGGTGACACTATCTCACAGCAGCTGGTGGAGAAGCGAGGTCTGCGGGGACACCAGGCTGGCCGGACCCTGATCATGGTCTCCCTGGGCTGTGGCTTTGTGGTAAGTTCCATCCACAGCCGGGCTGCTGGAGGACTGGACAGTGGTCCTAGTTCCATGTCATTCTTTAGTTTCCCTTAGCCTCTCGTACGTCTAAGCCAACCTCGAGTGTCTGCTTCCACTGGGATTTGGTTTCTAATCCTTGAGAGAAGAGCTTTGTGATGCAAAAGGCAAGCGCTCCCCTCACCGCACACCCTCTGTCCTCCCTGGGGTTTCCTTTCAGGGCCCTGTAGTAGGAGGCTGGTACAGGGTTTTGGACCGCCTCATCCCCGGCACCACCAAGGTAGATGCACTAAAGAAGATGCTGTTGGATCAGGTGAGCAGAAGGAAAAGGGACTCGGGAAGCATGAGCTGTGCTGGGGGAGGGCGGGGGTTTAGGTGCTCACAGAACTTTAATTTCTCTCCCCTAGGGGGGCTTTGCGCCATGCTTTCTGGGCTGTTTCCTCCCACTGGTAGGAGCACTCAATGGCCTGTCAGCCCAAGACAACTGGGCCAAGCTACGGCGGGTGAGCTGGGCAGGTGGGGGCGGTCTCCAGCTGGCAGCCCGGCAGCCCCAGGGCAGTGAGGCCGGCTTCGTGGGGAGGAGCCAGGTGGGATGCAGCCAGAGCCCCAGGCGGGGAGAAGAGGAGCTGGCGGGGTGGGGGCTGTGGTCGGAGTCTGGTCTTTGAACAGCCGCTGTGTCGGGCGTGCTCTGCAAGCTGGCAGGTGGGCGCTGCATGAAAGTGAGTGCTCGTGTCAGTTTGTCCCTTTTGTCTCCTCAGGACTATCCTGACGCCCTTGTCACCAACTACTACGTAAGCGCTGATGCCGCAGCTGCCTGTTCTCCTGCTTTCTTGAGTCTGGAAGTGCCCAGGGACGGGGGTCCTCCCGCCAGAGAAACCCCTCAGTTGGGGTGACTCTCTCGTCCCTAGTGTGGGCACCATACTGAGGGAAGCACTCACCCAGTTGTTCGCCTTGTTCTTGTCTGCAGAAGCTGGAGGAAGACCAGTGAGTCTGGGGATCGGCGAGGGAGGCAGCCCCCCAACCTTAACCTTCTTTCTCTTGTAGCTCTGGCCTGCTGTGCAGTTAGCCAACTTCTACCTGGTCCCCCTTCATTACAGGTAAGACACATCCTCACCCCACCCTCCAAGGAAGGTGCACGTCACAAACAGCTGGACACAAAGTGATGCTCCTTTCAACCTTGAATCACTTTTGACCCTCCCAGAACCCCGCCCTGAGCAGAGTTCCTCAGACTCTCGAGCATTCTTTTCAGAACTTACCCTTTAGAGAACCTGTCCCAGAACCTGCCCACTGACCTTTCATCTTCCTGAAGAGGCTCCTGCTCACAGCCCCGTCTCCATCCTGCCTGAGCTCTCACCTTTGACGGCAGCGCTGCAGGGACAGTGCCTGGGGGGCAACAGTCTAGGCAGGACGGGAAGGCAGGCGAAAGAGCCAAGGAGGAACCTAGGCCTGTTAGTCCACTGCGGAGTACTGTTCTACCTTGATAATAAAGGTAGTTGCTGAAACCACAGTAGAAAATATAGTGGAACTCAAGATGAGTAGGTAAAATTGCTGGGGGTGAAAGGGCATTGGGAACAGGGAAAAATATGAAACTCTTCTGAGGGGACTCTGAAGAGCATAGCTTAAAGGAAGACTTGTGGACCAGCTCCTCAACACTAGGGTCCCTGCGATACTCTTTGAAACTAGAGAAAGGTAAATTGACAATAAAGAGAAGGAGGTACTATGTTTCATGGCAGGCAGGACGTTTTTGGAAGATAAAATCTCTTCAGCTGGTAAAGATGCACAGAGACGTGTGTTCGGAAGGAGCCTGCACAGGCGTGAATAAGGGCCACCCTTGGCGAGATGAGCATGTTCCGCTCTGAGGCTCTTGTCCCAGAGACAGAGCTCGGGCAGCGCCAGAGCCCGGCCTGCTTGTCCTCTGGTCCGAGCCGCCCGTCCCTCCCTCAGGGCTGAAGGAAGGAGACCTCGGTATGGACATTCTCGGGGACAAGCCCTCTTTTTCCATAGCACTTGTCCAGCTTCCCCTCTCCCCATGCTTGCTCCTCATTCTCCATCGTCCTCACGCCGCCACCGCTGCCCCTGTTCCATAGGTTGGCTGTTGTCCAGTGTGTCGCGGTCATCTGGAACTCCTACCTGTCGTGGAAGGCCCACTGGCTCTAGGCCGGCCTCACCCCGGTGTCTGCACGGGCGGCGCTGGAGCTTGACCCCAGCGCGGTCCCACAGCCTCCCTGAAGTGGGCACGTCGCTTTGCCTGGGGTTCCATGGCCACTCAGAACTTAATGGGCTGAGCGCCTGACTCCTTTTGAAATCATTACAACCTTTATAATGGTCTCATCCCACCACATGGTAGGCGCTCCATAAGTACGTACGGCCTCGTCCACTGCAGCTCACACCCGTATCCCCCACTCTTCACAGCTACATCTGCTCTCTAACCTTCCCAGCCCAGCTGGAGCTCCGGCTCTTTGGGGGCCCCAAACCCTTATATGGGGCCTCCGCAGATCTGTTACATATGTATGTAGTCTGAAACCTGCAGAGCTGATGCGGAGGGCCCAGCAGAAACCTGTGGGGCAGTCAGAATTTCTAGAGCAGGAAAGAAGTCTAGAGACAACCAGTCCTGATCTTCTCCTGCAGATGAGCACACTGAAGTCCACACAAGTGAGGTGACCTGTCCATCCCACCGACCAGTGGCAGAGTGGAAACTGGAACTCATGTGCTATAGATGAATGTTGGCGTCCCCACCAGAATTCATCTGTTGAAAACCTAATGCCCACGGTGATGGCATTAGGCGGTGGGGGCCTTTGGAGATGATTAGGTCATGAGGGATTTGTGCCCTTTTAAAACAGCCCAAGACAGATCCCTCACCCCTCCCACCATGTGGGGACACAAGGAGAAGGTGCTCTCTATGAAAGTTAGGGAGCGGCTTCTCACCCGATACCACATCTACCAGCGCCATGGGCTTGGACCTCCTGGCTTCTAGAACTGTGAGAAATAAATGTTTGCTGTTTATAAGATACTGAGTTGATAGCATTTTTGGTAGAGCAGTGTGAAGAGACTAAGACAAGTTCCCTTCCTTCCTACCAAGTGATCTTAACTGAAGGTCAGAGGTACAGTAATACTGCAGCTGTGATTCCCAGAAGAAAAACTAACAGTGAAAATACCAGTTTGGGACAAACTCAGCAGCAGATGGACCTGCCTTTTGTAGTCTGAAAGCACCCAGAGGCCAGAGGCTCTCCAGTGGTGCCTCGGCAGACCGGCCTAGAATTCAGACCACGGGGCTGGAGTAAGACCAAGCATCCCGGCAGTGGGGGGCTGCCTTGCCGCCTCGCTGCCTCTGGGGTGGTACCGGAGCCGGAGCTGGGAGCCCCTTGTGCTCCTGGGTGCCTCCGTTGGCCAAACTGACAGCGGGGACTAGGGACTGGGTCTGAGCAGCACAGCTGTCTCCCAATGCCTCTGGCCCCTTCCAGAGGCCAACAGCAGGGTGGGCGCCACCGGCAGCCGTGAGGTCCAGCCTCTCTTCTGTGTGCCACAGAAGCCTGGCCACCTGACTGGTCTGATCTGGGGACTGGGCCTAGTCCCTGCTGGCTGTTGTAAGCAGGTAAAGGACTCGTGTGGCTCCCAGAGCAAGGGTTACGCCCCAGCGGCTTCTCGCTCTCTTAAGACGGGGGCCGCCTGCAGCGCTGGCCCCAGGACCCAGAGGCAGGTTCTGAGGTGCGCCCCTCCGGGTCTCGCAAGCGGCAGACTTGAGGCTGCGGCCCGCATTGCTTCTACAATCCGTGCATGTTCCTCGCTGACGTCAGTCGGAGCTGTCCTGGAGCTATATAAGGCTGGCGGCGGTCCCGGGACAGACCCCGTGGTCCCCACAGCGCCCTCAGCCCGCCCGAGGGACAGAGAGCGGAGCCCCGTCCTGCGGCGTGCAGACACTCTCCCGCAACCTGTGAGTGGCTCGGAGCATCCGCCCTGACTCCCTCAGCACCAGGACTTGGCGCTCAGCTCAGCCACCACCGCTCGCCCAAGGGGAGAGAGGGAGAGAGGGAGGATCGGGCTGGGCAGCGGCTGTGGCTGGAGGGAAGGCTGTGGGTACCAGGCGGCAGGCGCAGGGAGCTGGATGCGCGCGGGAAGGGGAGTGGTGCCACCCGCGACTGCCCCGGGCGCACCTCACCCTGCGCTGCCCCTGTGTGTCCAGGGCCGGCGGCACCATGAAGCAGGGGGGACGCGCGGCACTGCTGGTGGCGCTGCTGCTCCTGGCACAGCAGCGCCCGGGGAGCAGCCGGTGGAGCCCGGAGGCGGCGGCGGCCGGGGTCCGGGACCCGAGTCTGCGCTGGAGCCCCGGGGCGCGGAACCAGGACGGCGGGGCCCGCGCGCTGCTCTTGCTGCTGGCCGAGCGCTTCCCGCGCCGCGCGGGGCCCGGCCGGTGGAGATCCCGGACCGCGGGCGAGCGGCCGAGACGGGACGACCCTCCGCTGTCCATTGATCTCACCTTCCACCTGCTGCGGACCCTGCTGGAGCTGGCGCGGACACAGAGCCAGCGGGAGCGCGCCGAGCAGAACCGCATCATATTCGAGTCGGTGGGCAAGTGATCGGCGCGGTCTGCAGCCACGAGAACCTCGACCCCCGTCCCCCACCCCCGGGCCGGGACGTGCGCGACTGGAACTGACCCAGTCCCGCGGGCTAGAGCGGCCCAGGGATGCTCGCAGCACTCTGTGCGTCACCAATTTTTAATAAAAGTGCTGAAGAGCCTTTGGCCTCGGTTGTGGGGCACAGGGAAGCACAGCAGGGTGGGAGCCCGTGGAAAAGTGCGGCCTCCCAGGCCGGCGAGAGGGTACCGGATGCTCCACGAGGACTCCGGCAGAAGGGCTTTCAGCCGGGGGGTCCTGTGCCCCCATCGAACCCCAGGAACTCAAAGTTCTGGTGCCGCCGCCCCACCCCGACCCTCTTCCCTTGGCACTGGGCTCGCGAACCCGTGCTTGATATCAAGGAGATGCCCCACGGGGGTCATTCCACTTCCGCCCCTCAGATGGTCCCAGATCCGGAGAAGAGCAGGATGGTGATGGGGTCGCCTCCGAAGCCGAGGCTGAGAGTGAGCAGTGAACGGAGCTGCGGGTCTGGACGCATTAGCCCTTTATTGAGCCCCTCCCCCGCGGCGGGGCGCCAAGCTGGGTCGCGCGGCGGTCTCAGCGCAGGTCCTCCGCGACCCCAGCGCCAGGCCCCAGGTGCGCGGGCTCCCCAACAGGGGGCGGGTCAGTGCCCGCCTGTGCCTGGGAAAGAAAGCTCGGTGGGCGGGCGCTCCACGGGAACAAGGCAGCTCCGAACCCAAGTCACCCCTTTCCCCCAGCCACGTGCCTTTCTCCTCTACCGCCCGACCCAACCTGGTCTCCCAGAGCCCCCAGGAAAGGCTGGTGGGAAAGACAGTGTACTTCCGCACGCGCGCTAGGGGGCGCGCCCCCCCCTGCTGGGCGGGGACGCACTTCAGGAGCCGAGGCCTGCAGCCATCCCGGGGGCTGCAGGAAGGCGTCACAGAAGAGGGGACCCGAGCGTAGGGCCAGCCCCGCCAGGCCCCTCGGGCCGCACTCACCTTCCGGCCGCTCTTCCTCAGGCCCTGCGCTGCCCTCTTCCCCGTCCAATGCTACCTCCTCATCCTCTTCCTCCCCGGAAGCGCCTAGCCCCAAGGAAGGCCCCGTGAGGTGGGGTCCCTGCTTCTCTGGCCGTGACGCCCCCCCCCCTGCGTCCCCTCGGGACGCCCAGTCCCAGCGGCCCGCCGCCCCTTCCCATCCTCACTCCCTCACCCGGCTGGAAGTCGATGGTCCTCAGCATTTCGGCCACGTGCTCCACGCTCACGGTGAACTGCTCCATGCTTTCATAGCCCGGTTCTGGCCGTCCTGCCAGCTCCGCTTTCGACATTGCCCCGACCCTGCGGCGCGGCAGCCGCTCAGCTGGACCGGCCCCAGCACCCTCGACCTCCTGCGCGTGGCGGCGGAGCCCACACAGCCCCTGCCCTGCCCTGCCCGCTCCGCCTACTCACTTATTGATCAGCTCCTTGGCCTGCTGCAGGGAAGAAAGGAGGGTGAGCGTAAGCACCGTGCCAGGCGCTGGCAAAGTCCCATTTCTGGTGCCCACAGTCCTGCGGGGTAGGCGGGGATGCATATCCCGGTTCGTTGACGAGAAAACGGACTCAGGCGGGGTGACCTGCCCAAGGCCGTGGGGCAAGCGGGAGCCAGAGAGGAGACCGGAGCCCAGCCCTCCGGGTGCCGAGGCCCCCACCGCAGCCACTCTGCGGCCCGCCTCCCTCCGCCAGGGCCCACCTGCAGGTACAGCGCCATCTGTGGCTCCTCCATGGACTGGATGGCGGACTCCACGAGCTTGGAGGAGGCTTCCAGGTGGTCTCCATACTGGCGGATGAGGCCCCGGACTCGCTGCAGCTTCCCCTCCTGCTCGCGGGCCAGCGCCTGCAGCAGCTCAGCCTTGCGCTCCTCCAGCACCGAGCACAGGGCCTCGAACCTCTGGTTAAGCAACTGCTTCTGCCTCCGGCTGTTGTCCTGAACGAGGGGAGCAAGGATGAGACCTCTAGCTGGGAGAGCACTCACCTACTTGTTCCACTCCCCACTCCCCACTTAATGGAAGCCACAGACAGCCAAGAAGGAAAGTTCCCCACACATAGTGGCCGAGCTACAACTGCAGCCAAGGGCTGCTCATTCCCAGGTCTTTTCAGTAACAGCAATTACAAGTTTTTTTTTAAATTGAGATATAATTGACTTTTAACATTATATTAGTTTCCAGTGTACAATGTAATGATCCCGTATTTGTAGATATTGTGAAATGATCACAAGTCTAGTTACCACTGTCACTAAATAGTTATATATTTTTTTCTTGTGAAAACTTTTAAGATTTTCTCTCTTTAGCAAATACAATATTTTAAAGTACTTCAGGGGTATCTCTGGCCCTATTTTTTACTTGTATAATCTCATTTAATTCTCAAAAATATCCAGCGAGGTAGTCATCATATCATTCTCATAATCAGCAAAGCACAGAGAATTGAAGTAACTGGACCAAAGTCACAGAGCTAGCCAGGGGGCACAGCTGGACTCAAACCTATATCCCACTACTTGTGATTCACCCCCAGGAACCCAGAAATTTCCCCTCCCTCCCATCCCAGGCTCACCTCGATGGTCTGGCACACTTCCTCCATCTGTGTGATCACTGCTTGCACACGGTCATTGCCCGCGACCAGCATCGCGATGCCATCGCTGAGCTCGCTCTGCCACACAACAGGCCAGCCCTTAGAGCTGGAGGACCCTGTCTAGAGCTGTCCCCCCCATCCCAGCCAGGGCCACCTAGGAGAGGACTGCCCCTCTGCCCCACCATCAGAGCAGCCATTCCAGAGATCTAGATGGCTTGGAACCATCCAAGAAGTGTGGAAGCATATTTATGGATTCTGGAAGGAGGTGGAAAGAGGAGGGCCTCCACCACCAAATGAGAAAGACTCTGAGGAGACATATGTGCTCATCCTTCTCATCCCCCTGTGCTGCATCCTAGGCTGCTTTTTCAGGCCCACCTTCCTGTTCGCTAATTCTCTCTTCGGAGGACTCTGCCATTTAATTCACCTTTTCAGTGTTTTATTTCAACAACCACATTTTCATTTTTTTTTTTAAGATTTTATTTATTTATTTGAGAGAGAGAGAGAGAGCATGAGAGGGGGAGGGTCAGAGGGAGAAGCAGACTCCCTGCCGAGCAGGGAGCCCGATGCGGGACTCGATCCCGGGACTCCAGGATCATGACCTGAGCCGAAGGCAGTCGCTTAACCAACTGAGCCACCCAGGCGCCCCCACATTTTCATTTTTAAAAGCTCTATTTGGCTTTTTGTTAAATCTGCATGTTTGGTAATCTAGTATTGCTGGGGTTTTATTCCATCTTTTTAAGAAAGCATTTTATACACAGTGACTCTCAAGTCTTTAATAATTCCATTATCTGAATTCCTCAGGGGTTTAATCTGTAATTTTTGTTTCTACCGACTTCACTCATGGGGTACACTTCTCTCAGTATCTTCACTTTTGAATTAATATTTTGTTTTTCTTAATCTAAGGAGAACCCAAGGGCCTAAATTGAGGGGGTTTCCCTCTAGGCAGATTCTGCATTCACTTTTGTCAAAAGCCAGGCGGCACTTCTGACCACCTTGGTTCCTGAGATTCCAGTTTAACCTGGGATTCGTGGGGGTCTTCAGGTCAGGTGTCCACATTTCAGGGCTCTGAAGGCATATTCTCATCTCTCTAGCTCAGGAATACTGCCAGCATTTGCCCTCTGATATAGTTTCTATTTTATTTTTTAAAAAGATTTATTTAATTTATGAGAGAGACAGAAAGCAAGATCGTGGGCAAAGGGAGGGGCAGAGGGAGAGGATCTCAAGCAGACTCAGTGCTGAGTGCAGACCCCGACATGCAGCTCGATCTCACAGCCCTGAGATCATGACCTGAGACAAAATAATGAGTCAGACGCTCAACTGACTGAGCCACCCAGGCACCCCACTGATATAAGTTTTAAATTATGTTTTAGGTCAAATGTAGTTGTGTGGTAGTGAGAGGGCCTGGAGAGCACCTCGGCCACCAAACTGAAGTTGCTGGTATACATTATCTAATTGTATCTTAAAACAACTTTGGAAGTTGGCATTTTCATCCCCATTTTACAAGCGAGGAAAGTCAGGGCCAGAGAGGTCAAGTGACTTAGCCACGGACACACTGAGTCATGCCCAGAACTGGGACGGTAGCCCTGATCTGCCAGCCTTTAAAAACCAAGTGAAGTGAGAGGCTGCAGTTGGAGACCCTGTCCCCTGTCCCCACCTCACCATGCTTGCTCCCTCTGCTGCTTGGTACCTTCTGGCGTTTGTAAATGGTGGGCAGCGGGGCCACCTCACAGTCCTTGTGGGCGCCAAAGACCTTACAGAGAGAGCAGGTGGGCACTTCACAGCTCAGGCAGTAGATGTTGATCTTCTCTTCTTCGTGCTCCTCACACATGAGGTGCTGCTCAGCCTTGGAGTGCAGTGGCCTGGAGGGGAGCGGGTGGGGTGGCAGGAGGGTCAGGGGCCAGGCTGCAGGGAGGTGCATCCCGTGAGTGTGGGGCGTCCCAGGGTCCAGGCCTCTGATCTCTAAACTGATCCTCTCAGCCCTTCCCTTTTGGCTGATAAGTTCCCCCGCTGTGTGCCAGGCCCTGCTCCTTAGAGGGACAAGAGGTCCTGAGGGCTCACCGGGAAGACTCCTGCTTGTAAATGTCGATGATGTTCTCCACTAGCAGGTTTCGCTGCAGGCCATAGACACCATGTCTGTCCAGGACAACCTCATGCCTGCAAGATGGGCAGCGGAAACGGCCTCCCGAAGACACGGTGGTGGAGCCCCGGGATTGCCACAGAGGGTTCGAGGCCTGTAGGGACAAGTAACACGAGAGAACAGGCACAGTGAGGCCTGAGGGACCAGGGAGGAGGCAGGGAGGAACGGTCATGAGGGCCGATGTGTAGAATAGCGGAAGGAGAGGCATCAGCTCTTTCCGATGGTGGGGCCCTCCTCCTCTGAGAGCAGCTCAGGTGTGTGGCCATGGAGATCTTCTTTCCCGCTTTTGCTTCATTACTCCTTAAGCATCCCTGCATCTAGAGCCTAACTTTGGTCAAGGCCCAGTCAGGATGGGATTTCCCCAAAGGGGCCCAGCTTGCAGGTGTGGAGAGACACTGGTGTTGACAGGAAGGCTAAGGTTGGAAATGGACTCTGGGTGGTGCAGCCAATATCCTCCTGGGCTCTCATGGGCCACATCTGGGGAGAGGGGGGAGATTCTCTGGAGCCCTTGACAGGGAAACTGAGACAAGTGCTGAACAATGGAGCACACAAGCCACACCATGCTGGGTCATTCTAGGAAACCGTCCTAGAGACTGGGAGTCAGGAGACCTGTGTTCCTGTGCTGCCCCTAACACTGTTCTACCATGTAAATTTGAGCAAGCGTTCAATCTGTAAAATTAAGGACAAGATTGGATTATTACTTCTACAATAAATATTGAGTGTGCCAGGTAATTGCAAGGCTATGGGGATAAGATATGAATAAATGCATCCCTGCCCTATGGACGAGCAAACCGAGCAAAGCGACAACTACATTCAGCAGGCTGGGTGTTATGATAAGAGTAAGCGCAGAAGGAGGATTTACAAGAGATGTTCATCACTTCCACCTCTTAGAGAACTTGCTCCATCCCATCTTAAAAGGGAGAGCCCTGCCATGGCCCAGGCCACAGATGATTGGCTCAGCATTGAGGAGGTGATCACCTGACCCAAGCAGAACCAATCAAATGTTCTCTCCAGGAATTTGGAATGGAGACACAGAGGTGGAGGTGGCTAGACAGTGTGCAGCTTTGAAACTGAAAAGACTTGTAGAGTTGGGCCAAGAACTGACATTGTGGCCACTCTTAGTCTTGTGAAGTGGAAGTGGAAAGCAGGAGGGGTCAGAAAGTGTGAACAGGAAGGCTGGTCTTCAGAGAAGACAGAGGGGTCAACTGTGGATGGCAGGAGAGATAAGAGACTACTTGTTGTTCTTCGATATTTACCCTGTCTTCTTCAATAATAGAATCTCTGAATTTTTAGCAAGACACATGGAATAAAGATTGTGTGTTCAAGCCTCCCTTCTGGCTGGGTGTGACCAGGTGACTGCATTCTGGCCACTGGGATGTAGATAGCAATGTTTTGTGCCATTTCTAGGAAGTATCTTTAATGGAGGGGCATGCCCTCTTTTCTCCTTCCTGCTGGCTGGAGTGAAGATGGAGTGGCTCAAGTTGAAGCAACCATGTTGAGCCATGAGGTAGTCACATGATGAGAATGGCAGCAAGATAAAAGGAGTGAGGCTCTGATGAGGCAGTCCTGGACTGCCTACCTATACTTCCACTTGAGAGAAAAACACACGTTTTCACCTTCTTAAGCCATTGCTATTTTGGGTTTTCTGTCACTTATGGCAGAACTTAGTCTTAAATGGCTGGAAGACCATGGACTCGTAGAGGGTAACGGGGAGAACAGTCACCTGTGACTTTGCAAATTTAGATGTATTTCCTGCAGTTGATTTCGATGGAATTCTCCAAATCCTTATGCTGGACATCAGCTGGAGGGCACCTTATTTGTGCAACAACACCCAGAATACATACAAGCGTCCAAGTCCACAGTCTTGTTTGAACCTTTAAAAGCAAGAGGTGTAGGCAAGGCAGGAAAAGTGACCCCGTGAAGTGGGCAAGCCTACCTTGGTGAGAGTGACTGGTATATGACAAATGTCACATTTTGGGGGCATTTCTTGTGAATCATAAGAAGTTAACACTTCAGGCCGTCATAAAGCCAAACGGATTAGTTTGAGATTATCCAAGGCTGTGTTTGTGCCTTTGTCCTTCTTGGTAGCTGGAATTGTATAAGTACTGCTGAGTTTACTTTAGGGAATGGGTTAAAGTGTCAGATCACTGGGCTTTTGCTTACTTAATACCATTACCTTTCATTATTTAGAATCCAAGTGAGTAAGGAGCTGTTGGGAGAACTGTAAGCCGCAAGTTCCTGGAAGGATCTGACTTCTCTTTGATTTGCTGCTGGCTCAGTGAAGGTTTGAATGGGTAAAAAGGGGGCAATATTCTAAAATCTTAGCCCAGAGCGCAAACTCCTGAATGGCCTCTCTCCCCCACCTTCCTCTGCACTGCCCCCTCTTCCTCAATATTCATTATTTAACATTCAACACATGTTTTGAGGGTCTATTATGTGTCAAGCACCATGCTATGGGCTTCCCAGACATTACTGAATTTAACCCTCAAGGATTTCTTGTAAATATAATGGAGGAGATGAACATTTACGCTCCCCCGAACTTAGACTACAGGAAATATAGTGACAGTGGCTAATTGGGCACATACTTCATGCCAGGTTTTGCTCTAAGTCCTTTTATTTGTATTAACTCATTTAAACCTCTTACCAACCTTATGAAATAGGTACTACTATTAGTGCCATTTCAAAGACAGGAAGTTGTAGCCCAGAGATGTTAAATAAATTGTTCACGGTCATCAGATAATAGGTGACAGAACCAATATTTGAACTCAGGCACTCTGACCCCAGAGTCCATCCTAAAAATCAATATACTACATTGTCAGGTGCAACAAAATTGAGGCCACCTGAAGAATGATGCCCAGGGCCAATATTCGTCTCTGAATGTCAGGTGGAAACAGATTTTTATTAAGGCCAAACATCAACCCTTCACAAAGGAAAGAAAAATGTAAAAGTCATCTGTGCAACTGCGGATTGATGTTATTTGAGCAGAGATAAACAAAATATGACCCATCAAAACCAAAACCTCGTGAAGCAATATAAGGGTCCAGCTTGCAACCAGAATGACCTGTTTGTCTGTGCAAAGGAAAGGAAATAGCTCAAATCTTTGCAAGACTTCCTCCCATGGATCTCCACATGCCCCCAAGAAAGATAATTCCTCAGATTAGGTGTGAAAAATATTCTGAGGCAACATAACCAAATTGAGACATTCAGTTAGCTACTAATCCAGGTCATACCCCTCTAATTCACCAAAGAACCAAAGGACCAAACAGAGGTTGCAAACCAATGATAACATCCAGCTAGCCAGTTTACATTTAGGTGACAGTGGAAGAAAAGCCAAGGTAAACAGAGGGTTGAGTAAAGAATTCACCCTCAGCCTCAGATGGAACTACCCCTATTCAAAGAGGAGTGATAAGCAGAAAGGATCTAACAGGAGATACAAGCCGAGATATAAAAAAAAAAAAAAGGAAAAAGAAAGCATGACAAGCAAAGGACAGGTGAAGAAGATGCTTTGGAAGAAGAATTGCTCTAAGAAACAATATTTCAATCTGACCTTTTTAAAGAAATAAAGAAAACATAGTCACTTTGATTATAGAAGAGATATAAGTAAAGGGGCCCCTCGGTGGCTCAGTTGGTTAAGCGGCTGCCTCTTACTTTCGGCTCAGGTCATGATCTCAGTGTCATGAGATGGAGCCCCAGCATCAGGCGCTGTACTCAGCGTGGAGTCCACTTGTCTCTCTCCCTCTGCTCCTCACCAACCCCTGCACTCTCTCTCTCTCTCTCTCTCAAATAAATAAATAAATAAATAAATAAATAAATAAATAAATAAATAAAATCTTGAAAGAAAAAGAAGAGATAAAAGTGATCAAAGCTGGAGAAGAAAAATGAACTGGCAGAATTAAGAAATCATGTAAAATATGTTACCAACATAGAAACAAAATTCACATTTGATACGACAGCAGGAAGTAGAATGCATGACACGGATAGTCACACAGACTGTGGTGGAAAATGACAGGATCAAAGTAATCAGGACTACATGCGACAATGTGGGTCAACCTTGAGGACACTGTGCTAGGTGAAATCAGCCTGTCACAAAAGGACAAATACTGCATGATCCCTCTTATATGAGGTACCTGAAATTGTCAAATTCATAGAGATAAAAAGTAGAATGTTGGTTGCCAGGGACTGGGGGGTGGGGGAGTGGGGAGTTATTTTAATGGGTACAGAGTTTCAGTTTGGAAGGATGAGAAGTTCTGGATATGGTTATACGACAATGTGAATATAGTTAATGCCACTGAGCTACACACTTAAGAATAGTTAAGATGAGGGTGACTGGGTAGCTCAGCTGGTTAAGCGTCTGCCTTTGGCTTGGGTCATGATCCCAGGGTCCTGGGATGGAGTCCCGCTTCGGCTCCCTGCTCAGCTGGGAGCCTGCTTCTCCCTCTCCTTCTACCCCTCCCCCCCTGCTTGTGCTTGCTCTCTCATGCCCTCTCTCTCAAATAAATAAAATACTAAAAAAAAAGAATAGTTAAAATGATAAATTTACACTATGCATTGTACCACAATATAAAAACGTGTTTTTTTTTTTTAAGATTTATGTATTTGAGAGGGAGAGAGAGAGAGTGAGGAGAGGGCAAAGAGAGAGAGAATCCCCAAACAGATCCTCTCCTGAGCACCAAGCCCTACCCGGGGCTCAATCCCAGGACCCCCTGGGATCACGACCCCATGAGATCATGACCTGAGCCGAAACCAAGAGTCGGGCACTTAACTGACTAAGCCACCCAGGTGCCCCTAAAAAAAAGTTTAAAAAAAGCAATCAGAACTTGTTGGGATGTCTGGGCCAAGGGGGAGGGGACCAGGAAGCACGCTACCTCTTCACCACTTTCCCACCTTGTAAAGACATTTTAGCAGCTCATCCTATTGGCTAATCACTACCATTCTCTTGGGACCCAGGGGTCTGAGAGACAATTGGAATCAGGCAGTCCAACCTAAATCCTTTGTTTGAAGAGCACATTTCTGGGGAACTGGAGAGCTCACTGGCAGGTGGTAGGGAGGGGTCGCATCTCTGCCGTTTTTTGGAGTTTGGCTATAGACCCAGTGCTGCTCCCTGGAGCAGGTACCGCAGCCCACCGCAGATTTCCCAGCCATCCACTGGTTCCATAGTCTCCTCCCTCTTCCAAAGCTCAGTTCCTCCTGCCATATCCTACCTGGGGTAGGCTGGCTGGCTTTCCTCTTAACCCTCAGGGCATCCCCTCCTTTCTGTGATTGCCTCAGCAATGTTTCGTCCGCCCAACTCCATATCCCACATCCTTTGCTAGTCAGTCCTGGCATGCATATATATATATGTGCCCTTTTGCACTAGAGCTAAATGGGACTAGTGATGAAATAGTTAAGTTTATCTTTTGGATTTTCCAGGCTCTTTAACTCTTGGCACAGTCATGTTGCTTAGAGGCCCTCTCTGTGTTACCCATGAGCTATCTCAGTGTTTCCCCAAGTATGGTATACATACTGATGACAGGCATGAAGATTTTTGGTGGTATGAGAATGGACATTGAGAATTTCTATGTGTTTATTTTGTGCATATTAGAAAAAATAACCAGCCTACATAGCTAGTGATTTTTCAAGGACTTTGTCATTTAGAATGAAGATAAACATTTAAGCTTTAAAAGTGAGTCCTTTTTTTTAAGATTTTATTTATTTATTTATTTATTTATTTGATGGAGAGAGGGACAGCACAAGCAGAGGGGAGGGGCAGAGGCAGAGGGAGAAGCAGGCTCCCCACTGAGCAAGGAGCCTGAAGCAGGGTTCTATCCCAGGACCCTGGGATCATGACCTGAGTCAAAGGCAGTCGCTTAACCAACTGAGCCACCCAGGTGCCCCTAAAAGTGAGTCCTTTTAAATAGAAATAATCAACCATAGCACAGGTGGTACATAACTATGGCAAAAATCAGGAAGGTGAAATGAGAATGAAGTCTGGGGAGTCACTCTAACTCTTTCCTGACTCTTTCCTCAATCGAAACCTGTCTGTCTCATGTCCCAAATTTTTTGCAAATGCTGGGTGGTTATTTTGAGAAAGTCATCTGTACTGGATATGTGGATAAAACTGTTACCCCTTCTTGGTAACATTTCTATATTTTAACAGAAGGCATTTAATGTGGCACAATATAGGGAAAGTAGCAATTATCCGAAGATCTGGTTTTGGATTTGCCATTTACGACCTTAGGAAAACAATTTCTCTCAGGGTCTCAGTCTTCTCAGATCTAAAAAGAGGGATCTGTACTTAGCACTTGCTTCTGATGTTCTGTGAGCAATGAGCCTTGGCGGATATAATATGGTAAGAATTTCAGACACCCTGACCAGTATGTATTTGCCTGTGAAATGGGGAAGGGAGCTGGTGGTTTTTATAACAACCTCTCCCTCTCACACCACAGAGTCCACCATCTCCCTCTCTTTAACTCTGTGATCCAGTGTCTGTGTCTCTCCCCAGCTGTCCCTGGAGCGCCCTCTCCTTGTCTCATAGAAGTAGTTCCTGAAATCCCATCTCTGAAATAGTCCTAGTGTGTTTAGATGGATTTATACGTTCTATCACTTGTATTATGTATGAGGTTTGAATTTTATATAATACACCTATATTATTTTGGTAATTCAAAATAAACAATAATTTTTTTCATATAGGAAACATACTGGTTATTTGACATAGAAGAGCAATTAAATGAGTTATAACAGAATTATTATGCAATTATCTTTAACAGAGTTCTTTGTAACATGGGGAGATACTCATGTTATGATTTTAGATGAAAAAAGCAGGATGTAAATCTATATAGACAGTAGGATCCCAATTTTGAAATGGGTGATGGGATTCCCAGGTGATTTTAAAACCTCTTCTTTGTATTCATATACATTTCCCAAATTTCCCCCCATAGACCCTGAATTACTTTTAAAATGCATTTTTTAAAAAAGTTAAATATTTTTTGCAATAATTGTCATCAAGTGACAGAATTGTGGTTTATTCCTTCCTTTTTCTTTTTTTCTAATTTCCAAATTTTGTACAAAGACTTTAGGGTTTGAAAAAAACTTTTTAAAAATGTGGGGCACCTCTTGGCTCAGTTGGTGGAGCATGTGACTCTTGATCTTGGGGTTGTGAGTTTGAGCCCCATGTCAGGTGTGGAGCCTACTTTAAAAAAAAATAAATATTTAAAAATGTAATGCTCAGGGGCATCTGGGTGACTCAGCCGGTTGAGCATCCTACTCTTGGTTTCAGCTCAGGTCATGAGCTCAGGGTCATGAGATCAAGCCCCCTGCCCCTGCCCAGTCAGGCTTAGTGCAGAGTCCGCTTGGGATTCTCTATCACCATCTCCCTCTCTGCTCCTCCCTCTGCTCACACTCACTCTTTCTTTCTCTCTCTCTCTCAAATAAATAAATAAAATCTAAAAAAAAAAAAAAAAAAAAGCAATGCTCAGCCCTGAAATGAATGGAAAGGGGGCGCTGGAGTGCCATAAAAGCCAAGAAGATAAACCACTAGAAGAACTGTAAAGAACTATGTTGGTTCAAGGGAGGGGATGTTTAAGAAGATACCATTTGGGGCGCCTGGGTGGCTCAGTTGGTTAAGCGACTGCCTTCGGCTCAGGTCATGATCCTGGAGTCCTTGGATCGAGTCCCGCATCGGGCTTCCTCCTCGGCAGAGAGTCTGCTTCGTCCTCTGACCCTATCCCCTCTCAGGTGTTCTCTCTCTCTCATTCTCTCTCTCTCAAATAAATAAATAAAATCTTTAAAAAAAAAAAAAAGAAGATACCATTTGAAGACAGGGTAGACAGGCAGCAGATGGTTAGGTAGGAAAGAGTTTTAGGAGACCAGAGAGACTGTAGGATTTTAAGTTACAAATGGGGGAGGCATGGGGAGGAGCTAGAAAGGTGGGGTTTTAAATGAAGGGCTTTTGAATTTTATTAATTAATTTTAGAAGATTTATTTATTTATTTGAGAGAGAGAGAGAGAAAGAGAGTGGGGGGAAGGGCAGAGGGAGAGATTCCTCAAGCAGACTCCCCGCTGAGTTCAGAGCCTAATGCAGGGTTCAATCTCATGACCCATGAGATCATGACCAGAGCAGAAAGCAAGAGTTGGAGCAGAAGCAAGAGTAGGCTCCACACCTGACATGGGGCTCAAACTCACAACCCCAAGATTAAGAGTCACATGCTCCACCAACTGAGCCAAGAGGTGCCCCACATTTTTAAAAAGTAAAAGTTTTTTTGCTCCTTAAATATGTATAACCCACTGGGCCACTCAGGTGCCCCTTTTAAATTTTTTTTTTTAATTGTGGCAAAATCACAGAGGGCTTTGAATTCAAGGGTAAGGATCTGAACTTAATTTTGTAGACATGTTTTTTTTCTGAACTAGGAGAGAAAATAAGAGTGAATATTAATCTAAGAGAGGTAATTTGGATAGATGGGAAGGGAAGAGAGAGGTTAAAGACACAGATAACTGGGAAGCAAGTGCCGTAGTTAAAGCAAGTCACGGGCCCACTCTCAGGTAGTGGCAACAATCTTGGAAAGACTAGGGATACCAGGGGCACCTGGGTGGCTCAATCGGTTGGGCACCTGCCTTCGGTTTGGGTCATGATTACAGAGTCCTGGGATCGAGCCCCGAGTCGGGCACTCTGCTTAGAGGGGAGTCTGCTTCTCCCTCTGACCGAGCCCCCTCTCATGCTCGCTCTCTCAAATAAATAAAATCTTAAAAAAAAAAAAAAAAAGACTAGGGATGCCAGAGGCAGAATCAGTAGGACTGACCATTCACTTGGACATGGGTGGGTTGTGGGCAGAGGAGAAAGTCAAGCCTGGATACTTAGGAATATGCTGGTGCCTGTCATGCAGGAGTATTTAACCTGGGGACCATAGCCCCGAAAGATCCTTGACTAAAATTCTGTGAACCTAGATGAGAAAAAAAATCACACCTTGATTTTCATTAACCTCTAGCAGAAATTGGACATTTCCCTCAGTTATAAATGTAGGCAATGAACCACAGTAGTTGTAGTGGTACTTTGTCACCCACAGAAATCACAGGCATTTTCACATCACATTACTGTTGTTGCTCAAATATCCAAAAATAATTTATGCTTATCACTATTTCTAAACTACTTCAAGCCCACTGCTTGAGCTCATGATTTAATGTGGTAATAGAAGCACATACATTACTCTATCAAACATGTTCTAATTACTCTGGTAATTATATTCCAGTGCTTCCCAAGCTTTTTTTCATTACTGCTCCTTCCGGGAAACTTTTAAGACATTTTCCCCCCTAATATTGACCCCTCCCCCATTAAATTTTAGTACCAAAAATCTACAAAAGTGGAACTCCTAGAAGCAGAGAGTAGAAAGGTGGGGGTGGTGGGGGGCGGGGGATGAGGAGATGCTGGTCAAAGGACACAAGATTTCCCATCATGAGATGAATTAGTTCTGGGGACCTGATGTACAGCATGGTGACTGGAGTTAGTCATACGATACTGTATACTTGGCAATTGCTAAGAGAGCAGTAGACCACACACACAGTGGTAACCATGTGAGGTGATGGATGTGTTAACTCTCTTGGTTGTGGTGATCGCAATATCAAACCATCATGTTGCACGCCTTAAATATGTATAATTTTTGTCAATTATATCTCAATACAGTTGGGGGGGGAATTTTACCTGAAAGCAAAAAATAAATAAAAATTTAAAAATAAAATCACAATAAAAAATTCTAATATGGCAGATATACTTGGGGCAATATCAGCCTCATTGAGAATGTATGAGAATGTGTGCTGTGTTCTCGTTAAGAATGTATGAGAATGCATGCGATCCAGTTTCTTCATAATCATATGTATTATATTTTATGCATTTAAAAACATTTTTCTGGGGTGCCTGGGTGGCTCAGTCGGTCTGCCTTCAGCTCAGGTCATGATTCCAGGGCCCTGGGATCAAGCCCCGCATCAGGCTCCTTGCTCAGCAAGGGAGCCTGCTTCTCCCTCTCCCTCTACCCCTGCTCATGTGCTCTCTCTCTTGCTCACTCTATCTCTCAAATAAATAAATAAAATCTTTAAAAAAATGAAAATAAAAACATTTTTCTTACATAAACCACAGACATCGCCCTTAGGGTCCACAGGCTTTACAAATTGACAAAGGGGTCCATGGTCCAAAAAGAGATAACTTCCTGCCTTGATTGTAAGTCCTACATGGTCTCACCACAGACAGGAATTTCACTGTAAGGTGTAGATGGCAACATGCTTACTACATCTCCACAGCTGACTGTCTCTATATTGGACTAAAGATCTCTCAGCTGACTAATATCCAGTTAGCAAAATCCCATCTTCTGCTTCTGTTTATCTTTCTATTTCAAGACTAAGAAATAACACTGTATGTTAACTAACTGGAATTAAAAAAATAAAAACCTAAAATAAAAAACACTAAAAAAGGGGCACCTGGGTGCCTCAGTTGGTTAGGCGACTGCCTTTGGCTCAGGTCATGATCCTGGAGTCCCGGAATCAAGTCCCACATTGGGCTCCCTGCTCAGCGGAGAGTCTGCTTCTCCCTGACCCTTTTCCCTCTCGTGCTCTCTGTCTCTCATTCTCTCTTTCTCAAATAAATAAATAAAATCTTTTAAAATAAATAAATAAATAACACTAAAAAAAATGCAAGTTTTTGTAGGTGATTGTGTAGGAGCACAGGGAATAGACCTACTCTTAACTTGATGAAACTGTATATAATGCATCTTTGAATTAATATCTTCTTTAAGATATAAGTTTTTGTAAACAGTTGTGTAGAGGCATATGGCAAAAGACCTGTACTTTAAAAAAAAAATAACAACTAAAAAATAACTGATGGGCTCTTTTGTACACAGAAATGTCTTTGTTCTTTCCTGAGATCTTACATGTTCACGAAAAAGCCAGCCCCATAGAGCAAAATTTCATGTGCCACTGAGGTGATGTGTAAAGGAAATTCCATCACTCTAGGAAACAGAAGACTTAGATTTATGTCCTTTCTCTGTCCCTTTGTGTGTATGTCTATAACTTGTGTCCTGTTCCCCCTGTAAAATGGAAATCACATCCACCCTATATAACTCAAATGGAATCACGCATGTGAAGGTACTCTGGAAATGAGAAAGCATTGCACAAAGGGTTGTGGTTTTTTTTTTTGTTTTTTTTATAAAAGTTTACTATCCAAATTATTTTTTTATTTTTTTTTTTAAGATTTTATTTATTTATTTGAGAGAGAGAGAGAGAACATGAGAGGGGGGAGGGTCAGAGGGAGAAGCAGATTCCCCACTGAGCAGAGCCCGATGCGGGACTCGATCCTGGGACTCCAGGATCATGACCTGAGCCGAAGGCAGTTGCTTAACCAACTGAGCCACCCAGGCGCCCATGCACAAAGGGTTGTTAACAATCCTAAAAGTTTATGACCACACAGAACCACAGAACATGAAATAACTGTTCTTCACTGTGGGAGATAAAAATGGAAGGGAGTAAATAAATGGAATTTAATTCTAGGCTGTGGTCAAGGCTATTGTGTGGCATATATGCCATGAGCTGTTTTTTAGGCTGTATGGTGTTTCCTTTTTTTTTTTTTTTTTTGTAATGTTCCATAGCCTCTAATAGAAATGTTCCATCTAGAAAGATGCTCTATGAGTTCAAGGGCGGGGGGGTTGGAGGCTATCTCCCCCAAATTGATGACCTGGCCAATGATGAATAGTGGACCATGCAGGTCCTCTGAGCCAGACCTTCAGAAAATACTGGAGAAACCATGGGATAATGGTAGCAGAAGACCAGACATTTGGAGAAATGTTGAAGAGCCTTGGAAGAATTCAGATGTCGGCAAAAGCTGAGTTGTGGGTGGGAGAGGGATTCTGAGTGGAGGGCTGGCTCTGCCTGACAGAACCTAGCAGAGAGCCTGGCACAGGGGGTCTGTGAGAGGAGACTGGCTAGAAGGAAGATCGAAAAGAAGAGTGAGTCAAGTCAGGGCATTGGTAACAGAATAGAAAACGCTTAAAAAATGTAAATCCAGGGGCGCCTGGCTGACCCAGTCGGAAGAGCATGCGACCCTCGATCTCAGGGTTTTGAGTTTGAGCCCCACATTGGGTGTAGAGATTACTAAAAAAATAAATAACTTAAAAAAAAAAAAAGGAAATCTATAGTAAGGTTTCTGGAATTTGTGAAATCAGATTGTTAGAATTACAAGGATGTTAAAGATTAGTTTAAAGTATCCTTTTAATCTCTATATGTGTAAACAGGCTTGAAGAGGTAAAATAGCCTGACTGACATCACATGGCAAGAAAGGAAGAAGCTGGTGTGACCAGAACCCAGGAGCTAGTCTCGATCTAGGTTTTTTGGGTTCTCCACTAACCAAGTTTCTTCCGTCAAGTAAGCAAGATCCCTAACTCTGCTACAAAGTAAATGGCATTCACAAACTTGCAGTGAACCAATTTCTCATAAAGGAGACCCCCCATGGTTGGGCTGGGGAGGTCCAGGCACCCTCAGGAGCAGTGGAAGTGGTCAAGGAGGCAGGCCTCTCCTGATGACCACAGGTCCTCACAATGAACCGATAAGGAACTGGATTCCAGGGTGGAGTGAAACAGAAGTCATCTCTTTCCCGGGCCACTCTTTATTAGAGAAGGTGGCCCCTTTCTTCATATTCCCATATCTGCAAATCTCTCCCTAGATGGACACCTTCCAGAAAAGCTGTTTCTCAACAACCTTCTTCCAAGGCCTTCTGGTTGTCTGTGAAATTACAACACGTTGCAGCGCATAAACAAGTGCCCACAGTGAAGTGGGGGCAGGTATCAGAATAAACCAGAGGCTTTGCTTAAGGGAGTTTAGGGCTGAATAGAGCTTACAGATACAGAAACGCATGGGAAGATGTTTGTGTCAAATTCCCACACCAACAGATTTCCTCTAGTCAAAGTGCTTGGTGCTGAGTGGGCGCAAGTGTGGAGAAAGAGGGAGGGAGAAATTAGAGGGGGTTAATGTGGTATTTCGGTGTCTTTTCTCTTTAAATTCAGAGTGAGAGAGAGAGAGAGAGAGAGGTATTACAGCTCTAAAGAAATCTAGTTAGGGACGCCTGGCTAAGTTATGTCTGCCTTCGGCTCAGGTCATGATCCCAGGGTCCTGGGATCGAGCCCCCACATCAGGCTCCCTACTCAGTGGGAAGCCTGCTTCTCCCTCTCCCACTCCCCCTACTTGTGTTCCCTCTCTCACTGTCTCTCTCTCTCTGTCAAATAAATAAATAAATAAAATCTTTAAAAAAGAAAGAAAGAAAGAAAGAAACTTAGTTAAATTGTGATGGCAGCTATGTAAAAATATGTGTGGCCACCAGGGCTGAAAGTAATATACAAATGTGAAAATCACTGCGTTGGGGGAGGTAGGATTCTGGATGACTTTCTCCCAAACCCTTAATAATGTTCAACATTGTCAATTAAATGTTCAATTAAACATTTTTAAATTTGCTTCTTGGCTAATTAACCTGATGTTATAAAATCATAATTCTCTACAATTTTTTTATTTAAAATTTTTATTTTTAAGTAATCTCTACACCCAACGTGGAGCTTGAGCTCACAACCCTGAGACTGAACTCACAACCCTGAGATCAAGAGTCACATGCTCTTCTGACTGAGCCAGCCAGGTGCCCCACAGTTTCCTAAAATTCTTGCTTGTTGTCCATCACAGCAGTTTTTAGGGCAGCAAAACACTGGACACCATCTAAATGTTTCAGAGGACTGATTTAAATAGACTGCGGTCCAGTCATAACAATGGAACACTATACAGCCATTTTATTTATTTATTTAGAGCGAGAGTGGGTGGGGGGAGGCAGAGGCAGAGGGAAAGGGAGAAAGAGAATCCCTAGCAGGCCCACATGGGGTTTTGATCTCACGACCCTGAGATCATGACCGGAGCCAAAATCAAGAGTCGGATGCTTAACTGACTGAGCCACCCAGGTGCCCCTTATGTGGCCATTTTAAAATGAAGACACAGGGGCTCCTGGGTGGCTCAGTTGGTTAAGCGACTGCCTTCAGCTCAGGTCATGATCCTGGAGTCCCAGGATCGAGTCCCGCATCAGGCTCCCCGCTCAGCGGGAAGTCTGCTTCTCCCTCTCCCGCTCCCCCCTCTTGTGCTCTCTCTCTCTCTCAAATAAATAAATAAAATCTTTAAAAAAAATTTAAAAAATGAATAAATAAAATGAAGACATAGATCTGAACGTGTGGAGATGGAACTGCCGAAAGAGTAAGTGAACAAAGGCAGATGTAAGACGAGTGTAGTTCAAACACACACATACATACACACACACACACACACACACGCACAAGCGCACATGTACCTATCCATGGAAAATCTCTGGAAGGATACCCAAGAGAGTTGGAAATGGCTACCTCCATTTGAAGAAGTGCAATGAGGGCCTGAGGTGGCCACTTTTCATGATATAAACTCCTATAGTATTTTTTTTAAAGTGTGTGTGTGTGTGTGTGTGTGACACTGGTATAAGTTTTATAAGTTCTATTAACTTTCTAGGCAATGTTCTCAGGGTATTCTTCCTAAGTGGTTTTAAGATAGAGTTACCAAAAGTCCTATTCTTGTTCCCATACTTAGAAAACAGACAATCTGATTATGCCTACAGTTGTCAAAATGTGGAGGCAATGTGCGAAAAAACTAAATATGCTCATCTTTCAGAGGAAGATCTACTGAGATGTATATACCTAAGTGCAGCCAAAGAACTGGGTCAGCCTCCCACCAGGCTGCCCCAAAAAAAGCAGAGCAAGGAAATGAGCTGTTCACTCTTCTCCTGGGGGCGGGGGCGCCAGGGGTGCTCTGCACTTTAAAAGAGACACATCGGTCCAGATCCACAGAACCATCCCAAAGCTCCGGGAATCATGTTGTTTCTTAAATATTATGCATAGATTTCAGCTCAGTTCCGGTTCTCTCTGTGTCCAAACAGTATTTCAGAGCTTCAAGGAACCAAAATGGTGTGCCAGGATACAGAGCGCTGACTTGAACAAGGGAGGCCACTCAAACATCCTCTAACCTACACGTAGAGAACCTGTCCCTGGGACCCTCTGCCTGATGATACTATGTGCCTCATACTTTAATATTCTCGTACCTGGGGCCACTTTTTTTTTTTTATAGAACAGATTACCTTCGCTTTAAAAACTTCTCTTTGCAGGGCGCCTGGGTGGCTCAGTCGTTAAGCGCCTGCCTTCGGCTCAGGTCATGGTCCCAGGATCCTGGGATCGAGCCCTGCATCGGGCTCCCAGCTCCGCGGGAGGCCTGCTTCTCCCTCTCCCACTCCCCCTGCTTGTGTTCCCTCTCTCGCTGTGTCTCTCTCTGTCAAATAAAAAAAAAAACAAAAAAACTTCTCTTTGCTTTCATGTATTTCAAGATCTAATGGAAGGATCTTTCACTACAAATTCATGAGAAGGGATGGCAAAATCTTTTTGCCATTCCCTCCTGGGCATCTCAGCCTGAAGGATGTTCAGAAAGGTACTTAGCCCAAGGGGATACTAAGATGGTGGGCAAGGTGAGGCCTCTAGTACATGACTTGATGTCCAGGATGAATAGACGGAGCAGTCAGCCCTTCCCAGAGAGGGAAAATTACTGGCTCTGAGATATTCTGGAGCCAAACAATGTAATGGCAGGCTTAGACACATAGAAGAAGAGGAGATAGAGGGGCGGCTGGGTGGCTCAGTCGGTTAAGCATCTGCCTTGGGCTCACGTCATGATCCCAGGGTCTTAGGATTGAGCCACACGTGGGGCTCCCTGCTTAGCGGGGAGTCTGCTTCTCCTTCTCCCTCTGCTGCTCCCCATTTGTGCTCTCTCACTTGCACTCTCTCTCTCAAATAAAATCTTTAAAAAAATGTTAAAAAAAAAAAAAGAATAGGAGATGGGAATGAGCCTCAACAGGAAGATGGCAGACAGCAAAGGGTAGGTCACAGAGCACAGCTATGGGACAGCCTGACTTAGCCAATGCATTAATTTTTTTCCCAAACATGCCGCCCCGAAGAACGAAAAAAAAAAAAAAGCATTTTCTTGGTTAGGTTAAAAATCATTTGTGTTCAACACATTTCCTCCTGAATTCTGATACAGTTGAAGAATATGTGTTCATAATGTTCCTTATCACTGCCACGCCTACTAAGCTAGCCAGCTCTGGTCTATTCAGAGATTTTACTTCATTTGCAAGGTGTGTGTGTATGTGCGTGTGTGGGCACGTGTGAGCATGCACTCTTCCACTTACTTTCTCTGATCTTCATTCCAGTGGCACAGGACAAGAAAGAAAACCCATTTATAAACCATTCTAGTATATGCTGCATTTCTTTCTGAAATCAGAAGCTAAAATGACATCTGTGAATTTGATTAGCTATGCTTTGCCCCATGACCTCACATAAACCAAAGCTCATTGCATTTTTCTGCATTCTCTTTACTTAAGTGACCACAGTCCTTTTTAACCAGCAGGCCCCTCTATTGACCAATGTGGAGTGGGGCACAGGTGTGAACTTTAGTTGGGGAGAACTCCCGATCTCCTGCCCACGTCTAACTCTGCCCCCAAAGATGGGCACGCTGAGCTTTGCCTCAAATACAAATCGTTTCATCACTGACTTTTCTCACAGGGCTCATTTTGTAATGCTTACCTTATTGATATTTTCTCCCAGTCTTCCGCATCATCCTCCAAATCTGAAACTCCAAACTGGAATGCAGAGTCCAGCACAGATTGCCACACAGCCTGGCGTAGGGTCACCTCCCTCCCAGGCTCTAGTTTCTCTGGGGGTCTTCTTTCCCCTGCAGACAGCAGCTATCGAGCTGCGGTCCGTGCACCCATTGGTGGCACTCGCCAGCCTGCCAAGCAGCTGCTGACTCATGCTTACTCTGGGATCTCCTGGGACCCCCAGTCTTCTGCCCTGCCGCCAGGACAGCCCCCACCCACCTCATGGAGCACTCTGGAGTCTCCGCCCCGACCTGATGAGCCGGCCCCCACAAAGGTACGTAGGCCCCCCCAGGCCCTGCCCCCCAGCCCACCTGGAAGACGTCGTTGGCACACTTGCGACACAGGTTGTGCTGGCAGGGCAGGATCACCACCGGTTTGGAGAACATCTCCAGGCAGATGGGGCAGATGAGCTGCTTCTCCAGGTTGTCCATGCTGTGTGCATCCCCTAGCAGCGGCTTGAAACCCACTGTGAAGTTCATCCCCTCAGCGATCGTGCCTGCCCTGGCCTTGGCCCCAGTCCTGGCCTTCCCTCACTGCCTCTGGACCCTTCCTCGTTCACTTCAGACAGTCCGTGGGTTCTTACGTTCCCTTCTACCACTCACTCTTGAAATAGCTCTGCTCTCTCTCCTGTCCCTTCCTCCAACAATTCACCTCGTCCTCAGCTGTTTTCAGACACTTCTCTTTCTCTAGTCTTTGCTCTGTACCCCAGCCAGACACATGTAGTTAGCTTTATCTGTCCCTCCGTCCCTGAGCGACTCTGTCCCTGACAATTTCTCCTTTTGTTCTCCAAATGACTCTTGTTCACTCTATGGGCAGCACTGTGTGTCCCTCCCTTCCCAGAGAGGAGATTAATTTTAACATGGGGGTGGGGAACAAGGGGCATCTGCATGACATTCCAACTCCCAATTTAGCTCATGTAAGGCGAGCCACAGCTGTCACCGAGTGAGTGACCCTGACTCACTCGGGAATGGGTGACTGCCTTACGCAAGAGCAGGGGTGAGCTTCACTGCTCATGGTGAAAGGTAGGTCTGTGAAGGTGTCAAGCTCTCAGGCTCAGAAGGCTCCTGTGAGCCCCTGACCCCCATAAGCACGCTCTGGCTTGGGCTCTTCTTCCAGGGCGTGACGCAGAATCTAAACTGGCCTGGATGGGGGCACCAGACATGGCTCAGGGTGGCAGGAAAGATCTCACCAGACCCGGGGCCTGGTCAGTGCCTCCAAGGTTTAGCCAGTGACCCTCACCCTCTTCCGTTGAATGCTGTGATTCAGAACAGGGGCACCAGAGATTAGAGGGAAAGGCTCTGGTCCAACACTTCTGGTCCATTTTTGTTCTTGCCCAGAACTTTCTTATCTCACCCTAGGAACAGAAGCTAAGGACGCTAGAGCTGGCAGTTGCACCAGGGCCTGGAACGACCTCAGGAGCATGCCTCTGAGAAAGTGTGGGGATTTGGTCCATGAACACATCACTGGAGCCACTCTAAGGACTTTAAATTTGTTAGGAAATCGAGAGAAGTTGAGCTGAGCAGAAAGGACCTGAGTGCCAGGAACCTATTTTGGGCAGCAGGGGAATTGGTCTCCGGGGAAATTTTAGAGCACTGACAAAGTCATAATCACAAGGCTCTGGGAAGCCTCTGCCTCAACTCCACAGTTGTCCTGGACTCCTCCTCTCCAAGGCAGGCTGGTCTCAGATGTGAGCACCAGCCCTCTGTCTTTTTTTCCCACGGGCCTTTTCCTCTATCCCAGGCCCGATTTGTCTTTTGGGGACCCAACAGATGCATTGGATTGGACAAAAGCTCTTTTATTTACTGACATTCCTTAGCACTTCTCCCATTCAGGAGAGAGAAGTTTGAGGAGTTACTCGGCTCTGACCTTGGGTGGATGGGAAATGGTGTGGAGAGGAGAAAACAGGCAGTGTGAAGAGGCACGAATGGGGAAAGGGTCTGTAGAAGTATTATCTTTTCCCTATCACATGTTTCATGCCCCTGTTAACAAAACATATGGTGATCAGCATGCATAAGATGTGGTAAAAAGGATGGAGGCAAGCAGGCACTGATAGATGAACTTCAGTCAGCCCACAGGACCCACGCTAAGGGGGGCTGTGCTGGGGTACAGTCCAGAGAGAATCCAGAGGTGGGATAACTACCCCTCCCCCTCCAATGCATTCATGCTTTGCGTGAGTTGACTCATGGTGGCATAGAATGAGTCTGACAATGAGGCTGACAATGTCAAGTGCATGGGCACCAGAAAAAGGTGAGACCAGCCCCAGAAATGTGTGCTGGCGTAGGAATGAGGCTGACGCTAAGTTCTTGGTGCAGCGCTGCAACAAAGGAGGGTCAACTGGTATAGCAGCTCTGGGATAGGATCCACCCTGCTCAGTTATCAGGATCTTGGTGGAGATAATGCAAGTGGCTCAGGGCCCCTACCACCTGAAACTGGCCCAAATCCCAAGGTACAGGAAAAAGAATGCTCGGGAAAAGTCTGTCACCACTGCCTGAGACCTCATAAGGGTACGTATGGAAGGGCTGCTGTCTAAACAGATTAAAATTGGGACTGGAGCTAAAAAGAAGAGTGGCTGGGTGACCTTGTATTGGCAGGGTCAGTGATACCATCAAGGACAGAGGTGGCATCCCCACTGGGATAGATGCCATCAATGCTTCTGAAGTTGGGATTCTTATAAGAAGAGGGTCAAATCAGGGTCAATGTCAGGACAGGGCTACTTGCTCCCCTCTTCAACGTGTCCAGTGTGTTGGGCAGCAGAAGGCACCCTCGCTGGGTCAGCACCTGGGGGCAAAAGAGGTTGGCATCTTATTAAGCAGAAGGAATGATGACCCAGAATTTAAAGCAAGCCCCCTGTGGGTAAGAATATAAACACCTGAAATGCAGAATATAAGATATAAACTTTCTACTAATGACTCATTGGAAGTTAGTGTATGTTCTTTTCTTATCCTTTGATTATTGCTGCATTTTAGCTTCCATATATACTCACTTCTCTTCGTCTTTTAGAAATCATCTTCCCTATCATCTTGTCCTCTTCTAAAATTTCTTTTGTTTCCTATGATGGAATTTGAAAAACACATATACAAATATTTAGTAACAATTTTTCGTCCAGGGGTGAGAAACCCGTTACTTGCAGTTACATGTCAGTATCACTAGGTGGCAGTAGAGTGAACTTCAGTCAAGCCACACTCTCAGTGCTTAGGGTGGGGATGATCTCATCAGACACTTAATCTTCCTTTCGAGTAAAGGCAGTGAACTTCATCTTCAAGTACTGCCTTTTCAAGGCATCCTCCCACCCACTCTTTACCTTAACTCCCACCCCATTCCTTAGCTTAACAGTCATGAGGCCAATATTACATTCATTTTTTTTTTAAGATTGTATTTATTTATTTGACAGAGAGAGACACAGCGAGAGAGGGAACACAAGCAGGGGGAGTGGGAGAGGGAGAAGCAGGCTTCCCGCGGAGCAGGGAGCCCAACACGGGGCTCGATCCCAGGACCCTGGGACCATGACCTGAGCCGAAGGCAGACGCCCAATGACTGAACCACCCAGGTGCCCAGCCTACTAGATCCACTGTCAGTTGGTGGTATAAGCCGCTCAGAAACCAAGTGTATCCTCTTCTCTTTCTTCACTTGGCCTCAGTACCGGCTTGAGACTCCCGCCCATATTAAGGGCTCAGAGTTTCACCTCCAAGTATCTCTCATTCCCAATCCAGCTCTTACCTCAGGCCCTGTCTATGGCTCTCACCTGCCCTGGGAGGCTGATTCTGTACATCCTGCTGGTATCTTCTGGCAACCTCCTCAGGTGGTGGCTTAAGCGCTCCGCAGCAGAAGCAGCAGCAGCAGCAGCAGCAGCAGCAGGTGAGCAGAGCGCACAGGAGGACCAGCGTCTGAAAGGCAGGGAAGAGTGGCCTCGGCCCAGCATTTCCTCCATATCCCACCCCACAAAATGGGACAACAGAAGCAGCTGCACTGGGAGAGAAGGGTCAGCTGTCCAAGAAGAGGAGGGTCATCCCTCCTTCCTTATTCTTTTTTGGTTTTTTTTTTTTTTAAGATTTATTTATTTGTTTATTTATTTATTTATTTATTTATTTATTTATTTATTTGCGAGAGAGCACAGAGGGAGAGGGAGCAGGGAGCCTGACGCGGGCCTCGATTCCAGGACCCTGGGATCATGACCTGAGCGGAAGGCGGACATTTGACCAACTGACACACCAGGCGCCTCCCGCCCCTTCCTTATTCTTAAGGGACTAGGAAGAATTGTATACCTTGAACCAGCAACTATTCATCGTAAAATAGTACGTGACGCCTTCTTCGCCAAAGTGATCATATATATATATTCCCAATGAACCATGCCGGTCGTAGATTTTCCGCTTCTTAGGGTCACTCAGTATGGAGTGGGCTGTGTTGATCTCTTTGAATATTTCTGCTGCTTGAGCGTCCCCTGGATTCTTGTCTGGATGATACTTTAAGGCCAGTTTCCTGCCCAGGCAATACCCAAAAGGACGGTGGGGAGAGGATGGTTGGGAAATGGCTGGGGAAGGAGGGTAGGATAAATGACAGGGATAGGTCTCTAGATGTGAAGAAGGCATGCATGAGTGCAAAGAATGGAGGCAAGCAGCCCAAGTCTAAATTCCTTGCCATGCCACAGTGAAAAGGATGATGACCCCATCCAACCCAAAGTGAAGGCTTGAGGATTTAAAAATGGGTCAGAAAGCAAGGTAGAAAGAGAAGGGTTTAAGGCGGGGCGAATTCCAGGGTTTAGTAGGAGGCTGGGTCTGAACCTGTAAGCCTTTTTGATGTCTTCCGGTGAGGCACCTTTCTTAAGCTCCAGCACGGCATAGAGGGTTGTCCCACTTCTGGACAGCTGGCGGGCTGCTTCGTCCAAATGAGCCATGATCTGGGTCAGAGGAGAAGAAGCATTTGTGAGAACCTCCACAGGGTAGGCCATGGAGAAGTGAACTTACACTGAGGAAACTCATTGCCTTCAGGGGCTAGGCAGGTAAAACGAGTACAAAGGGACAAGTATAAGACAACAGTGAGTGGGCTCTGTGACTAGCAGGAGCATGCAGGTGACCAGAAATGACATCCAAATTTTAAAGAGGAAATATCTCCTCACATTTCCCAGCATCCTTCAGCTACGCAGCCCTCCAGACACCCCACACCGTGGAGAGGTGTGAGCAAGGGGAGGTCTAAACCATGGGAGGGGAGTGATTTTATCTAGAACTACTCGTACCTTAGGCAAACAGCCCCAGGCCTGTCCAAGCTGACTGCTGGGTTGGAAAGACCAGGGCAGACCAGTCCTTGATCAGGTTGGGTCAGGAACTGGGGAGATGCACAATTCCCATGGGAGACACAATTCAGACCAAACCCTGAGCCACTTAAGAGAAGTAAGGTGTCCCAAAGCCAGGCCGTAGGGCAGTGCCGCAGCTAGGCCAGAGGCGTTCTTCTTCTCCTTAGCCTCCCCTCCCAAACCTCAGAGATGGGAAGCGGGGAGAGCATCAAGGGATGAAAACCGAAGCGAAAGGGATAGCTTTGGGGGCCGACCGGCCAGGGACCGGAGAGCAGGACCCCAGACAGTGGGAGAGACCTTGGGAGGCTGTGGCCCGTAAGAGCCAAGACAACATGCTCAGGAGGGAATGCCCTGGTTCCCGGATGCCCTCTGACTCCGTGTGGACTCCGCGCCCGGCCTGGTGCTCTACCTTTACCTCAGAGCCGCTCTCCTCACCTGGGCAGGCCTCACACAACCTCCATCTGGGTGTGAAATTTCACACCGCCGGGGGCCAGCGGCCAACTGCGCTTGCGTGCTGCGCCAACACTCCGGGTCGCTTTTTGGCGCCGCGGGAAAATCTGGGAGGTGCGGCTACGTGGGCCCTGGGATTTATTTCGCTCCAGGGCGTAGGGATCAGCCCTGCGCCAGCGGCCGTGCTAGGTTGCCAGCTCTTCCGGTGGGCGTGGCCTGGGACGGGGTCATCCCTTCTCCCGTGGGAGAGGATCAACAGTCTTGGTGACCCGCAGGGCTCGTCCACTCACCTAAGGAAACGTGTTGGGCTTGCACGCCGGGGTTGTATGAGAGGTACGGCTCCTGCAAGCCTTTCTCAAGAGGTGTATTACCTTCCCAGTCTTCTTTTGCAGAGTTTAGGGGTCTCCACTTTGTCCTTTTTTTCCCCTTCCACCTGGAAACTCCTACACATCCTTAAAGACCCACCTCGAATGTCCTGGGAACCCTTCCTTCTTTCCCCCAGTTGTTCCCATCTTGCTCTGTCAAAGCATTTATTCTATTATATTGTAATTATTAGTTTGCACTTTCCCTTAAATGATAAACGATATCTTGAATTTTCCAAAAGTCACTACTGTTCTTCAAAAACTTCATTTAAATACTAGAATATCATAAGCATGCACCATAATGTATTTATATAATCCAGATCGGATACTTGTTTCTAGCCATTTGATAGTGTAATAACCTTATAACGAAAAATCTTACCTATAAATCTTCAAATAAATCTCTTCCCTGCCCCCTTGAGGTGGATTCCTGGAAGTGTATTATTGGGTCAAGGCGAATTTTTTAGAGGCTCTTGATCCATGTTGCTAACTTTCTTCCCAGAAAGATAACAAAAATACCAATTTACAGCCCTACCTGCAGGGCTTGAGGGCACCTATCTCCACCTGGGCTGGCTTCCTGTGATTCCAACAGAAGGCAGTGTTTGTACCACTTATAATTTACCACTTTGTAATGTTGGTTTTCTTTATAGAGGAGCACTCAATAGCTCCCACAGCATGTACTTGAAAGAGCTTTAATAGTTCAATAATATTTCTCTGTTACACCTCGTGTGGCTTTTATCACTCTCTTCCCTTTATGACAGTTATTTATGCACATTTACATTGCCTTCTGGGTGTTAAGTGGTAAATCAATCCTCCATCCCAAGAAATGTGAGCCATCTGAGTAAACTAAGGAGTCCATGTGCAATAGGCACAATGACCAGTGAATTAGCTAACTTATTTCTGTAGATCTGTGATCACCATAGGGGTGGGGATGAAAAGCTTTGGCATCAACCTCCCAGTTCATAGCTTCTGGGTCAGAGGAGTTTATAGGTTAGTCACCTAAAAACAAAGGAGCTGAAGCTGACATTTTTTTCTGTGGTGGTTTGTACTATGATAAATTTCCCAGCTAACTTCCAACTTTCATCACCATCATGGGATGCAGAACTAGCAGAGCAACCCAGGTTGTTTTTTTACTAGCACTGGAAAGACAGAAGAAGGCACTAGAAGTGCAGAACACTTACAATGAATTTCTTACCTCAGTCTACAGGCCCAGCCTGGTCTGGCCCCTGCCTCTAGCTCTGTCAAGCACCACTGTTTTGCTTGCTCGGGTCTCTGCTGCACTGGTTTTCTGTCAGTTCTTTGAAGACACCTGTTCCCTCCCATGTCAAGGGCCTTAGGCCATGCTGCTCCCTCTGCCTGGAGGACTCCTCCTCAGGCTGTCTGCTAGCTGACTTCTCATCCTTCTAGGATCTCAGCTTCATGTCTCCTCAGATAGGCCTTCTAAATTGAGTTCTACTTCTCTCTCTCCAACTCATAACACCCTCACCACGATTTGTGAATAGATGTTTATTTGTGTGTTGATTTGTTTAAGGCTGCCTTCCCCAGTACAAGGTGAACTCTCTGAGGGCAGGGACCTTGTAGCTTTGTTCACCATCTTTCACCTAGTACCTAGAACCGTGTCTGGCTCACAGCAAGTGAATTAATGATTTATTGAATGAGCTACAGCAGAGGGAGCCCTCTGCTGGTCCAATGTAGGCCTAGGTTGGGCCCTAGCAAGAATTCCCTAGAGGAACACTTAGCTGGGGAGTTGGAAGATTTGCCCTCCTATGGCCCCGAAAAAGAAGAGACATAAGGGGTTAAGAAAAGGCGGTAGGGGAGATAGTAATGGTGATTTGGAGCTCCTTGGTTCTTGTTTGTCTTCGTCTTCCTCCAGTTCCTAACACAGTTCCTGGGATATTGTAGGTGCTCAATGAATGTCGGCTGGTTGAATGAATAAGTAAATGTCGTGTGTCTTCCCAGAGGCACTGTAACCTACTAATCTCCTTTGATTCTCCCAGCAGCCATGAGCGATGGTGTGATCACACCCCTGCTTCATAGAAGTGAGCCCAGAGAAGGAGGGCAAATTAGGTTCTTCTCTGAGAAGAGTTAGTAAACATCTTTCACATCTTGCCAGAGGCTCCAGAATGTTACTTCTTATCATTGCCCTCTGACATTCTAATTAATTCTAATCATAGTTCCTGGCTCTTGAAATAACCATTATCTTTAAGTCTTCCAAGGCTCTAGTCTAAATGAACAGACACTGCAGCCAGGAAGCTACAGACATGGAAAGAAGGCAGGCAAGTCGGCCTGGCATCCTTTGGCTAGAGGCTCTCCACTTTGCCTTCACCTAGAAACAGACCCTATCTGGCCCTGTTTCTATGCACACAGTCTCTTCTGACTCAGCACAGTACTAGGAAGAACACACAAGCCCAAAATCGGAAGCCCTAGGCCTTGGTTTTGACTCTGGCTCTAATGAGCCATGTGATCCTGAACAAGTCACTTAATCTCTGAGGCTCTTTTCCCTCTTCTGTAAAAACCTGTGCCATTCCACAGGGTTGATGTCAAAACTAAATTAGATTTGGTTGTAAGAAAAAAATGGAAAAAAATAACTATGCTAAAGAATGATTTCAGGCCAAAACCTTCTCTAGAATCATTTTCCCTCAAGTCACTGATCTTATAGTTTACTATCTCACAGTTTGGTCTCTCCTGGAGAAAATCAAGAAGCATCCCTTATTTACCCACAAACAGCTAAAGTTTTAGTCATATAGCCAGAATACACATATATAGACAGCAGACATTGGCATATTTATACCCAAAATATCATGCTCTTGAGCATATGCAGTGGGAGAGAGCGATCACAATTTGTCATACCCAACCACTAGGTTCTAGAATTGCATAGTTTTCGAGTTGGAAAGGAACTCAGAGGCTTAACTCTCATCTAATGCCTTTGTTGTGTAATTGAGGAAAGTGTGGCCCAGAGAGAAGGAATGACCTGCTCAAAGTCAACCAGTGAGATCCAGACCTAAGTCTTCTAAGTTAAGATTCTATGCTGTGTCTGCTTCTTATACACACCAGCTCCCTTCTCACTTTAAAATTGAGGTCTAGGGGTGCCTGGGTGGCTCAGTCGGTTGGGCATCTGACTCTTGGTTTTGGCAGGTCATGATCTCAGGGTCGTGGGATCTAGCCCCACATTGAGCTCTGTGTTAAGCGGGGAGTCTGCTTGAAGATCCTCTCCCTCTGCTCCTCCCCGACTCATTCAAATCAATCAATCAATCTTTAAAAAAAATAAAGTTGACGGCTAGAGACAGACCAAAGCTGTAATTGATATTTGATATCCACCTCCTTTCATGATGTCAGGTAATGTCCCTCTTTCCCTCCCTCCAGCTGAAGGCGTGCTCACTACCTGTGACAAAACATCACTGGCCCGGTTTGTTTGCCTGTCCTCTCCTGGGCAGACATCTCAGGTGGGAGGGTGAGGGCTTCCAGCCAGAGAGGCTGCTGCATACCCCTGTCATCTCTGACCTGCAACCCCAGACTGCAGAGCTAAGGGCAGGCTGACAGGGCACAGCTGTCTCACCTGTAAAATGGAAATAATAGAGTGTACCTCTTAGGGTTGTTAGGAGGACTAAATACTTAATTTGAATAGTGCTTGGCACATGGTAAGTGCTATGTTATTGTCATTGTCATCATCATCATCATCATCATCCTTTCCATCTGGTCACCTCTCAATTTTGTAAAGAGAGAAGTTGCTTTTCCTTTTGTCTCTGGGAAGAAGGAAAACTCAGGATCCTTCCTCTAGGAAGATTTGCAGATTGTCATTAGAATTGTTCCATCCCCTTTCTACATCCTTCTCTCAGCCTCTTAGAACCCCATATCCTTGTTCCCCTACCCAGCACCCTCATGCTGCCCTCTTACTATCCAGAATATCCCTGCCAGTCCTCCCTAAGCAGTTAGAACTCCAAAATTACTTCTCTCACTTCTCCTTTCAATACTTCTTTTTTTTTTTTTTAAGAGAGAGCATGTGTGCACATGCAAGCGTGAGGTGGGCTGGGGGCGACGCAGGAGCAGAGGGAGAGGGAGAGAGAGAATTTCAAGCAGACTCCATGCTCAATGCCAACCTGAAGCAGGGCTCGATCCCACAACCCTAAGATCATGACCTGAGCCAAAATCAAGGGTCGGACGCTTAACCTACTGAGCCACCCAGGTGTCCATCCTTTCAATATTTCTAATAAAAACTATTACCTCCATAAAATGAGCTCATCCCTAAGGGTTGGTTAGGTGGAAAGCAACCTGATTAAAACACAATAATTCAGGGGCGCCTGGCTGGCTCAGTTGGTGGAACATGCAACTCCTGATCTTGGGTTTGGATGTTCGAGCCCCATGTTGGGTGTAGAGATTACTTAAAATTAAAATCTTTAAAAAACAAAAACAAAAAAACCCACTATAATTCAACTTGTAGTGAGAACGACTATTAATAAATATCTCACTCTCCCCATTCTTACTAACACAAAAGGAATAACTGGCGGAATTTCAGGCAGTGTGATTGAATGAAGTAAAAAAGACCAAGCTGTGTTTTGGGGAAGACTTTGGGCCTTAAATAACTCTTCTCTTTTTCTGTTCACTTTCACTTCTTTTCATTTCTGTGGCTCTGCATTATTCTGGTTCTCCTACATCTCCAATAAGTTTCCTGCCCGCCCCCTCACCCTTTCTGGCTCCTTTTCTTTCTTTCACCTCCTGACTGTGCATTCTGTATGGTTTGGTCTTTAAGCTTCCGCTTGGGCTCTCTCCTCTCCACTTCAGAGATCCAGTCTACACCCACGGCTTCAGATGTCATAAGTAGGCTTTAGAATCAGTTTAGAGTTATCCACATGCCAGTCTCCCACCGCCTCCAAACCATATTCCCCATACTGTTTGTTCCTCTTGGTTTCTCTATTGATATTAATGTTATGGCTATTTCCAAGGTAATGATGCTCAAAACTCAAACACTACTTGTCTGTGGATTCATTATTTTCCCCCAATTCAGCCCAAAAAGTCTTACTAATTTTTTTTTTTTTTTTTTTTAAAGATTTTATTTATTTATTTGAGAGAGCGAGAGTGAGAGAGAGCAAGCACATGAGAGGGGGTAGGGTCAGAGGGAGAAGCAGACTCCCCGCCGAGCAGGGAGCCCGATGTGGGACTCGATCCCGGGACTCCAGGATCATGACCTGAGCCGAAGGCAGTCGCTTAACCAACTGAGCCACCCAGGCGCCCTAATTTTTTTTTAATTACTCTTTCATGTGTCCCTTCTTTTCAGCTCCCACCACCTCAAGGCATCCAGTTAAAGGATTTCCATATCACACTGACTGTTGTTCTAGCCTCCTGACTGTTCTCCCTACTGCCAGTCTCATGCTAGATATGGCTACCAGATCAGTGTTTGTAGAGCAGAGCTTCTATCCTTACCACTCCTTTGCCCATGGAATAGAGGATGCAAAACAGCCTTTTAAATCAGGCAGTAAACTCTACAACTTGATACCAACTTAGCCCTCCAAGTGCATTGTCTACTGTTGTCCTAAGGTGACCCTTCCATGACAGACTGGTCTCCCCGCCCCCAAATATTCCTGTTCTTTCTCACCTCTATGCCATTGCTCTTGCACCTTGTGAATTGTCCTTTTTGTTAATCAATTCACTTATTCAACAAATACCTGTTAAACATTGCTATATGCCTAGTATCTTGGATACAATGATAATCAAACTCTTCTTTGTGTTCATAGATTATAGCCTAGTGTGGAGGACAGACATTCATTAATGTCGTGTGGCAGACACTATTCCAGGTGCTGGGGATACAGCAGTTTATTAAACAGACAAAAATGGGGGCGCCTGGGTGGCTCAGTTGGTTAAGCGACTGCCTTCGGCTCAGGTCATGATCCTGGAGTCCCGCATCCGGCTCCCTGCTCAGCGGGGAGTCTGCTTCTCCCTCTGACCCTCCTCCCTCTCATGCTCTCTGTCTCTCATTGTCTCTGTCTCAAATAAATAAATAAATAATCTTTAAAAAAAAACAGACAAAAATGTCTGCATCGTGGAGCTTACATTCTGGTGAGAGGAGATAGTATTTTAGGTGGTAATAATGGCTGTGGAGAAACATAAAGCAGGGGATGCAGATAGGGAATCTTTGAGGTGAGATTGCAGTTTTTAAAAGGATAAGCAGAGAGGGCTGGTGAAGGTGATATTTGAGTCAAGACCTAAAGCAGGTCCTCAGGTGAGTCATGAAGACATCTGATAGAGTGCATTGCATGCAGATGAGTAAATGCAAAGGTCCTAGGGTGGAAGCATGCCTGGTGTGTTGTAGGACCTGTACAAAGGCCAGAGGGGCTGGGGACGAAGGTGGGAGTGGTATGGAAAGGAGATCAGAGGGGTCTGTAGGGCTTTGCAGTCCACTGGAAAACCTTTAGCTGGTACTGAGGGACATGGGGAGGTAATGATATCTGGCCTAGTTGCCTAGTCTTTGGCTTGAGAATAGATTGTAGGGCAATAAAGGCAGAAGAAGGAAGATAACCAAAGAAGCTACTGCAATAATCAAGAAGACAGATGATGGTGCTTGGGACCAAGGTGGGAGCAGGATTTGCTGCCAGATTGGATGCGGGGTAAAAATTGAGGCATCAGGGTGACTCTAAGGTTTCTGGCTTGAGCAAATGAAAGTATAGAGTCACCATGTTCAGACATGGGAGGACAGCTGAAAGAAAAGGTTTGGGACGGGGTAACAATCAGGAGCTCAGTTCTAGACCGGTGAAGCTTGAGATGCCTAGTAGATGTTAAGGAGGTGAGGTCAAGCTGACATTTAGGTGTTTGAGTTTGGAGTTCAAGTGAGAAATCTGGGGTTCATTGTATAGATGTCGTTTATTCTTTTTTTTTTTAATAGAAAATTTCAAACACAAAGATAGAATAGCGCAGTGATCCCCTATCTACCCACCATTGAGCTTCAACAACCATTGCTTTCTGCAGTTTCCAGATAGTATTTTAAGCCTTGAGACTGGATGATATCTCCATGGGAGTGAGTGTAGAGAGGTAAGCGAAGAGGGTGACCAAGTCCTGGACCATTCCAGTATTAAAGGGTTGAGAAGATGAGGAGGAACCAGCAAAGGAGACTGAGGATAAGCAAGTCAGTGAAGTAGGAGGAAAACCAGATTATGGTATCCTGGAAGCCAAGTGAAGAAACAAGTAATTCCCAAATGATGATGTAATTACAGTATGATAAATGCTGAGGAAGAAAAATAAGTGTGCAATGAGAATGTGTAACATGAGAACTAACCTAGTCTGGGGATCAGGGAAGGCCTCCTGGAGGAGGTGGTATTTCAGCTCCATCCTCCCTCATCCTCTCTATCTCCAATTAAAATCCTGCTTTCTCCATCTTGCTTCCACTCTGACCACCAGCCCCTTTTTTCCTGGGGTGGCTTTAACGAGGACTATGGGTCAGCCACTAGGGGGCCGTAGGGACACCATGATGAGAAAGATAATTCCCGCCTTCAGAGAGCTTGTATTCTAGTGAGGAGACAGACAAGCAAACCAGTTTGTTTCAGTGTACTAAGTGCCGCCATCACATAATCACTGTAGGCCTTGAGGGCACATAACTCTGCCTGGTGGGGGAGTCAGAAAGGCTTCCTGGAGGAACACGTGAGTGGAGAATGGAGTGGAAATTGGACCCCCTTGTTACCTCTCCCCATACCCTTCAGCCTGGCTTGGACCTTTCCAGTGTTAACCCGTTGCCTGCGTGCTTGGCCTTCAAATCTTGTCTGAGATCCCTAGCCCAGCCTAAATCCTGACTTCAGGGCTGGACTTGGCTCTCTCTTTCTCTCCCAATATGAACTGGTCCAGCCTGGGTTCCCTGAAGCCCCCCTTCTGACCTGCTCTGCCACCCTCTGTTCTGGCACTGATCTGTCCTCCTGAGAACTTCCAGAGATTCCTGCTTCCTTCACCCCTTTGGGATTCAAAGTGGCCTAAGGAATCTCCTTAGGGAAAAGTGATACCTGAGGCAGGACAGGACACACATTAAGAGCATGTGGGTAAATCAGTAACCAAAGCCTGCAGAATAGAAATATCTTGCAATCAAGTTAAAGCCAGGAGGGGAGGAAATGCATCTATCTTGTTCACCAGGAATTTCCAGTTACCCTAACAAAGTGCATGGCAGGAAATAAGTGTTCAGTAAATGTTGAATGAATAGTTCTTACAAGATTTCAGTTCCCTACAGCCAGCTCTAAGCTGCCCTCCTAACTCCTGCCTAATTTTCCTAGCTCCTAACCAGGTGCAAAATGCCTTCCTCAGACCTGGCATTCAAGAGGATCCTTTGCAAAGATTTTCATAGGACCTCTTGATGGCTCTTTGAGAATCAGGTGCAAGCAGTCTGTTTCGCTGCCAGGCTCTTCGTGCATAAAATTCCAAGCACAAGCAACTGTTGGTATTCTCCCCGTTGGTGCCCTCGGCTTCTGGAGCCAGCACGTTCCAAGGCCCGAGGAAGCCGCGGCGGAGGACAGCCCTGTAATCCATCTGCTCCCACACTTCTTTCCCCTCCCGCCTGCTCGCTCCCCGCCCAGTGGCAGGCGGGCATGTGCCGGCGTCTGCGCCCCCTCCCGGGAACCCGGGGCTGCTGTCTGCGCGCTGTGGACCGACTGCCCAGGAAGGGAAATCCCGGAGGAAGCCATTGTTGTTAAGTCCCCTGTTGTCGTCATCGGCTAAGGCGTGCCTAGAAGCCCCTACCCCGCACAGGGCTCCGCGGTTTCTCCCCATTCTCGAGCTCGCCTGCCCGCGCCGCTTCGGGCGAGGCTACAGCGTCCCAGGCCTGGAGTGCGCGGTGGCCTCTCCGCAGCCCAGCTCCAGGGCTCTCAGAATTGGGGAAGCCCCAGGCCCGGTGCGAGCTTCGAAAACCGACGGCGCCTAGCGGGACTTGCCGGGGCCCTGACCTAGGCGGACGGGGCACGAGTTCCACCCCGCTCTACCAAGGACCTACAAGGTGACCTTGGCCGGTGGCTTCCCCTCTCGCTACCTCAGTTTGCACCCCCGCGACCCGAGGAAGGAGCTGAGGCTCCACTCCTCTAGGGGAGGTTGGAGGGAGAGAGGACCCCCACCCTCACTCCCTCGCCCCTCGCCTTGCGTGGGCTTTGGGCTGAGCCTTCTGCGGAGAGTAGTGGGGAGGGTGCCGAATAAAGGCTGGCGCTGGCCCCGGGCGCGGCGTGGGTGGAGACGCGGCGCCGGGGGCTCGCGCAGACCCTTTGGTTCTTCCGTTCCGCACCGTTCCCCAGCGCAGTACGCTCCCTTCGTGCAAGCCGCCCGCAAACCTTGGCAAGGGCCTCACTCTCCCCCGCCTGAGCAGCCAGCCCGCCGCCCAGCTTGCCTAATCCGTTCAAGCCTCACCTCCTCCGCGAAGCTCTCCCGGGTTAACCCCATCTCTTCCAACCACTCTGTCTGGCACGTGCTCCTAGTGTTTGTTTGTTCCGGGTTTTTGGGGGGAAGTGTACACGCAGTCGCAATGTTTGGGATAATAACGTTGGGGCGAAGTGTCTGTCCCCGGAACCCCAAATGAAGGACCCCCAGTGTGTTCCTCAGGAAGGGTGCCCGTGGATGGGTTTCTCTCCTGGACTCACCAACCGCTCCCACCCTCCACGCTTCCCCATCCAAGCTCACTTTTCTCCCTCCTCCTCCAGACCCTCCTCCTCACAGAGTGTCACAGCTTGGAGGGCACAATGCAATCCCCACCCCCATTTCCTTCTACAGTGACGGCAGGTGTGAGGGCCAGAGAGCTTCGAGCATTTGAAGGTTTGACTCCGGGCTCAGCCACCCACTTTGCTGTAAGTCACTCCTTCCCCTGGGTTTTAATTAAAATGAGGCAAAATAAGGTAATGCCCAGCCAGGTGCTAGAGGTTCGGAGGTAAAGAATCACCTGCTGACAAGCTGCAGCCTCCCTCCAAGAACAGTGGGCTTGTGACCAGAGATGTGGCATCGCTCCTTCCTCCTCTCGTTGCCCCAGCCTGTGGCGCGCGCTGTCTTCAGTCGCCAGTGCGGTGCCCTGAACTGGAGAGGGAAAGAAGATGATGTTCCAGTCCCAGCGTTTTATTCACCGGCTGCCTGACCCTAGACGCTCCTTCCTCTGGAACTCAGTTTACTCATCCGAAAAATAGGGATAGTAATGGATTGGAGGAGAACAGGAAGCTTTTGTCACCCAAACTCTCTATAAAAATAAATGATAATGAGCGGTACAGTGCTTGGCAGCAGATTTTGCATGCAAATTCCGACCCCACATCCTCCACAGAGGGGTTTCTGGCCGGGGTCCCTGGAGTTCTCCCGGATGTGTCACTGCTCACCCCACACTCTTTCTGGTTCTCTCGAGCTAGGTAATGGACCCACACCTGTTTCTGCCTCCGTGGGGGGGGCTGGACGACACCCCCCACCCCGTGCAGGCTTGCAAAGGGAGGTGTTCCTTGGGAGAAGGTTGGTCGGGAGGTGCCGAGGCTTGAGGAGCTTGGCTTGGAACCCGCGGGCGGGACTTGGGTGGGGGCGGGGCTATGGAGATTAGGCATTCTCTAGAACCCTGCGGCGGCGCAGAGGGCTCCGGTCGCCCCCACCTGGCTCTGGCACTGGGAAATGGGGCTTTGGTTATGGGGGCGGGGCTCCAGGGCGGGGCTTAGGCGTGGGGGAGAGGCCCGGGGACCTGGAGGCGGGGCTTGGGGAGCTCGCCCCACACGGGGCGGGGCTCCAAAGGCCGCGGGATCTGCAGTTCGGACTCCCCGCGCCACAGTCGCTGCAGTTCGCTCGACTCTGGTGGCCCCGCGGCCCTGCGGGGAGTCCGGGGGTCGGCTGGCCGCTCGGACTTGGTGCAGGGCCGGCCCCGCCTCTCCCTTCCTCGGTGGGGCCTAGACGGTCGGGGCCGCGGTGACATGGAGCCCTCTCCTGCCACGGGGGGATCGGAGACCACTCGCCTGGTGAGCCCCCGAGACCGCGGCGGCGCCGGTGGCGGCCTGCGCTTGAAGAGGTAGGACAGACCTGGGCCGGCCCTCAGCCCGGGGGCGCCACCCTCCTGCCATCCGTCCATTTCGTTGTCTCCCCCGGCGTGGCCCCGGCTGGCCACCCCAGCGCACCGCCAAGTCCCTCGGCTTCGCGGCGCCCGGCTCTGTCCTCTCCGGCCACCCCGCCAGAACCACCCCCACCCCCGACCCTCCCAGCAGTCCGCTATGCCTCCTCCCGGCCACGCTCTTTTTCTCGGTCCCGCAAAACGGCTCCCCCGGCCGGTCCCCCAAGCCTCCGGACCCCTCTGCCGCCCTCGCCGCATCCGACTTCCCCGTGAGCAACTGCCCCTCCGTCGGACCGGAGTCCACGCCAGTTGCCCCGAAGTCTGCATTGCTCCAGCGCCCTGGCGTTGGGAGCATCTCGCCGCCCAGGCTTCGGAGCCCCCGCTGCAGGCCCCTGGCCCTTCCCTCTGTGCGCCCGGGCTCGGGGCGCCCCCTCCAGCCACAGCCAGCTGTGCGCACCCAGGCCGAAGATGGGCCCGGGCTCCACGGAGGTTCTTCCGGGGCCCTGGGGGACGGCGGCCGCTGGGAAGCGAGGGGGTGGCAGGGAAGGAGCAGGTGCGGTCTGCGCGGCAGGGGGTATTCCCGGCTCCGCACAGACGGGGCCGGGGGCGGCGAGGTGTGAAATGAGGCGCGCGGAGCCGCCGGGACAGCGGGCCGGGGGCGGCCGGAGAACCTCCTCCGCGTCCCGCCGGCCTCCCGCGCCCGGCGCCCGCCAGCTCTGTCCGCCTTGTCCCTCGGAGCGGCCGTGCCAGGCCCATCCTGGCCACCTCCGCTGGCCATTTTGTCTGCTGGCTGACCGTCCGTTTGTCTCGGAAATTTGACAGGCTCTCTGGCTTTTTCTCTTCGGCTTTTTCTCTTTCTTCATTTATCCCAATCGTTTTGTTTCCCTCCGAGCACCTTTCCCTTTGTCTCTGATGTGGTGCCTCTGTGTGTTTCTCGCTCTTTCTCTGGGTGGGGGCCGTAAACCTGGGTGGGTGGGGAAGTGGAACAGAAGGGAGGACAGACTTCCCGTCTGACTCCTTCCTGCAGGGGACTGCAGACATGGGCAGCTGTGGAGGCTCCAGCCGAGGCAGGGGCATCTCTTCACAGATCCGTTTGACTCTGCTTCAGGCCGCGGTCTCCTCCCCACAGTTCCCCTCTACCCCACTCAATATTACTTGTTGTTTGTTGGGGGTTTCAGAGCGCCAGGGAGAGAAAACTGCTTCTCCTCTCTAAACAGCATGTAGCCCCCCACCCACATATACACCCACCCACACCAACAATGAGCCTTCTTTTTTTTTTTTAATGTATTTTTTAAGAAGTAGGCTCGACGCCCAACGTGGAGCTTGAACTCATGACCCTAAGATTAAGAGTCGCATGCTCTACCAACTGAGCCAGCCAGGCACCCCAACAATGAGGCTTCTTTAGTGCCCAATTCATGCAGAACAAAAGGGAGCAGCCTGTTGATGGGTGGCTACCTTGATGACTGGGTACTCTATGCCTTACAAAAAAGGCATCTTGCCCATTGCCCCAAAGCCACGCAGCCTCTGCTTGCTATCCAGACCCGCATCTCTGACTCCCAGCTCATTTTCATTCTCATATGACCATTAGTCACCAAATCCTGCAGTATTTTCTGAAAGAGGCTCTTCCCTAACCTACCTGCCCCTCCTTTAAAATTCGGTGCAGGGAATCTGTGGCCTGCTCTATTCTGGACCCTTCCATCTCCGCTCCTCTCCCTCTCCCAGACTAATATACATCAGCAAGGTCATCTCAGGGCTGGGGAAAGATATGTGAAATCAATCAGTGTATCTCCCTTGATGTTCCTTTGAGCCCTCGTTTTCCTCCTCAGCCCTTGCCCTGGCTCCTGACACTTAAAACTCCTAGCCACTTATCTTGTCATTGACATCCCATGTGTCTGGAGCCCCCTTCTTCACCTAGGTCTCATGTTAAACATCTCTTCCTCTGTGAAGTTGTCCTCACCCTCATCCCAGGTGGTTACTCCCTCCCTGGTGCTCCAAAGTCCTTCATTCATAATCCTCCTGGCCCCAGCCTCTCCTTGCCTAGTAAGTCATTTGTGACACATTTGTCTCTCCCACTAGACTGGGTTTCCATGCCTGCCACCTGAGTCCCGGGCACCCAACTATGTGTGTATCTCACTGAAGAATGAGGATGGGTTTCAAAGCCACCCTCATCTCTCTGTCTCCTCTGCAAACACACCCAGCATCTCATCATACACATTGAGATTCTAAGTCTTGGAAGAAAATTCCAAGAAATTAATCTACCTGCCAGCACTCGGATCTTCCCTACAAGCACCAAATTTGTCCCCACCTCCCTCACACCTCAATTCACCCACTTGGCAGAGCTTTTCTCAGCCAGAAGGCCCCAGGCCTCCCTCCTCACTTTACTGCTGTGACCATGTTTCTATCTGGAGCCTCTGATTCACTCATGGGTATTCTTGTCACACCTCCATGAGTACTTCTACGACTGTATTTTCTATTTAGGTCTTTTGTTCTATGGAAGGTTCTGGCCTTGCTGGGGTTCAGGTTGGGTAGTTGTGGGGGTGAGAATTGGGCCAGCATGAACCTAAAACTTAGCCTGAATTCCATCTCTGGCACCCCAGGTGAGGCTCCAGCCCCGTTCATTTATCAAAGGAGGCTTATGGCACCGCACAGTTAAGGTGGTCTCCGCTGGGTGCTTCTGATCGGGCCGGAGTCCAGCTAACATGTGGCAACCTTCAAACCCAGTGCTCCTACCCACTGCCTCCCCAGCCACAGCAGTCTGCACTTCGTCCTCCCCATGACAACCCCAGCTCTGGGATCTGGGACCTCAGACTTTTTGGGACCCACCGTTCCACTCCTCTCTTAAATGGCCACGTTTCAGCTGCATGTCTAGATGGGGAAGGGGAAGGATCTGGAGTGGAGGCACTGGGAGATGGATCTCGGAGGGAGGCCCTAAGGCCAGGATCATGTGCTCACCCTTTGACACCACCTTGCCTTCATATTGCCTCTGCCTGGCATGTTCACCCTGTCTTTACCCAAACCCTCCCCATCCTTCAAGGCCCTTCTCATGGCGCCCCCTTCAGTTTCCCTGACTTCACTCCAATTCATCTTCTCCAAGCCCCAAAAGCACTTTGTTTTATGGCAATAGCTACTTTCTTGCTACAGAGCATAGCACCTAGGTACACCTTTGTCTTGTCCACCGAAAGCTCCCAGAGGTCAGCAAGATCCTGCTCATTTTGTGCTCCTTATGGTGCCTATCCATGCATTATGGTGGAATCTACTCTCTACCATGAACTAGCTATGTGGCCCCCCTATGTCCTCTCCCTCTCTGAGCCTCATACTTGTAATTTCTGTAAAAAGCATTAGACTAGACCATCTCTACGGTGCTTTCCAGCTGCGAAATGCTATGGCTCTGTGTATGAAAGGAAAGGGAGGCTGGGGTCTGAGCTGTCTGTTTAGCCCCCATCTCTCATGTGGCCCTCTGTTCCCGAGGCTCCCAGGTTTGACCGGGCCTTGGGACGGGCAGAGGGAGTGTTGGGCCACAGCTGACAAAGCCCGTCTAGCGGAACGGAGGACCTGGGAGTGAGGAACAGGTCAGCCCGTGGCCCAGCCCCAGGTTGAATGGCGCTGCCTGCCCCAGTCTCTTCACAGAGCCCTCGGAGCCCCTCCCCGAGGAACCCAAACCTGTGGAGATGCCCTTCCACCATTGCCACAGGGACCCCCTGCCACAGCCGGGCCTCACCCCTGAGAGGCTGCAGGCACAGAGACAGCTCTGTGCTGCCTGTGCCGTGTGCTGTGTTTTCATGGCTGGGGAGGTGGTCGGTAAGTCAGAGAGCGGCTCCGCCAACCCCATCCTCTCGACCCCTGCCTAAGCCACTCTCCACCCAGAGTCCCAGCAGTGTTCCCGGAGGGGGGCGGGGGCAGAGATGCTGAGAAGGGGATGCCTGCAGTGGGGACGTGGGTGCCTAGGACTCAGGAAGTGGGAGAGGGTGGGGGATAGAAGCAGGGGGAATTCAGGGCCACGTCTGGGGCTGAGGGCCAGGGCTGGCTTCTCAGCATTAGCTAGACTTTTAGAAGTCCTATATTTCTTAACATTAAAATGTGTCATTATAGAAAATCTAGAAAATGTGGATGAGTGAAAAGAAGCCGATAAACCCCCCCCTATAATCCCATCACCAAGGAAGAACGCAGTTCACATTTGGGTGCAGGTCCCCCCAGCCTCCTTCCCGGCTTCTACACACGCCGCGGTGCTCGCTACTTCCCAACTGGACCCAGACCGCTCACTGCTTTACGCTTGCAGGGGGCTATTTGGCGCACAGCCTGGCCATTATGACCGATGCAGCCCACCTGCTGGCGGATGTGGGCAGCATGATAGGCAGCCTCTTCTCTCTTTGGCTCTCTACCCGTCCAGCCACCCGCACCATGACCTTTGGCTGGCACCGCTCAGGTAAGGCCTTGTGTGGCCCTGTGAGCCTCTAATCTTACCAGAAGGTACCTCCTAGGGTCCCGGGCAGGTGTCTGATAGCTTGTCTCCCCCTGCAGAGACTCTGGGGGCTTTGGCCTCTGTGGTCTCCCTCTGGATGGTCACTGGCATCCTCCTGTACCTGGCCTTCATCCGCCTGCTGCACAGCGACTACCACATCGAGGGGGGTGCCATGCTGCTGACTGCCAGCATCGCAGTCTGCGCCAACCTGCTGTACGTTCCAGTGAAGCAGGCACCATGCGGGACTCAGGGCGAGGGGGGCTTCTCCAGGGTGGGAGAGCCGGCTCTCTCCCCGCGCGACAGGCACGCACACGCACACACAGTTCTCACCCGTCGCCTGCCCTAGGGCCGCCTGAGGACAGACAGGGGAGAGAGCCGGAATCCAGAGTCAGCAGACATTTACCGAGGGCCTACTGTGTACCAGCCACCCTGCCGGGGGCTTTCATCAGCACTGTCTCATTTGAGGCCCCCAACCACCCCCGTGAGGTAGACAGTATCGGCCCTAGTATACAGTTAAGGACACAGGACCCGAGAGGTGGCCAGGTGTAAGTAGCAGGGTCAGGATCTGAATCCATGAATCCATGTCTCCAGCACCAAGTACGGTATTTTCCCCCCCAGGCTGCACGATTTGTGTCCCTTGGCCAATGTCGTCTTCCTCCTGGGGCTGGGAAAGTAGGGAGAAAATAGGTGGAGAAAGGGCTCCTGGGGAGGTGAGGTGGAGAGATGTGGAAAGAGGGCAGACGAGGCCAGGAACAGGCCACCCGGGCTGAGCTGCTCTGCTTCCCCCTCAGAATGGCGTTTGTGCTGCACCAGGCCGGGCCCCCGCACAGCCATGGGTCTAGGGGGGCGGAGTATGCGCCGCTGGAGGAGGGGCCGGGGGAGCCCCTGCCCCTCGGGAACACCAGCGTCCGGGCAGCCTTTGTGCATGTGCTGGGGGACCTCCTGCAGAGCCTTGGGGTACTGGCCGCCTCTGTCCTCATCTACTTCAAGGTACTGTGCACGCAGGCCTGCCCCAGGCTTCCTCCCCCAGCTCCACGCCCCGGCCCCCTCCTTGCACCCTCGGCCTCCCTCCCCGCCTCCAGCTCCCAGCTCCCCAGAACTCCCTGGGGCATGGTCCCATTCCCCTCAGCAGGGCTCCCAGGAGCCTCTCAGGTCCTGTTTGTCCCAGACACCCCTAGGTCTTCCTCTGGAGGGTTCCTGTTTCCTGGGCTTAGAGGTCTCTTTCTTTACAGCCTCAGTACAAGGCAGCAGACCCCATCAGCACCTTCCTCTTCTCCATCTGTGCCCTTGGATCCACGGCTCCCACCCTCCGAGATGTTCTTCGTGTCCTCATGGAAGGTAAATCAGATGCCACTTCTCCCCACCCGGGGCCCTCTCTGACCTCACTCCAGCTCAGAGCCACCTCTTTTCTCTCAAGAGAGTGTCGGGAGAAGGCCTGGGTCCTGGGGTCTATTGCTGGAAGGAGATTCAGGCACAGGGTGAATTGTGGAGGTTAATGCTGAGCAGTTACAGGATGGGGGAGGTAGAGTCTGGTGAGGGGCCGCCCTTGGGCAGGAGCGGCCTTGGCAGTAAGGCGTGGCTGGTGCTGCTTGCAGGATCCCCCCGAAGTGTGGGGTTTGAGCCCGTACGGGACACACTGTTGTCAGTGCCAGGAATCCGGGCAATTCATGAGCTGCACCTGTGGTCCCTTACGCTTACTTACCATGTTGCCTCCGCACACCTGGCCATTGGTGAGTCCACACTGGCCCTAGCCAGTTACCTCCTAGAAATGTTTTCCCCCCCCCCCCCCCCCCCCCCCGCCCCCCCCCCCCTTCCAAACCTAGGAAGATAGACTGAATTGCTGGGATTGCAATTCCAGCTCTCTTTCTTGATCTGTCTCTGACACACATGTGCGTGTTGGAGACAAGGCACCCTGGACAGGGTATTCTGGTGGGGGTGGGGATCGCCCTCTCTGAAGTAGTGCAGAGAACCAGCAACCCTTTAAAAGATCACTAGTACCGGGCGCCTGGTTGGCTCAGTTGGTTAAGCGACTGCCTTCGGCTCAGGTCATGATCCTGGAGTCCCGGGATCGAGTCCCGCATCGGGCTCCCTGCTCGGCAGGGAGTCTGCTTCTCCCTCTCCCACTCCCCCTGCTTGTGTTCCCTCTCTCGCTGTGTCTTTATAAATAAATAAATAAATTTAAAAAAATAAAAAAAATAAAAAAAATAAAAGATCACTAGTACCAACAGGTCGAGCAACGGGGCACAGTTAGGTAAGTGGTGACCGTGACGTATGACGGAACTATTCAAACTGATGATGATGAACACTGTGTGGCAACTAGGAAAAATGTTTATGGTATAATGCTAAGAGAAAAAAGCTGAATGTAAAATTATATCTACATTATGATTCAACTATTAAAAATATATATGGTGACTCACAAGCTGACAAAGGATTTTTGAGTTTCTTCCAGATGCAAGAAGCAATCAGAGACATGCAATTTGGATGCCAAAAATATTATACTTTGTGGGATAGTTGATGGTAACTCTAGAGGGACAATGGGAGAAAATATTTAACATCTGGATTGTCTTGGAGAATCGGGTGCTGTGGCTGCTGAAACATACAGCTGTATATGGATAGTCAAAGAGCAGAAGAGAATAGAAAAATAAGAATAGTCTGGCGTGTTAGCGTGGTGGCGTGGTTGATTAGGGGGTGAGTCTCTCCAACCTTTTCTTTGGCATTTTATGCTGTTCATACAATACAGAAAGAAAATAAAGCTCCTCACTCAAGCCTGGCTTTAATGCTGTGCAAGCCATAGGGTCCCCATGCACCGGTCCTTATCTCGGCCCCTGCCTGGTTCCCAACTCCCCTGGGAACCTGCTGCCTCTTATCACTCTCCCACAGACTCCACGGCTGACCCTGAAGCTGTCCTGGCTGAAGCTACAGCCCAGCTCCACTCCCGGTTTGGATTCTCCAGCTGCACCCTGCAGGTTGAGCAGTACCAGCCCGAGATGGCCCAGTGCCTGCGCTGCCGGGACCCCCCCCCAAGCCTGAGCCGAGGCCCCACCCTCACCCCACTGCCAGGCCCTGGCTCAGGCCCGGACTCTCAGTACCTGCCTCCCCGCTCTTGCAGAAGGGACAGAGCTGGGCCCGTACCCCTTCCTCTCTCCCTCCTTCCACCTGCCCACTCCCTAGCCCCCAGCCCCGGTGGGCAAGACCAAAGTGTGGGGGGTGTTGGGGGAGGCAGGGTTCAGGCTGAATGGGAATCAGTCGGTGGGGCTGTGTAGAAGTCCCTTGGTCCCCCCTCCCTGTGGTTTGGGGAGCACAAGCGTCCTTTCCATGCAGTTCATTTGTCTGTGTGGCAGACTGGCTGTCTGGCTGGGGGCATCTGCCTGTCTGTGTGCTGTTGGTGTGCCTATGCCTGGGGGAGGTCAGCAGGGGCCCCCTCCCCACATGGCCCTCGCTCTGTCTATGCAGGAGCCCCAAAGCCCGCACTTTGTGTGTTCGAGCCCTGTGATTTTGTCTCAGTGTGTGTGTGTGTGTGTGTGTGTGTTTCTTGGTGCTGTGGCCCGTGTGTCTCTGTGCCTATGTGGCTGTGCTATGGTCTGAGTCCGCACCATCCATGTGTCCTTTTCGGGGTCTGTCTGTCCATCCCTCTGTTGGTGCTGTGCCCTCGGCTATCCCAGAGAGAGGGAGGACGACTCCGCCGCAGCTCCGCCAATAAACTTGTGTCTAACTGCAGCTTTCAGTCCCTGTACTGACTCCTCAGGAGGGGGACAGAGTCCCGCAGCCAGAGTGACCTTCCACAGCCCTCCTACCTCCTACCCAGCCCCTCGGCCGTCTCTACCCTCCAGTATCCATTCCCATGTGGGCCAAAACCCACCAGTCTCTTTATTCCCGTCCCCTACTCCACAGCCTGGGTCTCTGGCTCAGGGAGAGCTCCCACATGCCCTGGGCTTGGTTGCAGGAGAAAGTTGGAAGGCAAGGAGCCAAGGGATCCTGGAGAGTCATTCCTAGAGACTCCTGCAGGCCATCGTGGCCTCGGGCTGGTCAGAGGGAAGCCTAGTCCCGTTGGGGGAGAGCGGTTGCACCACATGCCGATGTGGGCCTGGTTCCCAAGCTGCGGAAGGTGTTAGGGGGAGGGTTCCAACCCTGGCTGACAGCAGCCAACCCCGAGGCCAGTTTTGGCCTGCAGACGCCAAGGACCTCTTTTACCATTATTTCCCCTTTGCCTTAAAGTATCGTGTATTTTGACAGATTTAGTCTTTATAAGCCAAACTTAAAGGATTATCGTTACTATTCAGGGATCCCTTAAACTTAAGGGATTGTGGATTTTCTCTTTTAAGAACTCAAACTCTTCGTGCTTTGATTCTAGAGCTAGTGCTTTGGATCAGCAGGAGTTCACGGGCCTTGCCACCCTAGATGGATACAATTCCAGCCTGAAGCAAAGACGCTGAGCATTTTCATTAGCCTGTGCATACTTCTGCAAGGCTTTCCCCTGCATAATGGAAATAATCTTTATCAAAAAATGATATTTTAAAAAGTATTATAAAAGCAATATATGCTTGCTTTAAGAGTCCAACAAAGGAAAAGTGTATAAAGTAGAGAGTAAGTGTTTCCCCTATTCTACTATTCCCAGAGGTAACTGCTATTCACAGTTTGGAGTCTCTCTGCCCATATTTTTATGTATGTCCAAACAGTTCTATATAATAACATAGATGGGATCACTTTATAGGTAAGATCATGTAACCTGTTTGGTCTTTTTTTTAAGATTTTATTTATTTATTGGAGAGAGAGAGACACAGCGAGAGAGGGAACACAAGCAGGGCGAGTGGGAGAGGGAGAAGCAGGCTTCCCACTGAGCAGGGAGCCCGATGCGGGGCTCGATCCCAGGACCCCGGGATCATGACCTGAGCCGCAGGCAGACGCTTAATGACTGAGCCACCCAGGAGCCCCATGTAACCTGTTTTTATGATTCAACCATACATCCTGGATGCATCTTTCCATGTCAATACACATAGATCTCATTGCTCTGTGTAAGGTGAGGCTTTTGGACTCACGGAAAATAGGCCTCCCTACTCTGGTCTCCAGCTGCACTCCCCTCCCCCGCAGGCTGGGTGAGTCTCGGCTGTCTGGCTGGCTGGCTGGCTGGCTGGCCTCAGTCGAGTCAGGCGTGGGAGGCTGGGCTGAGGTGAAGGGCTGGCAGTCCATCACACTCCGTGTGCTGAGGCTGCCCCAGCTGCTCTCCATGCTTTGCTAGTTCCTGATACTTTCTCATTTTACGACTCCTTGATTATCGGCCCCAAGTGACAGGATGGGGGTTGGGAAGAGGGAGGAAATGGAGGATGGGGAAAATGAGGATGAGATTTTTCACCCTATGACCAGCCTGAAGCTGCAGCCCACTCTTTATCACAGTGCTGGGTCCCTTTGCAGGGGAGGGAACACAGTGTTCAGGGCGGAATGAGACCTCACAAAGATGCAGTCCATCTCTGCCCCACACTCTGGCAAGAGGAGGAAGCGGAAGCTAAGGCTCAGAGAAGGAAAATGACTTCCCCAAGGTCACCCAGCAGGTGACAGGGGCAAGAGCAGAGCCAGGGTTGTCACTCCCACTCAGGCCTCTTGGAAGCTCGGGTCCAGTTGAATTTCTCAGGAAACCTTTGTTCAGCTTTTTCAGCAACCTGCTGCCCCTGGCACGGGAGGTCCTGGGGCTCTGGACTCAGGCTTCTGGGTTCTGCCGTGGCCTTCTATTAATACACTGGTCTCTTTAACCTCTCTGCCTTCCTGCTTTCCTAATTATAAAAAGAAGGATCACATAGTACAGTGGGCTTGAATGTGTCCGGTAAATAGAGGGCATGTGGGAATAGCTTCTCTTGGGTGGAATCCAGGATGCAGGGGAGAGCTTTCAGGGGACCAGGATGATCCAGCACCCAGCAGGGACAGGGGCCCACATTTACTGAGCTTACACTGGTGCAAGGTGCCCTAGACGGTTTTACCAGCACTTTACAGATGGAGAAACTAAGGCATACCTGCCCAAGGTCATGCAGCTAATAACTGTCAGGATTGAGATGCAGATTCAGTTCTGGCTGCTCTAAACCTCCACCCTTTTTACATACCCCCCCACCCCCTTCCACCCATCTCCCAGTTTCAGGCTTTGCTCAGTCAGGGACTGGGAAGGACAGAAGGATCAGGAGCATTCTCCCTCATTCATACAGAGCTCTCCGGGGAGTTCAGGAAATCATTATCTGCAGGAGCTACCCGCATCCCCCCCCATTATCTCCCAACCCACCTCCACTTGCTTATCCAGAAGCTCCTTTCCTCTTGCTGCCCTTCCCTGATGATAAACTATGTGGTGGAGGGTGAGGTGAGGAGAAAGGGCCAGCGGGGAGGGGATGGAAGGGAAGGCCAGAGCAAGAGCAAAGCAGGGGAAGGGCCCATCCATCAGCCCAGCCCTGGCAGCTCTTTACACAGCCAGTTAGCCAGGGGATGGGAGGGGAGAGGGCCGCCTGTGAGGCAGACAGGGACCAGAGAAAGATGGGGTGGACGGGGGGAGCGAGGGACAGGCCGGTCATGCTGAGATGCAGTTGTCGGAGGGTTCGAGAGAGACGTGAGACCGAGGAGCAGACAGAAGAGCCAGAAGAGGGGTGTTTGGCTACGGGAAGGGGGCGTGGGAACATCCGGGCAGAAGGGCAGGCCCCGCCCCCTCGCTGTGGGGCTCACCTGCGGCCAGCTAGCCGGGGCGGGGCTGACCCTTCGAGTCCGGGTCCAAGGGCGAGACCTGAAGACCCAGCGGACCAGGGCCAGGAGGAAGCACAGGGTGATAAATTGGTGTCCTCCTCCTTCTGGTGACCCTGCTGCCTTTTCAGGAACTTCAGTGAGCTGGGAGCCCGTCCTGGCCGCCTTTAGCCAGACCATCCGAGGGGGAGCAGCGCCCCGCTGAGGCCCACGCCATGATAGCAGCAGAGGCGGCCCGAGGCTCCGGAGGATAGCTCCGGACCGGACCGAGGCTGGGTGGGAAGAGCCCTCGCCCTGTTCCTGGCAGATTCCCCCCACCCCTGTGTTGAACTGCATTTAGGGAGTTCCCTTTGTACTTGAAGGACTCTTTGTCCCTAACTCTCGGCGTTCCCAGGGCCTCCCCGTCCCTGGTTTGAGCCCCAGGGCCATCCCATCACCACCTGGCCAACACCTTCCAAGGGGTGATGGGCAGTGGGGCAGAGTCTGAGCCGATCATAAATGGTCCTACAAAGTGGGCCCTGTTGCTAGGACCAGCCGGAGAAAGTGGGCGGTGAGATCGCGCAGGAAGGAGGGGCCCAGGGTGGCCAGAGCCTGTGCCTCTCTCCTTCAGCCCCGCACTCCCTGCCCTCTCTCTGCCCCAGGGCCCCTCACGGCTCTCTGGCTACAGCATCCTAAAGCCCTGGGAAGCAGCCCCCTCTGGGCCTGCAGAAGCTCACCCAGAGAACGGGTCTCCTCCCTGTCAGGGCTGACCCTCTGCACTAGGCACCAGTGTAGAGGCCATGGTGGCCATCCCAGGGAGGGCAGATCTCATGGCCGCTCGTGGGCCATTCCCCTCCTCCCCTCCTGCGCCAGAACTTCCACTCCCTGTGGGAGACTTCCTGGTCAATTCCCAAGTGGGTGCCTCAGGACGGGAGAGAAGGAAAGTGGGGCCATCAACACCGTCTCCCTCCCTAGCGTAGTACTATGCTCCTAGGGGGAGGCTATAGGTTCCTTGAACAAGCCAGTTTCCATTCTTAAAGGGAAACAAAAGCTTCCCAGAATAGAGCAGGAAAGCACTGTGTAGGGGGCTTCCAGGTGCACCCCTTCTGAATTTTTGTCTCCAGTTTGGTGCTGTGCCCATGGCACCTGGTCCCAGGGATTTCTGCCTGACTTTCTGACCCAAACAGTCTGAACATTCAATCCCACTCTTGTTCTCTTTGGCTCAACCAAGACAGACTATAAATTTTAAAAGGACTGGAGCCAAAAACCTAAGGAGAAACAAAATTAAACCAAACCCAGGAAAGACAAGACAGAGCTCACCAAAACAAGCAGGTTTCAGGCCCTACACTAGCAAACTTGCTTTTCCTTGGCCCGGAGATCGCCTCCCAGTTCCCCTCCATCCTGCCCACCTGCTGCACCAGAGCAGGGTTCAGTTCAGGACTCGGTCACACAGGACTTCTGGGAAGCACAGGGATGGGGTGGGATTGCTCTGCAAATCACACACCCCTGGAGGGAAGAAGGCACTGCTTTCCGCATGTTTGCCTGGCACTTAGTAGACACTCAGTGATAACTGTTGGTGAAGGAATGAGTGGATGAAAAGATGGTAAACGAATGGGCGTGGGGTCATATAAAGCCTATAAAGTGCCATCTTTTTTTTTTTCTTTTAAGATTTTATTTATTTATCAGAGAGAGAGAGAGAGAGCACAAGTAGGGGGAGCTGCAGGCAGAGGGAGAAGCAGGCTCCCCACTGAACAGGGAGACCGATATGGGACTCGATCCTGGGACCCTGGGATCATGACCTGAGCAGAAGGCAGAAGCCCAACCGAATGAGCCACCTAGGCGTCCCAAGTGCCATCTTTTTCTTTAAGATTTTATTTTTAAGTAAACTCTACACCCAGCGTGGGGCTCGAACTTACAACTCCCAAATCGAGAGTCGCATGCTCTACACACTGAGCCAGCCAGGCGCCCCTATAAAGTGCCATCTGAGTCCTCAGGCTCCCAACCGTAGGCCAAGGAGCCAGTGCCTTACAAGCTGACTCTCCAGGGCAGATCTGCAGCAGCATTTGGTGGTAACTAACCCAGTGCCTCTCTAGGAGGAAGTAATCAATATTGCCAGAGTCCCTCATGGTGGGTGACACGCCTCTCCCCTGGTCTTGCCCTGCACATTGCTTCCCCACCCCTACCACAAGCTCACGATGTCTGTCTTCCCGTTGAACCCCACTCGGTGACCCTTTTATGACCCTCCTGAGGATTCATCACAGCTTTCCCAGCCTTTTCAGGACTCTCTCTGGTCCTAATGCCACACCCCTTGCCTCTTGGCAAATGACCTCAACTTCTAGACCACCAGTCCCTCACGAAGCCCATGAAATGTGGTGTCTATCTTACAGCCCCAAAGCATCAGAGTAACTACCATGACCAAGTCCCTGCCTCAGACTTCATTCTCTTTGACCTACTGCAGGATCTCAGCTGCTGACACCTCACCCCAGATGTCACACACCTGCAACTCTGGGACTCCTGGAGGGCTTTCTTCTGAGTTCTCCGCCCCTTTCTGAGATTCTGCTCATTTCTCCTTGCTCTCATTCTCCTGGTGAACTAATACAGAGGTACATATTTAAAGAGCTTCGATTACCTTTATTCATTTATTTTTAATTGTTTTATTTATTTGTGAGAGAAGGGGGAGAAAGAGAGAGCGAGAACACATGAGCAGGGGGCAGGGGCAGAGAGGCAGAGGGAGAAGCAGACTCCCCACTGAGCAGGGAACCCGAGGTGGGGCTCAATTCCTGGATCCTGGGATCATGACCTGAGTTGAAGGCAGATGCTTAACCGACTGAGCCACCCAGGCGCCCCCTTCAATTACCTTTATGTTAATGATTCAGTCAACAAATGTTTACTGAGCCCCTGCTATGGGCTCAATACTTTTGGTGCTTGGGATATATTAGTGAGTAACGTCCCTTATGTAATCACATATTTATCTTCGTCGCAGTTTGCCCTAACTCCCTAGCCTCATTATCTACATGACATCTCCATATATGCCCTACAGCAGCTGAAAAGTATCATGCCCAAACAGAATTCGTCCTTCCCTCTCCCAAACTGGCTCACTGAGCTGCATCAGTCCTCCTCCCAATCTCAAGGTCCCATGCCATGGAGTCATTTTTTAGTCTTTCCTATCCTTAGTATTTTCACATTTCCTAACATCCATTCCTGCCTCTTAATCCAGACCCTTTTCATCCATCACCTGCATTTAGTGCAGCAGTGTCCTAATTGGCTTCCCTGATGGTGGAATGGCTCCCATCCCCCATCTCTTCCAGCTGCTGCTGCCAGGTTAGTCTTCCCCGTTCCCCATGCGCTCACTTCTGGCACTCATTGTCTGCTCCACACCTCCACCAGCCCATGTCTCCCCCCCCCAACCCCGCCCCCACCGTCCATGGGATATCGGGATATCACCACAGAATTACAGACACCTACCAGTGTTACACTGGGAACTCCCAACTCTGCCCTTTCCGCTAAAGCCCGAAGTTGCACCGACTTGCATGGTGGCAGCTCGTTAATGGTAACGTGGGAATAGGACGAAAGTGGCCAAGTTCCAAGGGGAATGCCTACTTTGAGATTTTCTTCTTCACAAGCATAGACAGTGAAGAGCTGGGGAAAATGCCTTTGCAATGATAATAAGGGAACACATTAGGTCAGACCTCTTTTCACAGAGGGGTATATCTAAAGGGTTCATCCAAAAGTAAAAGTAAAAAAGAATATTAATATTTGTAAAGTGCTAGAACAGGGCTTGGCACATACTTAGAGCTATGTTAACTTAGAAAAAATAGATCAAATTGCTTAAGTATTCAGGAGGAAAGGAGACCAGAAAACTTTTTTTTTTAAACTCTTTATAGTTAATGACAACCATATGGAGCGTATGGGCTTGTTTGTCAATGGGTGTGGAACAACCTTAGATACGGACATTTTGGTTAAAGCACTGTTTTTATTTCTTGCGGATAGCTTCATTTATTTCCCAAGGTACTGAGATCTCATTTCTGGTTGTAGGGGAAAGAAGTTTATTCAACTTAGAGCTGTGTTACGATTAGGAGAGCCAAAGAAAGGAACAGAGCAGGAACACCTCCCACCACTTAGCAACTGAGTAGAATGTGTGTGCTGGTTGGCAGCAAACGCTGCTTCCACTTGAGGACTAGGCTCTCCGAGTTCTGTGGGAATCTGTGTGTGACAGATTCCCAGGTACTTGGGAAAATAATCCCTTGACTTGTTTGAATAACCTCAGAAGGGTAACTGAAGCTCTAGAAAGGAGAAGCCTTCTATAAGTGGTCCTCTTTTCCAGCCAACAAAGTTCTCTGGGCCCCCGAGGGAGAACTTGTCAGGGTCAGGGTCCAGGAAGCCTGGAAGGGTTAACATTAGCAAGGCAGGAGAGGTCTCAGCTCTCCAGGAGCAGATGGATTTATACCTAGTCCCACCCTTCTTCCAACAGTACCTGCGGCTATGAATTCCTGTTTCTGTTGGAACGCACACCCAAACCTCTTGGTCTGGTCTGTCGCTCTGAACCCCAACAGTACAAAGCAGGGGCGCTCAGCTGGGTCTGGGTGTGGAGCCCCTCAGTGCTGCAGACACAGGATTCCCACTCCTGTGTTCAAGCTGTGCTAGCAGTAAGATTCTCCTCCCATCCAACCTGTCCGAGCCTGTCCTTTCCTCGGGCAACAGCCCAAATCCCATTCCATAGACAAGAGTCCAGGTTTGTGCTGATCTCTCTTCTGAAACCTGGCTCCCCAGATACCTTAGACTTGTTCTCTGCTTGTTCAGATTTGTGTGGCTTTTCTCTCACCCTGGTTTTGGATGCCCCTTAAAGCTGGAGATGATGTTTTCCTTTTTGTTTTACTAGAAAGATGGGTTTGAAGTCAAGCGGTCCTGTATATGAATCTTAGCTATGTGATTTTGGATAAGCCACCCAGTAACTTTTCTGAGCCAGTTTCTGCATCAGTAAAATGGTTAGAAAGCTGATATAAGTTTACATGAGAATATTTGAAGGTTTGTGCTCACATCATTTTCAGAAAACGAGTTCCTTCTTTCCTATCCTTGTAACATGCTAATAGTTCTGTGCACGAAGTGGCTTCTTCCTCAGTGATGCTGGTGCAGTCTGGACCATCCTGAGCCAGCATGTGGCAGTCCAATCTGTAGAAGTCACTGAATGCCTTACCAGTTAAGAGGCCTCAAATGATCTTGTTCATTCTTGTACTCCCATTACACATGGTGCTTTGTACTCGGTGTGGAGGCAGGGGTGGTAAGTAAAGTCTGCTGGATCAAGAAATTTCTTTAATGCTACTAAAGTTCATGGAACGGAATGGAAAAGCTCACGTACTTTGTATGATCCACAGAAGCCCTGACCTGCAAAGACACATGAGCTACTCCACCCCAGTCTCCAATCCCAGGGTTTCCAAGCCAAGCGCTCTTCAGCCCTCCACGGTATCTGAAAGTCCAGTGTCAGCCAGAGGCTCCCAAGGAGAGTAGGTGGGAGGAGCTCCTAACAGTGATGGCAGATGAACTCCAAGGCCACCTCAGCCACTGAAGGAGAGGACTAAACACACAGAGGGGAGAAGAATAAAGGCCTCACCAGGCAGGACCCTGGAACTCGTATCAGAATTTTGAGTGCAAATCGAGGAAAGACGGCTGCACAGGGACCCGGGCAGCGCAGGACCCAGAGAGCACCAACACAAAAGCACAGTCCGGCTCAGACCCCGAAGAGCCACGGCTCTGAAAATGCAGCCAGAGCGAGGGCCCGCCCAGCAAGGCTGCTCTTAGATTTGGTAAATTGTTCTCAATTTCCAGAAGAAAGCCCTGCCCATGACATCTGGCATCCTATGCTGAAGCCAGGATACATGCGAGGAAGCAGGCACTTACAAGCAGCTTAGCTATTTATTTAGTCAGTAGAAAAATGACTTTACAGGTTTGCGGTGCAGTAAGGGAGACGGGGCCCCACCCTCATGCTAGCGCACTCCGGTCCAGTCCGGTGCCTGGCGCACGGTCTGCAGGTGCGCCTGTGAGCACATGAGCTATCTGGATGCCCCAGAGCATCTCCTAAGTGTGCTGCCCCCGTGGGGGGCACCGATTTCGGGCCCAGCGGCTAGGCCTGACAAGAGTCTGAGGAGCCAAGCCCTAGAAGCGGCCCAGCACAGTGGCTAAGAGAGCCATGCGTATGTACATGCCGTTCTCGGCCTGGCGGAAGTAGGCTGCTCGGGGATCCGAGTCCACCTCCACGCTGCAAGAGAAGGAAAACGGTTGGCACACAGCCCCCAAGGCCTGTCTGGAACCGGGTGCCCTCCCACAGCCAGCCCCCAGCATAGCCTCCACTTTGAAGCCGTGTCACCTTATCTCATTGACTCGAGGCATTGGGTGCATCACCACCATCTTCTTCTTGGCCCGCGTCATGATGTGGGGAGTGAGGATGAACTGGCCAAAGCACTGTGAGGCGACAGGGGCCCTGTCAGCACCTCAGGGCTGGGGTGGCCGTGCAGCCACAAGCCTGGGATCCTCCAGGGTCCCCTCCTCACCCACACTCAGTTATCACGACCAAGAGGCCCAGTCAAGCTCCTGGGGCCCCGCCTTCCCAGCCACTAGTCTGGATGCCCTGCAACTCTAGCCCTGGCCTCCCCTCCACCGTGGCACTCACAGCTTCATACTCCTGGGTAGAGTCGAAGCGTTCCTTCTGGATTCGAGTCATGTAGAGCACGTCAGTGTCAGGCAGTGCTTCCTCAATGCTCTCAAATTCCTCCTGGAGGGCGAGGTCGAGCCAGAGTGCATGCAGCGCCAGGCCCTCACTGCCCAACCCACATGCCCCGTGGCCTCCCAGGGTCTCACCTGCTTGGTGCCACGGGCCGCCACAAAGGCCCGCACGTTGGGTGGCATGCGCAGGCTGGGAGGGGCCACATAGCGCAGGCTGACACGGTACTGGGTGAGCAGGCAGGCCAGAGAGTGCACGGTGCGCCCATGCTTCAGATCCCCCACCATTGTGATCTAGGGGAGGAACGCGATCACCAAGAGGGCCCCCAGACTGAACACCTGCACCCCCGTTTCACAGCTTGCAGTCTCAGGAGCAGGACAGAGGCCTCCCTGCTGCAGCATGCCTCGGAGCAGAGACGGTTCTTCCCAACAGCCTCCCTCTCCAGACCTTCCCCAAGCAGGCCTCCAAGCCCTGCCACGACCCTCACCGTCATGCCATTGACAGTTCCAAGCTCTTCCCGGATGGTGAAGATGTCCAGCAGGGCCTGGGTGGGATGCTCTCCGACCCCATCCCCAGCGTTGATCACTGGCCTCCGGCAGTGCTTGGCTGCCAGCTGCGAAAACAAGGAGAGCCCTGTCTTCTGCAACTCAGTGGCCCCCACTCCTGGCCTGAGTCCCACTCTTCCTGGGTCCCCTTCCCCGTCCGGCCCAACCAGACACTCGCAGTCATGTCCCTGGATCCACCCTACTCCCCCGTCCCAGTGCGCTGCTGGCCTCACCTCCACCGCTCCAGGTTGGGGATGCCGAAGCACGACGACGTCGGCGTAGCAGCTCATGGTCTGCACGGAGTCAGCCAGGGATTCGCCCTTCTGGACCGAAGATGTGGCTTCCGAGAAGCTGAGCACAGCACCCCCAAGCCGGGCCATGGCCGCGGCAAAGGAGCTGCTGGTCCGCGTGCTCACCTCGTAGAACATGGAGGCCATCACCTTCCCCTGGCGGGAGGGCAAAATTCGATGTAAATGTGGGTGCTCATCTTGGGGAAAGCACGGCTGCAGCTTGCTTCCCCCACTTACACAGGAGAGGTACTGAGAGAACCCCTCCCCGCAAACCTCGTGACCTATCCTGACCTTGACGTTTCCATTAGTGTCACACAGAGCTAAAGGCTCCGCCTCCAACAAAACCATGGGTAAGTATCTGAACCAGATACTTGTTCTCTGGGGGAGAAGGAAATACCCCAGTTCTGTCCCATGAATCCACCTGCATAGACCAAGTGACCAGATTAGTAAGCTGATACAGTGGTGCTCAGGGCCTTGTAAGTCAGCTAACTACTGGTCAGAGGAGAGCAAACGTGGGGGTCGGGGGGCCTAGGGCAGCCGGACCTTCCAGAGTAGAGAAGGTGGAGTAACTTATAGTGGAGGGTTTAGACTCACAGGAAGGGACCTATGGCAGGAGAGGGAGATCCCTCTGATCGCTGCAGAGCCCTGCTGACAGGGTCCTGGACCCATAACCCACAGCCCTGACCCTGACCTTGAGTATGTCGAGGCTCCGCTCCTTCTGTACCATCATACGCAGCGTGTGTGCCACATTGAACAGGTGAGACATCTAAGAAAGATCCCCAAGTCAGCTGGAAAGGCGGTGGCCCCCAGAGGTCCTAGCCCCAACTTTCCAGATTCTCAAAGCTCTGGGTGTCCCCATCCACTCTCCCCCAGGCACCTGATCCTTGGTGAATTGCTGGACAGACAGGATATGTTGACCCACTAATGAGTGCAGCAGGGGTGAGGTCTGGGGGTGCAGCAGGCCAGGGGTCCCCAGGTTCTGGGGTGACGCCTGTCTGGGTACTGGTGGTGGAGGGTAGCAGGTGCCATCGAGAGTTCCCATCAGCTCTGCAGTGAGGGACGGGGCAGAAGAGGTGGGTCAGAGGGTTCCTCCTACACAAGCCAGATGAGACAGGTCCCCGAGGTGAGCGTGTGTTCCAGGGGAGTCTCACCTGGCTCAGCTGCCTTCCGAGAGGACTTTTCCTTTGGCTCCTCAGCTACAAACAGGGCAACGGGACAGATGTAAGCCTGCAACTAAGGTCTGTGAAGAGCCCCCATTTCCCCACACTCTGGATCACAGTGTCTGTGTTAAACCAACTCACACAACAGTAGCTGTAGCAGGTTAAGGGCAAACAAGAAGGACCAGCAGCCCGGGGGACACACAAGTGACTTCCCACGGGGGCTGCTGTGTGTGAGCAGTGGTGCCCTCCCAGGGCCCTCCCAGGAGGCAAAGGGATCCTAGGCAAGGGGAACGGCAAGGCTCACACCAACCAACAACCTGGATTTACCCCACGTCCTGCTGCCCCGTGGGATCCCAGCTCCCGGGCGGAGGAACACAGCTGCCCACAACAAGAAAGGGCCGTGAGAAGCTGTGGGGTGCCTACCTCACGCTGGGCAGACTGATTTAGGCAAAGGAGAGTACAGTGGATCAGACTAGGACGAGGGGATGGCCGGAAGGACAGGGTAAGTGGACCAAAGTGACCCCCGTCCATCAGGGACACTGGGGGGGAAGAGGAGCCTGTCCCTACACATCTCTTAAGTCCAGATGGCCCCGTCCTCCACATATCACAGGACCTCCCTCTTACCTGGCAGACCTGGATCGGAGGCTCGGTGGATTCGGGGTGGCAGGTGGAAGCGGCCATCGGGAAGCCCTGGGACGGCCCGGCGGGGCCTTTCAGGCGTCTGGAGAGACACGGGTCTATAGTTTTGGAAAGTACTGACCCAACTCTTCCTCAAGTTCAACCCCTCAAGAAAAGCCAAACTGCTCACTGTCCACAGTGAGAATGGAATGGATCCCAGTCTCCGTCACCTCCCCCTCTGGTCCATCCTTCTGCTACGCTGTCCTTGACAGAGACAGACAAACTAGCCCCATGACAGGCGCCCAGATAAATCTCTGGTTGGGTTAGTAAGAGGCCTGTTTCCCCTAGTTAGGTAACCTCCTAAACTGGGAGTTGATTCTATGTTATGCAGCAGACAAAGAGGTAGGTGGTGGAAATTTTAAGTGTCAGGTCCAGAGCCTTCCACCCTCTAAACCACCAATGCAACCATCTGTGCCGTTAGCCCTGTCCCTGGCTGCACCCCCCAACATCCCCCAAACCCCCCCCACCCCCCCAGGCCCGAAGCACTGCAGATACCGTGGTTATCTCACTGGTGGCAGGGGCTGGGGGCACAAGCTGGGGAACAGCCCCCTGAGGCCACTTGCGTACATCCTGTCCATAGCCCGGGGGCACCAGGACCTGCAAATGGAAGGCAGGAGCAGACGAATAAGCAGGGGGCACAAAGCCAGACTGAGACCCTACAGGAGTGGAAGCCAGCAAAAAAAAACAAAAAACAAAAAACAAACACCCGCCTCAGGGCAGCTGGGGGTGGTGGTGGCACCACAGAGACGTGCCAAGGCAGGAGGACAACGGGACCGAGAAAGTCACTACTGGGATGGGGCTCGCGCCACATACATACCTGCCCGTCGATATAGGCCACCTCCCCTCGTAGGACCACACGGCGGACGGTGCCCTTCACCTTCTGCCCTTCAAAGGGTGTCCAGTGGGCCTTGGAGAAGGGCATGTGGCTGGGGATGGTCCATTCGTGCTCCAGATCCACCTGCCCAGAGACACGGGTTATGCGAGGGTAGGGCCACACCATGGAACAGAGCCGCAGGCTGCAGAGTGCATCGCCGCCTCATCCCCCGCCAGGCCCACGTGCCCACACCTCCACGTAGGTGTCCTCCTGAGGGGGCAGGTGGAAGATCCGGCGGGGATTGTGGTGCAGCCGCTGCAGCAGGTCATCCAGACTGAGCCGGCCCTCGCTGACCGCCGTCAGCAGCAGTGGGAGCATGGTCTCCAGCCCCGGGAAGCCGGGGGGAGGCCTGGGCCCACACTTCTCCTCCAAGGTGTGGGGGGCTGGGAGGGAAGAGAGCGGCCCCGTCAGGCCCGATCACCTCCCCATCTGGGAAGTCACACAGGCCACCAGGACTGCACTGCCTCCCTAGCCCCGATGCTCATCTCTTCAGGTTACGTGGCAAACAGGTAAACTGGGGCGGCTGCCATCATTTGGGGACCAGCAGCACCTGTCACAGCCCAGGTGCTGAAGGACCAGCAGAAGGACCCATCTTCTCTTATTTATAATTTTACTCATTTGCTCATCAGTTCCTTTGGGGAGTATTTATCGAGCACCTGTCACAGCCCAGGTGCTGTGCTACACAGATCAAGTCCCAGTCCTCACGGAGCCTAGAGGCCCTGAGGTGGGGCGCGAGCCCTGCTGGGCAGAGGTACACTGTGGGGCCTCTCACCATGGTCTGAGGCGAAGCAGTCGATGACAGCCATGTTCTCCCACAGGGCCTCCACGTCCTGGTGGGAGCCAAGCTCGGGCCGGACCTCGCCCTTCCCCGGCCCCAGGCGCTCCAGGTCATCGTGGCTCAGAAACAGATGGTGGGGCGCCACTTCACAGGTTACTGGCAGCCCCCGTGCCTTGGCGGCTTTAATCAGCAGGATCTGGGGTGGGCGGAGAGTGGGGAGATCTAGAGGAGGCCTCCCTCATGCCCTGCCCCGCAAGGTCTCCGCATCCAAGCTCCCCTCCAGGAAAGTTACGGGGCAGACAGGCGGAGGGTGCTGGCTCCACACTCCCCGCCCCCTCGTACCCAAGCAGGAAGGGCACCGGGACCTCTGGTGTACTCTCACCTCCTCCTTCCGGGCCACGTGACATATGTGCACCGAGCGCTGGGTCAGCTGGGCCACCATGAGGATGGCAGCCACACTCTGCCGCTCTGCGTGGGCCACGATGGGGAGGTGGGAGGGCCACGTCTCAAAGTGCTGGGGACAGAAAGAATTTAGCAGGGAGCGTGCAGAGCTCTCACGGAGCTCTTGACACTTCACTGCTGTTATCCCACTCTACGGGGTCCTCAAGCCAGGACGCACTAACTGGCTGCCTCCTCCCACAGGCCCGCTCCCTACCTCCATCCACTGGGCCACATTGTCCAGCCGAAGCTCAGAGAAGGTCTCGTTGAGGTAGAGCTTTAGCCCAGCAGCAGACCCGGCCACAGCACCCAGGGTCCCTGCGTTTTCCAACGAGGCTCCAAGAAATAAGGCAAAGTCACAGCGGGCACCAGCCTCTGCCAGCTGGAGAGGGTACACAGGAGACAAGGCCTTCTGGCATCCGTGCCGGCCTGGCACCAGTGGCCTGCGCCCCCGCGCTTCTGCGAGGGGCAGGGGGAGGAGGGGTCTGGGACGCAGGCAGGGACATCTGGGTCACCGTGAAGCAGGAGTGCAGGGCTCACCTTCTGGGCCAGGGCCAGGGCCGGCGCATCAATGATGGGGGGCCGGGTATTAGGCATGGCGCACACCATAGTGACGCCCCCCGCCAGGGCAGCAGCGGTGCCCGAGGCGAAGTCCTCCTTGTGTGTCCCCCCTGGTTCCCGCAGGTGCACATGGATGTCAACCAATCCTGGGAGAACACGGACGTGGCAAGATTAGAGAACGGTTCAGAGACACAAAAGACATCAAACGTATGAACTGGGGTGGCAGGAAAAGCAGCAGCGACTGATACGAGTGAGAGGTGGTCAGTCAGGGGCACAGTGGGTCACGAGAGGAAAGAGCTCAGTGAGAAAGAGTCTGGCCCTCCCAAAAGATGCACTCACCCGGTAGCCGCACAAGCTTTTGGGACGTCATACAGTCGACGTGCACCTTCAAAGGAGGGGCTGGCCCAATCTGGCCTAGGGCCTGCAGGTGAAAACTGCGGTCAGCTCTCATTTGAGGGCATCCCGCGAGTCGTAGGTAGGGCCTGGGCTTTCCCACAAACCAGGCTCTACCCCTCTCTACCCCCCTTCTCTCTCTCTGAAGCCACAAAGCCTGGTTATTTGCATGACTACTTCATACTGAGATTTCCCAACCCACGACCACTCACTTCTCCCTCCTGCCCCATTAACACTGGCTGCTGGCCTCCCAGCACCCAGGCCCCAGTCACCTCCACAAACAGTTTGGTGCACTTGATATCAATGATGAGGGGCACAGAGAAGTCAGCGGCTAGGCGCCGGGTACGGTAGCCCTTGGTGACAAAGGAAGAGAGACGGCGGCCTCCAGCCCCGCGCATTGACAGGTTAATCACTAGCTCAAAGTGATTCTCAGCCAGTTGCTCCAAGATGCTTCGCTGCGGTGGGCACTCACCATCCACTGCCTCCTCAAAGTGCCAGTCCACAGCTGTTACCTGCGGCCCAGAGACAAGGTCAAGGGCTAACCTGAGCCTGGCAGGAGTCAGGAAGGACAGCCTAAAGGGAGGGGAGGTGGCCCAGGAACCCATGAGGAGGAGAATGAGGACCCACAGGGTGGGGACCAGGGCTGGCTCTATTTCGTACTGGCAAAGTGTATTTCTTGACACGGAAGATATCTACTCTATGGTTACCAAGGACTCTGTGCGGTATGAGCCCACACTTATACACAGAGAAATAATATTCTGGAAAAAAATATACCAGAACATTAACAGTGGTAAAGAAACCGTAAGAGACCTTTTCCCTTGCTTTTCCGTATATTCTATTTGCTCTACGTGGAATACACAGGACCTGTGCAATGACAGTAAAAGCAGGGGAAGACAGAATTCTCTGGTACAACGTGGGGTAGGCTGCGGGCGCCCTGGTACCTTGACGCCGTGCTCAGTATAGAAGTCGGCGGTGCCCAGACTGGCGTAGAGGCTGTAGCCCAGGCTCTCCAGCAGCCGCACGGTGGGGAGCAGCTCACTTTTGTTCTGAACCAAGCAGAAGGAGGACGAAGTCGTGTCTCTCCCGTCTTCCACTTCAAGGTCAGCCCAGGCCCAGAGAGCCAAGGCCATCTGCCCCAGCCTCTCTGGGCAGCCCCCCAAACCCTGACGCTGGAGTCTGTACCTTATAGCTGCCAATGGTCAGCAAGATGTTCTTCTTGGGGATCTTAAAGCCAGTGCTTAGCATGGCCTTGAGGTAGGCCTCGCAGCGGCTCTCCCCAAAGCCAGCCACTTCCCCGGTGCTGGTCATCTCCACGCCCAACACCACGTCGGCACCCGCCAGGCGCGAGAATGAGAACTGAGGGACCTGAGGGAGCAGGAAGCGAGATGCCAAGCTCCTGGGCCTCAGCCAAATGGCAAGGTTAGCCTTCCCCGCCACTGCTCTGTCAGTCCTCTGCTTCCCGAACATACTTTGGGTCTTCCCTCAGTTTCCACTCGTTATTCCTTTCCACAAGGCCTATTCCTTGGCCTTGGAACACTTCCTCAACAAGCTCAGTAAACCAAATATCCTGACCGTCCTTCAAGACTCAATTCAGGGGGTGCCTGGGTGGCTCAGTCGTTAAGTGTCTGCCTTCAGCTCAGGTCATGATCCCAGGGTCCTGGGATCGAGCCCCGCATCGGGCTCCTGCTTGGCGGGAAGCCTGCTTCTCCCTCTCCCACTCACCCTGCTTGTGTCTCTGTCAAATAAATAAATAAAATATAAAAAAAAAAAAAAAAAAAAAAAAAGACTCAATTCAGGCACCAGCTCTCCTCCTGGGCCTTTCCAGGTCACCCCTTTTGGAAGTGGCATCTCTTGTCTGTAAACTCCTTTCGCATTTTATTCTTCTCTCTACTATGCAGGTTTATCATGGCCTGTTATAGAAGCAAGCTGTTTTTGGACCCAACTTCCCTTGCCTCCCATCACTGGAATATGAGCTCCTAAGGGACAGAGACCATCCTATCACCCTTATGGCCCAGTGATGCCTTGTCCACAATAGCTGCTCAGTTTACGTGTTGACTGACGTATTATGTGAGCGGTAAGTGAAAGCTCTCCCACTATTTGTCTCCTTGCTTGTGACTTCTAACCTCAAGGTTTCAATCCTCCGTACCTTTACCCCCACGACTCCAGAGCCAGTCATGAGCCCCACAGGTTCCACTTCTTCCCCCATGATGACCCGTGTGGCCAATGCTACTAGGTCCACACCTAGTGTCTTGGAGACGAAAGGGAAGGAGCGAGAGACACGCACGTTGCATTCGATGACTTTCAGCTGGTCGTCCTGGGGCAGAGAGGGACTAGTCAGGCCTTCCGCAGTCTGGGCTTACTGATGCTACTCCACTGACCTTGACTCTTCCCCTAACTTACCACTCTGTGGGTAATCAGTCTGGAACAGGGGTCAGGGTAACTGACGGTGACAAACCCTGACAACAATGCGGGCTCTATAGCTACCACCCCTTCCCTCCAGCTTCCGGGCCTACTCTGATGAGGGCAGGAGACAGTGAGCCTCGCTGGCACTGCGGCCCCAGAGAATGAGGAGGTGCTACTCCCTTCCCTCAGTGCCTTCTTACTACCTTGGCAATGAGCTGCAGATTGAAGGGTCCCGTGACCTGCAGCTCCTGGCCCACAGCGTGCACGATGGCTTTAATCCGCTCTAGGGTTTTGGCAGTGATGTCTTGTGGTGGGGTCACCAGCGTGGCATCACCTGAATGCACACCTGCATTCTCCACGTGCTCAGAGATGGCAATGGCTGCCACCATACCATCACGGGCCACAGCATCCACGTCAATCTCCTAGCGGGGATGCGAAGGCAATGTGATACAGGGCAGGGGGGTGATTTTCTTCCCCCACTTGCCCCAGGAGGCTCCCTTCCTTTGAGAGCCTTGGTACAACCCATCCTTCCCAGTCCACTGTGCCTACAAAGTGCTATAGGACCAGAGAGGGGAGTTTCCACCAAGCCTGAGGAGCCTGCCTTCAGAGACTTCTTTGTCTGTGGCCCTACCTTGGCCTCCTGGATGAACTTGGAGATGACCACGGGGTGCTCCTTGGAGACGGCTGCCGCACTGCTCAGGAATCGTTCCAGGTCCCCGTCAGTGTAGGCCACATTCATAGCAGCGCCGCTCAGCACGTAGGAGGGGCGCACCACACAGGGGTACCCCACTGTCTGGCAGAACTGGCGAGCAGACTAAGGGTGCAGCTGGGTCGGTCACACTCACCCATGACCTCATCCAGCTCCCAGCCCCCCACCAGGCCCTAGCCCACCTCTAGTTCACTGAGCTCCCTCCACTGAGGCTGGCTGATACCGATGGTGTCCAGGAGCCGAGAGAACTTGAAACGATTCTCAGCTGAGTCGATGGCTTCAGGGGAAGTGCCCAGCACACGGCACTGCTGCCGATGCAAAGCCATGGCCATGTTGTTGGGCAGCTGCCCGCCCATGGATAGGATCACGCCTTCAGGGTTCTCTAGCTCATAGATGTCCATCACCACCTTGGTGCAAGAGGAGAATCGAGTGGAGATGGCAAGTGGTCAGGGATCTGAGCCTTCCTGCTCACTGCTCCTCACCCTCTACCCACTTCCCCTCAAACCCCACAAGTTCCAAAGAATCTTAGGTCAGCCAGCCACTCCCACGTGACCCTGGCCACCCAGGCTAATGAGCGGTCTTCATACTCCTCTCACCTCAAAAGAGATCTCATCAAAGTAGAGTCGGTCACACATGTCATAGTCAGTACTGACTGTCTCTGGGTTGTAGTTCACCATGATGGTCTTATACCCCATCTGTGATAGAGAGGGAAATGAGATTTAGCTAGGAGGTGGGAGGAAGAACATAGAAAAACTAAGGCAAAACCCCTACTTCACCTCAGCTTTCTCTGAAATGGATGTAAGGGACACCTGCCTTGGGAGGGAAGTAGGGCCAGCCCTGTAGGTATAGGAGAAGTAGGTACAAAGTGATGGAGAAAAGACACATGCCCTGTGAGAGGCACAAGATGGCCTAAGGGGAGGGCTCCCCCCCCAACCCCCTCCACACCTCCCAAAGTCCTAAGATAAATATAAATGTAGCAATTAATAGAAAATGCCAGGATAAGTTGGGCAAAAGGCAATTGCTGGAACTGAATGGAACAGTAAAGAAAACAGTATGAAAAACCTTTCGGAGCTGCCGGATGCAGCCCACGGCACACCAGTCAAATTCAACGCTGGAGCCTATTCGGTAGACGCCAGAGCCAAGGACCAGGACGTGAGGCGTTCGAAAGGTGAGGTCATGGGTGGTGCCCCAGTATGTCAGGTACAAATAATTTGTCTGGGCTGGCCACTCGGCTGCAACTGTGTCGATCTGTTTCACTGCCGGGCAGATCCCCAGTTCCTGACGCAGCTTGCGAACAGCCAGCTCTGTGCTGAAGGAGAAGAGTCAAAAACATAGCCCTGGGAGTGGGGCGTGGACTAAGTAAAGAAGTGAGATCCTGGGGCAGGGAACTGAGAGGCAAATATCCCAGGGACGGAGGTCAGAAGCCTACAAAGCTCCCTTCCAAGGGCCCCTCACTAGTACAAAGATTCTCTGCCCCACATCCTCAGCCCAAGGCCCTCACCACCACCTCTAACCTCAGAACTGCAAGGGCAATCTGCTTGTCTGAGAAGCCAAGGCGCTTGGCCTGGTGCAGCAGGTCTGGGGGCAAAGGCTGTCCACGATGCTGTTCTAGCAGCTGGGCGTGTGCTATAATCCGCTTCATCCGGTGCAAGAACCAGCGGTCGATGCGAGTGAGTTCATAGAGCCGCGCCACCGAGTAGCCAGCCCACAGAGCAGCTGCCACCACAAAGATCCGCTTGTCTGTTGGCGTCTCCAGCTCCTAATAGGGAGGGCAGGCAAACGGATATGGAAGGACTGTGGAGAGGGAGATGTCCGAATGTTACGCAAAATATTCCAAATCTACTTTTAGCATCTAAAAAGCCTGAAAGCACGAGTACCTCACTGTTTTAGGAAAGGAAGCTGTGGAAAAGGAACCAGAACCAAAGCTCTGTGATCGCAAAAACCTGTATGCAAATCTTGGCTCTGCCTCTTTCTGGCTGTGCAGAGTGTATTAGCAAGTTCCATAAGCTCTCTAGGCCTGTTTCATTGTCCCTGGAAACAAGCTTAAGAATACATCCTCCTATAATGATAGAGGAGACGAACCACAAAATTCTCAGCAACGTGAAAACATAGCAAATGTCCAGTAACGACTGCTGCTACTAGTGGTAACAAGTCCGTGGGCTGGGGGCAGAGGCGGTCCATTTCAGGGGCCAGGGGAAGGGAGCCACTTACCATATCACTGACCGGCTTTACCGTGTGATCAAAGCCCACACAGTTCTCATCCACCATGCGAAGAGCCTTCTGGAAGGCCTCCTCAAAAGAACGCCCAATGCCCATGACTTCACCTGGAGGAAGAGGATGTAAGGACTGAGGGCCTGGAGCCAGGAGATGCTGCCCAGAATTTCTATGATTTAGTCAAGTCTCTGGGAGGTTCTTGGGATAAGTCCCATGGTGGTGGTATGTATGGTGTTTCATTATTGAGGAATCTTAAACGGAAGTTCCTTTCCTTACAATTTTCATGTCTTGTATTTATTAGAGACCACGGAATTAAAATGCCTAAAATGGACACAGAGATACTAGAACATTAAAGTTTATCACAGTGGCCCAACCCCTGACGGTTATCCGGTTATTTGCTTTATTCCTATTGCGACACTATCTGGGATCTGTCTCATCCTTTCAAACTTCTCAACAGTCTGGATGATAAGATGATCCCACTACTCTTTGAATCCATCCAGAGGTAATCATGTTTTACAACTCTTATTTTAAGGTATTTCTTCCTGGACTTTTTTCAAATGTGTTTTACACATGGTTATAGAATAACCATGTGTAAATAGTATGATTTCTAACCTGCTTTTTCTCTCATCATAAGCTTGTTCCCACATTGCTATGTGATCTTATTACCAGCCGTTTAACTCCTGTATGATTTACCATAACTTCCCCTAGCTTTGAAGTGTTTATCCTTCTAAGTGAGGCTGTGATGTCTTTAGGGCTTTGGATTATCTCCTTAGGATAAATTTTCAGAAGTGCAGGGACAATAGATAAAGCCTTTAATAAATATTACTTGCTTTATAGAAGTTTGTGTTTTATAATACACAGTGTAAGTTTAACCACCTTCTAAGAAACATGTACAATTATTTTAAACAATTTTTGCTCAAAACAAAAATACTATCTCATTTTAAACAGATTTCGATTTACTAATAAAAGGGAACTCCCCTGTCTCTACAACTTTCCAGGTTTGCTTATTGATTTCCTCTTCCATAAAGTATTGTAATGTCCTCTGACAATTTACCCTAGGGTCTTCAAGTATTTCTTACCAATTATATTTTTCTATTTACAATCCTAATTGTTTCTTTAAAAGAACTTTAAAACTTTAAAATGCTAATAGTAGTGTTAGGGAAGTGGATGATAAGTGATTTTATGCAATTCCTTTGTAATATGGTTATATTATAAAAGTGTTGATTTTGGGCAAAAGAGCAACCTGCCATATTTGTATATGCATGCATAGGAAGATTCTGGAATCATATATATACCCAAATTAATCTCTGTGTGACATAATTATAGGTGACTACTCTTTTTTGGTTCAACTACATTGCTAATTTCTCAATGGTTCACGTATCTTACTTATACAATAAAAGTTACAAAAAGTTATCAAAGATCACATTCTAAGAATACTTGAATAGACGTAAAACGTTTAAATGTCTCATCCGGGAATCAATCTTTCTCCTATTTTCAGTCCACTTCTTTTTACCAACAACTTAATTATGGCTTCATTCCCATGTTTATTATAATTTTCATATAACAGAAATTCATCTCCAGAAGGAACAACTTGGCAGTCTTGTATGATTTCTAAAAATTCCAAAATAATATCTGAGCTTACTTAGACTTGCTTGTTGAAAGGCTATTATTGCTCTTAATGGAAATTTGGAACACAATGAAATGCTCTTATCCATAGCTGGAAGCACTGTGGTATGTGAAACGCTTGCTTTGGCTGAAATGTTTTAGAACAGTCTAGATAGAGTGACTTAAAAGGACACAGGGAAGCATGTTAACTCAATTCCAGCACATTCGACCACCGCCTGGATGTTGACCATTACACCCAGTCATTGTTCACTGTTACATTTCCTTGTTTTTATGAAAAAGGTCTCAGATGTCCTGCTCTGATCTTAAACGTTGGGTTAAAAAAAAAAAAAAATTTTGGTGATGGTGGCAGAAAGCGCCTGGAGGAGGAGATGGGCAGACGCCGGCTGCCACTGCACTAACTTGGATAGAGAAGGGTTCACAGAACAGCAGGTCTCACTTCCCCGAAGCATCAGTATTTAAATTCGCACAGAGAACAAACTGTCACTGGCATTAACAGCCTAGTGATGAGACCATGGGCAAAATGCAATGCAAGGCTGTGGGTAGAGTTTCACGAAGCCAGTCTCGCCAACAACAGGCAGCAGAGTGTGACAGAGGTGCATGTAACTAGCGACTGGATCTAGTTTTCTGTTCTTGGCTCTACCCTCTCCTCAGCCTCATCACTTTCCTTCTGCGGGCACCTCAGTTTACTCATTTGTAAAGCGGGAGAGATGAGCTAGTCTGATGGCTATCACCCCATCCCCGAGATTCTGACACACCCGCCATCTGGGGAGTGGAGGTGGCATGTGCGTTCTGGCACAGATTTCCAGATGCCTTTAATTCCCACTCTTGATGAAGACTACTGGATTTGAAACGTCCCTGTGAGTTCTGAGAAACCCTGTTCCCAAGCTACTGCTAATAACAGCATCTGAAAGGCTATGCCAGGGAACTAACTCTATGACATTCTAGATTCTTAGGACTGCTGGGACCCCAGAGAGTAACCCGGGGAAGGGTCTCTGGGGGTGTGTCTCTCTCACCAACGCTCTTCATGCAGCTCCCAATCTTTGTGCTGACACGGAGGAACTTGCTGAGGTCCCAGCGAGGGATCTTCACCACACAATAATCCAGGCTGGGTTCAAAGGCTGCTGTTCCCCCTGTCACGGAGTTCCTGGGAGCCATCATGTGGAGGTGCCAGGACAGAGTGGGAGATGTAAAGAGTGAGCTTCCAGATAGCTTCCTCTGTCCCCACACATTCAAACCAATGTCCTTTTCATAATCCCTGTCCCATGAATGTCTTCTTCAGCTCCCCTCCCCCTCTCTGATCTTTTCCCCACCCTCGTACCTGAGCTCAGGCAGAGAGATGCCCAAAGCTAGTTTGGCTGCCACGTAGGCCAGCGGATAGCCTGTGGCTTTACTGGCCAGGGCGGAGCTGCGAGAGAGCCTGGCATTCACTTCAATGATGTAATACTGCAAAGAGAGAGATAGGGAGAGAGCGTTACCAGATAACTGGCCCAGAAGGCCTACCTGAGAGAGATATCAGTAGGGCCAGAAAACAAAGCCCTCCCTGAAGGGATAGATAGCAAAAGCACCACCCCCATCCCAGTCCAACCCCACCAAAGACAATCCTGACTTCTACTCCAAGGTCTGTAGGGTCAAAAGCCCCCAAAATTATGGATGGGGGTCCAAGAGCTAGAATATCAGCTCCAGGGCCTAGAGTCTCACCTGCTCAGACTCAGGGTTCAAGGCATACTGCACATTGCACTCCCCAACGATTCCAAGGTGCTGGGTCACCTTGATGGCGGTCTGCCGCAATAGCTGGTATTCCCTGTCATTCAGCGTCTGGCTTGGAGCCACCACTATGGACTCACCAGTATGGATGCCCAGTGGGTCCAGATTCTCCATGTTACACACCTGTGAAGGGAAGGTCCCATGGAGGTCACTGCCAGAGGGAGTCAAGAGAGGCAGGACACTGCATCCCAGGGTCCTGTGACTTCTGGTGAGACCCCACCGTGGGTCTCAGGGACATCGAACCCTCAAAGATCTCAGCCCTGGGCTCTGCTCTTACTACAGCTCATACTGCCCAACGTTACTCCCGTCCCGCCTCCATTACTCACCGTGACACAGTTGCCGTAGGCATCTCTCACCACCTCGTACTCAATCTCCTTCCAGCCCTTCAGGGACTTATCGACCAGCACTTGGCTGGTATGGGCAAAAGCTGGCGCCACAAGAGCAGAGAGCTCCTCCCTGTTAGAGGCAAAGCCAGAGCCCAGGCCACCAAGGGCAAAGGCTGCACGCACCAGCACGGGATACCCCAGCCGCTCAGCAGCTGCCTGGGCCTGCAAGGAGCAGAAGAGATGAACAAACAGATCAGGCCTCGACTGCTTGCTGCACAGAAGGTGCCTGGCCCCACAGAAAATAAGATACAAAGACAATGACACCATTCCACTGTCCCCCAGTCACCCTCGAACCTGTTCAAGAGAATTGGCCGCCTCACTGGGGGCCACGTGCTCTCCAATCTCTGCCATCCTGGAGGCAAAGGCACGCCGGTCTTCCGTCAGTTCAATGGTCTCCACAGGTGTGCCCAGGACCCGGACCCCATACCGAGCTAACACTCCAGCCTTGGTCAGCTCCACACCACAGTTCAGAGCTGTTTGGCCTCCAAAAGTCAGTAAGATGCCATCTGGGCGCTCATTACGGATCACCTGAGGGAGGAGAGGAATAATAAGCATTAGGACCTTGGGGGTCCAGAGAAGAGGATCAAAGAAGTTTAGAACCCAGAATGACCACAGGATCCCCCTACCCACGTGGGTCCCCTCCTCAGTCCAGCCTTACCCCAGTCATACCTGGGTCACGTAGTGAGGTGTTATGGGAAGGAAATAGACCTTGTCAGCCAGACCCTGGGAAGTCTGCACTGTGGCAATGTTGGGGTTGATCAGCAATGTCTGAATGTTTTCCTCCTTCAGGGCCTTAATCGCCTAGGAGGACAAAAATGGCCAATCAGCCTCGCCTGCAGAAGCAAGACTATCAATGGTCTTAGACCACCAGAGTGTCTCTTCTCTCCCTCCCTGTGCTCTCAGTCCCTAGTAACCAACTCCTATTCCTCAGCACCTCACCTCTCCACACATTCCCCAGATCTCCTGGTTCATTCCCACCCTACAACCAACGTTCATGCCTCAGCCCTCTCTTCAAGACTATCCATTCCTAAGGTTCACACACCCAGAGAGGCAGGGATGGACATGCTTTACCTGAGAGCCTGAATAGTCAAACTCTCCAGCTTGGCCAATGGAGAGGCCCCCGGAGCCCAGGATCAGAACCTTTCGTGGTGGGGGAAGCCCAGAGCCTGGGGTGGGAATTCCAGGTGGACAGAGGCGCTCAACCAGCCGCTCTCGAACTGTGGAGGCAAAGAAAGTCATAGAACGTTAGAGCTGAACGGGACCTGAGAGATCACCTACCTTAACCCCCTCGTTTTACAGAAAAATCCAAAACAAGTCACGCCTCTCATGAGTAGCAGAGGCAGGACGAAAACCCAGGACTCATGACTCTGGAGCTCCTTCCCACAGAAGAGGCATAAATAATCATCGTGGCTTGGTTGCTTTCCCACCCCATCCCCTTAAGCTCCCAAACATATCTCAGTTTCCTGGGGCAAGTCCATCTTATGCCCATCCCAGAGCCAACCCTACTCTTAGTTCTCCACAACCTGGGTCTACTCAGGTGCTTACCTGTCTGGCCCCCAGGGTTCCCAGCTGTGGCTTCTTTCACAGTTTCCAGAAAGATATCAAAAAGCAGCTCCATATCTGAAGGACCAGCTTGGTGCTCTGGGTGAAACTGGACACTGTTGAAGAGACAGGATCACGAAACCTGCCATCATCCCTGCCTTGAATTGGCAGTCTTGGGAGTAGGTAGTGGGATAGATGACCGGGGCCCATTACTGTGCTTTACTTTTTGATCTTCAAGACCCTGGGGCTTCCAAGCTGTAGAAATTCAGTCACCCTGCCAGAATCACCCAGACCCACCTGAAGAATGGCAGGCTGTCGTGTACGATGCCTTCATTGGAACGATCATTGGCGTTGGTAAAGAGAGGAAGCCAGCCTGCTGGCAGCGAGTCTGTTTCCACAGCAAACCCATGGTTCTGGGATGTCAGAAAGCAGCGCCCAGAGCCCACCAGCAAGCATGGCTGATTGTGGCCTCGGTTCCCATATCTGGAGATGGAAGCACACTGAGTCACCGGCCCCTTTCACCCCCCACCCTTCACCACTTTACCAAACCCAGCTTCTGTTGAGCTCAGCACCCTCAACCGGCCCCTGCTCCTGTTTCAACACTAGCCAACACCAACTCTATTCCCATCCCCAAGACTCCCCACCGCTCACATCAGTAGTTCGGGCCCTTCCTCTCCCCACAAGTCCCACCTCATCTTGTATGTCTTGGCCCCAATGGCTAAGGCCAACAGCTGGTGTCCCAGACAGATCCCGAAGACAGGTCGGGGATTAGGCTCAGATAAGACACGGCTCAGTGTGGATACCACACTGGGATAGGAGGCAGGGTCACCAGGGCCATTACTCAGGAAGACACCCTCATACTCTGGAGTGGGCAGAAAAGATGATGTCAAAACCAGTAGTTTAACCAGAGAGACACACTTGCAGCCCTTACCATCAGAGCAAAAGCCCTGATCTCTGTCTCCTTCCCTGCAACTTACAGCAACTAGACCAAGGGACAGATCTTCCACCCATGCTGCCTGTCTGTAGCCCTGTACACACCCCAGCTACTCACCCTGGCTGTCTAAGGCGTGGTCCCACGGTACCACAGTGACCTCAGCACCACGCTGACACAGGCATCGGATCTGATTATACTTGAGGCCACAATCCAAAGCAAGGATCCGAGGGGCACCCCCTGCATTGAACACCCGTGGAGCCTGAGGAATAAAGGGTAACGGTTGGCAGCTGTGATCAGTGAGGACAGATGAACACACACCAACCCCTGCCTTTGAGGCCTCTTCTGATTTGCCCTCAAGTGGTCACCCCAGTTACAGGCAGAATAAAACTACCACGCTATAGCTTGCACTGCTCTCCCACTCTACCTCTGTACCTTAATTGAGACCTCTGGCACCAGGGGGCGGGCATTGGGGTCCAAGAATGGCAGGGCTGAAGGCTCTGTCCCATCCTGGACCAGCTTTCCCAGCAGAGACCCTTGCTCTCGCAACTTCTTAGTCAGCTCCCGAGTATCCACTCCTGTCAAAATAGCACTCTCTCAGAGATCACACTCGCTCAACTCAGTCATGCATGAGGTTAGACTTTCAGGAGCACTGCATTCCAGAATCCTGAGTCACACACAGCTGTTCTAGGGGCATCAAAATCCTGGGCCATCCTGATGGAAGTACACTACCATGAAGTATTCTTGCTAAAAATATCACATCTGAATTGAACCATGACTTCTAGATTTGTTTACAGAAAATAATACCCGGAGACAAAGAAAATGCTAAACAACACTATCGGAACATAATCAACAAAATGCAGATTGTGGGATACTCTAAAGGAAAACTGACTTGCTTTTGTCAAATGGGTTATAAGGTCCATTGATCAAAGGGACATATCAACCAAATGCAATACACGGATCTTAGATCCAGATTCAAGTAAGCGGTAAAAATCATTTAGATAATAGAGAAAATTGTAAACATTGCCTGGATTTTTGATATTAAGGAATTACTGTTATTTTTTTGTTTTATTTTAAAGATTTTATTTATTCGACAGAGAGAGACACAGCAAGAGAGGGAACACTGCAGGGGGAGTGGGAGAGGGAGAAGCAGGCTCTCCGCTGAGCAGGGAGCCCGATGTGGGGCTCGATCCCAGGACCCTGGGATCATGACCTGAGTCGAAGGCAGACGCCTAACGACTGAGCCACCCAGGCGCCCCTATTGTTACTTTTTTAAAGGTACAATAATGTTATCATGGTTTTGTTTTAAAAAGGATTCCTGATTCCTTTTTCACAGACAATGAACTATTTGTGGATGAAATGATACAATATCTTGAGATCTGCTTCAAAAAAATGAAGGGGGTCTAGTTGTAGTGGTGAGGTAAGTTTAGTCCTGAGTTAATGATTACAGAAGCTGGGGATCATTATATTATTTCTTCCCATTGGAGCGAGAGCTCAGTTCCTTCTCCAACCTGTGGACCCCAATGTAAATTTTCCAAATCCGATACATTCTATTGCAACCTTGGACTCAAGGCCCAAGAGTGCACAAAAGACTTCTCGATTCTTCCCATCCAGGCACCTGGGCTCTGCCCAGGTCCGGGCAGGCTCACGCCGTACCTTGCAGGCCGGGTACGCCATGTTGTTGCAGCCACTGGTGCAGGGTGCGGGTGGCACTCCAGTGGCTGGGCGTGGGGCAGCACTCTCCCACCACCAGTCCTGCCACGTGGATCCCTGAGGATTCAAACCACTGTGGACAGAAGGAAGAGATCGTGAGGAGCCCAGGGCCACAGATCTTCCTATCTTCTTTTCCCACTGTACAGCAGGGGCCCTACACTTCAGCCACACTGAAAGACCCGGCAATTCCTTGAACACACCCAGCACCTCACGCTTTTGTCCTTTACCAACAATGCCGTTCCCCATGTGAAACACTGAATACCAGGCCCTCGTTAATAACTGAGAGTGAGTTTTTCCTTTCCTTCCTCTCCTTTTATCCAAAACGGAGATTATAAATCCCACTTCTGTGAAGATACCGCCTCCTCACCCCTGGCAGTTTGTACCTCTTCCTTAGGGTTCACCTAAACTCACTTTATTTCCACTGTTCTTGCTATTTACATTGTATATAAACATGTTTGTGTGTCTCTCCATCACAGAACTATGAATACCTCAGGAACAAGGTGCCCGACACATAGTAGCAGTCAACAAACATTTACTGAGTGCCCACTTAGTGCCAGGCATTGTAATAGATGTTGGGGGAGGAGCAGTGAGGAGGCAAAAAGACAAGGTCCCGGTCTTCACTAGGTTAATTTGCTACTTAAGAAGCCTGAAAATTAACAAAGCAACATGCAAATAAACAAGATCGTAATTACAGAGTACGATGAAAGCAGAATGTAAGATAGATGCACAATACCTTGTTAAATAAAAATAAAGGTTTAAGGTACAACACTAGGCATGATTATGCCCCTCCCCCCCCTTAGTAGGGGATTTTCATTAAAAAAAAAAAAAGAAAGCTAACACAAGTTTGCTACCCAATACATAAGCATTTAATAACTAAATAGAGAACTCGGTCATCTACGTGGGAGGGGATGGCATATCGAAGTCACATATGCTTAGTAGTACAAGGTTTAAAAAATGATGGCCGTTTAGTGTTCTTTAGGGATCTGCAGGATAGTTTGGCAGAACCTTCCATGGCCATGGAAGACTCATCTGCATATGGACTGGTGCATTCACAGCGCATGTGCCACAAACGCATCCATGGGGGACTGGAGGCTCTAGGAGGCCTTATCCTGATTCTGTTAAGTGCCTCGATTTTGCAGGTTTATAAACGCTTATTTTGTCAGTGTGTCCACAGCTGACAAAGGTGAAGACTGCCATATGTTAACCAGCATACTGCATTATAAACAAGAATACAGTCTATTTACAGATTTGTGATGAGGACTGGTCCTTTCCAGGAATAACAAAGAGTGTCCCTTACCTAGAGTTCCCTCTCCTAAGAGTCAGGGTGAATTAAAGGCTCATTAAGCCTGGAAAACCAGGACAAAATGCATTTGGAGGAATACCCTACCTAGGCTGGGGTGGTTTCCACTATGAATTTGTTGATTTTTTTCATTAGTTGAACTGTCAGTGCAACTTAGTTTCCAAATTCCAGAGGAGGAGGAATAGGTGGAAGCTCACTGTGGGAGGAGACTGAGTTTTCTTATCTAGAGATAAGAACTCTACTGAAAAGTGGCAAAAATGAGTCAAGGTAAAGAAAATAGGTTTAAAAGATTATCGACTTGACTGTTTGGTAGGTGAACTGGGACCCACTGTCACTGGGAAGGGTGTGACCCTAGCTTCCAGTCTCTTTCCCACTATGTGTAATCTTAAAGCATTGCCCCCATCACACCACTCTGCTCCTAAAAAATCTTCACTGGTTCCTTACCAAAGCCCAGGTTCTTTGGCGTGGCTTCCAGCGCTCTGTGCCTCTCAAGGTATTCAAGCCCTGGGTGGGATTTAGCTTATCATTTCAGTGTGTGTCTATCTTTGTTCGCTCCAGGATGCCTAACTTAATGTCAATGTCTTCACTTGACTAACAGTTAATAATCATTGAATTGAAAAGGAAAGTAGAGAAAGCATTTGGGTGTGGCTACCTTACTGAGACCGAACTCATCCACTTCATCTGTGGGGATGCCATAGTTGCCGATCAGAGGATATGTCAGCACTAAGATTTGTGCTTTGTAGGAAGGGTCAGTGAGGGCCTCGGGGTAGCCGACCATGCCGGTTTGAAACACTGCAAGAAAAAGGCAGGGCTGGGGCTCGGGCAGGACACCCTTCACAACACTGCCCTGCGCGATGACAATGCCCCAGCGGAGGCTGCCTTGACCTTGAGGGATGAAAGAGGCTGGGATGGGGACAGGGATACCAAATGGGGGTGGGAAGGAGGGTATGCAGGCAGGAAAATGGCGGGTTCGGGCAGGGCAAGCTGGGCAGAGAGGGGCAGCAGAAAGTGGGATGAGGTCGGCAGCCGGCCCGAGCTTGCTTACCCACTTCCCCGGCAGTCGACACAGTGGCCCCAAAGGGCTGGCCCCGCAGGACCGACCCATCCTCCAACATCAGGGCCGCCATGGGAACGGAGCTCAGAGGCGGGGACGAGCACAGAGAAGCGGCAAGCGCAGCAAGCCCCAGCCGGTGCTGGAACCACGTGAGGTCGGCGCGCCAGGAGTCGGTCCACGTGGCTAACCGCGCCGGTGGCTGGAGCGCGGGCCGCGGAAGGCGCAGGAGCTCCAGGCGCGCTGGGCGGAGGCAGACTGCGGCGGCGCGAGGGGCCGGCGGCGTGAGGGGCGGGGCCCAGCACGTAAGGGGCGGGGCCAAGCTAGCAACAGCGTGACGGCGTCTCCTCTCCCCCCAACTCCGCCCCACTGCAAAGCCCCGGGAAAACTGGAAAAGAAAACCGACTACCCCAAAGCTCTCTCTCCCACTCTAACCAAGAAATACACAAAGCCAGGTCGCCTCTCTCTAAAAAATTAAAAAAAAAAAAAAAAAAAGAACGACAAGAAAAGATGTTTATTATAGTCAAGCACAAGCACAAATGGGGCACCAGTCCCCGTCCACTCCTGGACCGCGGTGTCCACAACACCCCAAGGCTATGCAACTTTCCATCTTCCTGCCAAAAGTGGCTTCAGTCTTGAGGAGGACCTGCTGGCCAACCATGCCTGTCTAGGAAGAGAATCTCCCTGACTGGGCTCAGATAGATCAAGAAGATCTTTAGGTCAGTAGGAAGACTTATGTGGTTCACGAAGTCTTGGCTTTTCGGCGTTGGGTCCCCCAAAGCAGAATGGAGATGGATAATGTGGTGGATCCCAGAATACCGAAGAACATAAGCAGTGAGAAGGAACCCTATGAATGACAGACCAAAAAACCCCTCATACATCGTGACACCAAGGACTACATCCTAACACCTAGTTCTTTCCTAGTATACCTATCCCCTTATCCAGGACAATTCTCTTATAGTTTCCTTCTCTAGACGATTTGCATCAGCTCTGGTCTTAGGGCTCTTCTTTCAGAGAGGTTCTTCTTTATGCATTTCTTTTATCCCTAATTAGAAGGCCTAATTCCTCACCTGGCGCATACACTTGTAGCCATGGAAGCCATCAGCACAGACACATTCCAAGAGACCTGGACCATCAGGTACACAGGATCCATTCTCAGGACACATTTCTGTGAGCCAGAGAAAAACAGAAGACATCACTAAATCTCATTATGTAGGTTTGTCAAATATCTGCTTCAACTTAGATTCTCTCAACTATTTCTAGGTCAAAAGCAGAAGAAAGAAGATTTCAAATAATCAGAACATAACAACAAAGTCAAAGAGAGAAAGACAATTATCCTTCATATGTGGAATATAAGAAACAGCACAGAGGATCATAGGGGAAAGGACGGAAAACTGAATGGGAAGTCATCAGAGAGGGAGAAAAATTGTGAAAGATTCTTTTTTATTATTATTACGTTCAAGTAGCCATCATATAGTACATCATTAGTTTCTGATGTAGTGTTCAAAGATTCATTAGTTTCGTAGAGAGATTTTTAACTATAGGAAACAAACTGAAGGCTGCTGGAGGGGAGGTGGGTGGGGGATGGGGTAACTAGATGATGGGCATTAAGTAGGGCATGTGATGTGATGAGCACTGGGTGTTATACGCAACTGATAAGTTATTGAACACTACATATGAAACTAATGATGTACTGTATGTTGGCTAATTAAATTTAAATAAAAATTTTTTTAAAAAGAACATAACAACAATACATCTTACAACCTTTTCTTTCAAGGGGTTAGAGGTTCAGAAACTTGAACAAGAAGCACTTAAGCAACTTAGTACTGTCAGATCTAAAATGGAGAATATAAGGGATGAAAGGCAGTTCCTGGAAGGGTGGAGGTGAGACAGCGTACCTTGGTCCCCAGTGCTGTTGCAAAGGTTCCTTTGCCCTTGGCAGGTTTGGTTTTTTATACAGAAGGTGACAGTATTCCAGGCATTAATACCTCCGGGACAGCTGACATCTTGGGGCAGTATCCTGAACACAACACAGGCAGTCATAATGCACAGCCCAAAATTGCTGAGCTCACAGCACTGTCCCTCTTTGGTTCTCTCCCCAACCCTATACCCTTACTCACAGAGTCTGGAGCTGGGTAAAGCCACGGAAGGTGTTGGCCAAGTCATCCTTGAGGGGGTTTGCTTGCAGGTCTCTGCAAAGCACACACTGTTAGCCGTGTGCTCTAGGAAAACACTCTAATTCCATTCACATATCTTCCTGGGCTGGTAATCCAGTTCTCATTCTGAGTTGTCCAAGTTTGGACATTAATATTCAAACATCTTTTTAGGAGTCCAACCTCAAAGACTTTCCCATCAGCCCTTTATCATAGTTGCCGTTGGGGAGGGAGGATAACCAACCACTTACATGATGACGGCAGTATGTGCCTGAGGAAAGTCTGGACCAGGGTCCTTCAGAGAACAGTTCTGGAGATCCAGCCTGAGGAAACACAGTAATCCGTGTAATTATATGTCTCTCTTCACCAATGGTAAGCTAATATAACCCTCTTTTCAGCAAATATTAATTGAACACAGCTGTGTTCAGGGCCACAAACTAGATGCTGTGGTAGATGTTTTAATTCTGCACTGTCCAGTTCAGTCACCACTAGCTCCATGTAGGTATTTAAATTAGGTAAAAAAGGGGCGCCTGGGTGGCTCAGTCATTGAGCGTCTGCCTTCAGCTCAGGTCACGATCCCAGGATCCTGGGAGCCCCGCATCGGGCTCCCTGCTCGGCGGGAAGCCTGCTTCTCCCTCTCCCACTCCCACTGCTTGTGTTCCTGCTCTCACTCTCTCTCTCTAATAAATAAATAAAATCTTTAAAAAAATAAATAAATTAGGTAAAAAAAATTCAGTTTCTCATTTGCACTAGCCACATTTCAACTATTCAGTAACCACTCACCATGTGATCAGTGGCTACTATATCGGAAAGTACAGATATGGAACATTTCCATCATAGCAGGAAGTGCTATCGGACAGTCCTGTTCTAACCAGTGTATCTATGCATCTGTGCATATATTGGAAGAAATTTGTTACTTGTCTAGGTTAGTGAATCTTCACAATGTAGCATTATGATTCTCAGATCCACAAAGGCCTTCAAATGGGGAAAAAATTCAAGTCCCATAAACGAAAGTTTTTTCCAAGTGCATTTTCTACCACAGACTGAAGACAAATTACTGGATATTAAGGACCATGCCACATTATTTTTCCTTCACTATATATTGCTGTCTGTTCCTTTATTCTTCAAATATTTACTGAGTGCCTATTTTTTTAAAAGATTTTATTTATTTATTTGACAGAGAGTGAGAGAGTACAAGCAGTGGGGGTGGCAGAGGGAGAGGGAGAAGCAGACTCCCCACTGAGCAGGGAACCCAATGCAGGGCTGACCTGAGCCAAAGGCAGCTGCTTAACCGACTGAGCTGCCTAGGCACCCATACTAAGTGCCTATTAACTGCGAAAATTGGGAGAATAAAAAGAAAACCCTCAGTATCTTAGTTTTCAAGTGGCTTACAATGTAGTAGAGGAAGACCATCACCAAATATAAAAACAACATAAACATTAAATTATCATCTGAAAGAAATCACAGGACAATATATGAATAATTTTGAGTGGTACAGACACTAAGGGTTAGAAGAAGTAAACAAAGATATTCTAACATTGAGTAGTAGAGAGCATTACAGAGGATGCTGGAATTAAAGGATGGATATGTTTTAATTTGGTGGAGGAAGGAAATTTCAGATAAGGAGGCCTGAATGAACAAAGAAACAAAAGCGGAATGCTTTTGGAAAGTAGGCAAGTCTGGCTCAAGCCAGACCCTCATGAAGGGTTTTAGTGGACAAATAGTTGGAAAAAAAATGTTTGAAAAGTGGATTGAGACCAATCTGTAGTGGTTTATGGTTTGAACTTTATCCTGAGGGCAACAGACAATTCTAATTTTAAAACCAGAGAGGGATGACGGGAAAAAAATTGGTTTTCAGATAGTTTCCTATAGAGAAGTATTTAGGTAATTAGGGAGAGAGGAGAATGGAAGCAAGACAGATGACATTTAGGATTCTGAAGTGAGGGTGCACTCAAGAGGAAATGTATAATAGGAAGCTAGAGGTATTCATGTGTACCTTCAGGTTGGAGAGGTGGCCAAGGATACTAAAAGAGATCTAGTTTGGGGAAACACCTGCACGGTGGTTATAGCTGAAACTGTACAAAGAGTGAATCCTCAGAGTGTAAAGGAAGAAAATGCAGGGACTAACCTTCATAAGGGGACAGAATCTGCAGAAGAGGAATCTGCCTCAAAGACAAACATGAAATAACCGGAAGGGAAGAATACCCTATTAATAAATTGCCTCTGAGGCTAAGGGAGCCATTTCATGGAGATATACACTAAGTAATCCAGAGTTGAAAATAAAAGAACAAAACTTCTTTTAAGAGGAAGCCATAGGGGCGCCTGGGCAGCTCAGTTGGTTAAGCATCTGCCTTCGGCTCAGGTCATGATCCTGGAATCCTGGGATAGAGCCCCACATCGGGCTCCCTGCTCAGTGTGGGGAGTCAGCCTCTCCCTCTGCCCCTGCTCCCATACTCTTGCTCACTGTCTCTCAAATAAATAACCTCTTTTAAAAAAAAATAAGAGGAAGTCATAAGGAGCTTTTTTTTTTTTAAGATTTTATTTATTTATTTGAGAGAGAGAGAACGAGAGACAGAGAGCAGGAGAGGGAGGAGGGTCAGAGGGAGGAGAAGCAGACTCCCCGCCAAGCAGGGAGCCCGATGCGGGACTCGATCCCGGGACTCCAGGATCATGACCTGAGCCGAAGGCAGACGCTTAACCATCTGAGCCACCCAGGCGCCCGGAGCTTTTTTTTAAATGGGCAAAAATTGTGACTTCTATGCAGTTTCAACCAGGAAGAATCACAGGGTTGTTTACCTAGCTAAAAATGCTGTAACACAGAATCATGGTTTGGATGCCCCCAAAACAGGCACGGATATTTATCCCAAAGCCAATCAGGCAAGCCTTTAAGAATCTGGGGGAAGAGGGGGTGCCTGGGTGGCTCAGTGGGTTAAGTGTTGGACTCTTATCTCCACCCAAGTCTTGAACTCAGGGTCCTAAGTTCAAGCCCCACACTGGGCATGAAGCCTACTTTAAAAAAAAAAAAAAAAGGAATCCGGTTTGGGAACTCTTCCAGTATCCAGAGTTGTCTTTTCCTCCCTCACCCCACGATGGTGCCCTCCTGATTCAGGCAGCAGCGGGAGTGCAGCCTTAGCTCTGGTGTCTGCTTACAATAAAGGGTCACTTCTGACAAATCCCGCACACTCCCTGGACACAGCATGCATATCTGCAAAAGAGAAAACTATTAGAATTCCATAAAGAAAAGCCAAGAAAAGAACAAATAGGTAGCAAAAGTTAACTGCCAGTAAGTACACTCTTCAGAATCCCTTTAACACTGGGCAGGTAAGTGTCCTATCTTCATATATCAAGTTTGCCTACGGGATTCATTTCTTCGCCTAGAGCCAGGAGCTAAATCAGCATACTAGAGACTTTCTGCACCAGACCTTGCCCAGGAAAGGCCCTCATCTTTGAAGATCACTATTCGAACATATTTCTTATGCCCTCTCCAGTGACTTCTCAATCTGACAGACCCGGTTTGGCCAGGTATAAAAGCATACAAAGAACTCATCAAGCTTTACACAAGGTACAGTACTGCCAGAGCACGATATACGGCATTGGCGCGTGACAAGCTTGAGGAAGAGCCAGAGGACTCGTCGGTAGCCGAAAAGTTTAAAGTTATTCAAAGATTAAGGAACAAGGAGATCAAATTTTAAAGGTCTTCGTCAGCAGGGCGAGGGCACCGGGAGACCTGCGCGGCGTGAGTACTCAGGAGCCGGAGCCGGCTGGGCTACAGCTAAGGAAGCCTCAGGGACCAAATCCGAGCCAGGGCGGGCTGGGGAGAGGGGAGAGGGGAGAGCCGAGGACGGGCGAGCGCGAAACGAGGTTGCCCAGCAGCTCTGCTTCAGCCCGACCTCTAACTTGCTTCTGTACCTCGGGTAGCGCCAGAGCCCTTTCCGCGCCCAGAGCGAGGAGCAGGGTCGCTGCCCAAGGGACCAGGAACGAAGGACTGCCCGGCCCGCGAGGAGACATTTTTTTGCTCCTTTCGTCCTTCTCAGCGCCTCGCGAGACTTGCGCGTGTGGCTCCGCCCTGCCAGGGCGTGGCCTAGTCGCCCGGTACGGGCTGGGGCTTGCGGCTGCTCGAGGAGGTTAGAGCTCTTTTCTGCGCGCCCCTGTCCCCGTTAGGGCGGACTGGCCAACCCCCTCTCCTTTTCCCCTGTTAGCGAAGGCCTCCCCGCCGCCGCTCTTTCAGCTCCGTATTCCTCGCTTCCGGACGCCGAGGTCGCGTCACCGCAGTGGCTCGGTGCCCACTCCGTCCGCCCTCAGTAAACATGGCGGCGCCACGTGAGGCGGCCAGGGGGCGGGCCTCCCCCCCCGTCCCCCCGCCGCTGTCACTCAGCCGGCATATGGCAGGGCCGGCTCGGCCACTCCGCTGCACCCAAAGGTGGAGACCCGGCAAATGGGCTGCACCTGGGCGGGCCAGCGCATGGGGGCCAGTACCCAGAGGCTCCCGAGAGTGGCGCGGGGACGGGGAGGGGCAGGGCGAGCTGGTTCCCCGCGTGGAGGCGCGGGAAGATCTGAGTTGAGACCGCGTGGTGTAGTGGTTAAGCTACCTCACGTGTGGAGGGAAGGCGGGAAGCCAGCAAATAAAGAGGGTAAGGGTGATAGAAGAGTGAAGGGCAAACCCCGGCGGGAGGAGACGAGCCTGGGGAGGCTCCGGGCACCCTGGCACCTTCACCTCAGTCCGGAGACCGCGTGGCGGCCGGATCCTTGGTGAGGAGGGGGGGCGGGGTAGGCGTTTGCCTGCCTTCTCAACTCCTTTTCCTTCCCAGAAAAACGGAGCGATGCTGATCTCAGGACAAACGACTGGACCTTCTTAGCCCTGGCGGAGCCACGGAGGTAAGGGAAAGGCGAGCGCTACCCCAGGGTGGCCCTCGGGAGCCCCGTGCCCGGAGGGACTGAGTGTTGCCTTTGATTATAGGGCCAGGCAAAAGCTCGTCAAAGCTGACTCGTCTTGAGTGGCCGGCCCCGGCTTCCCTTCCACACACCGCAGGTATGTGGAATCTCCTTGAAAGGATTTACTTTCAGCTGGCTGGCACGTTCTCTAAGGCGTTGATAGTTCTTAGCCTTTTAATGAGGGTACCGAAGCTTTCAGACCTCGAGGAATTCTAAGCACAAGGGCAGATTTTTAAGGAATCTTTTTTGGGACAGTGGGTCCTGCAATGCCCCCTTTGCCCTTTGTAGGAGTCAAGGCAATTCAGTGCAGGCTGTCAAAGGGGGTACGGTGGTGTAGAATGATGGTCTTCCGTTTCTGTGTGTGTCATACTTTTAGAAAGGGGTCTCACAGCCCACTATTTTGTGCCCTGTGTGTTACAGTTTTAGTGAAACCACTCTGCTGTTTTGGCTCCTCCTCTCTCAGGGAGATGCAAGTCCATGGGGTTTAGAGCAGTGTAGTTTTTAGAAAGCCACTATCCTGTTCTTGGAATCAGAATCATGTCTGAGGAACACGTTGTTACTGGGTCAGGTTTTTCCTGTCTTGCCTGGCTCTGTCTTCAGCCATCCAGGAAGGTTCTCTACACCTCATGCAAATAGAATTCTATTTAGAAGCTTCACCAATTTACCCCAGCAGGAGAGTTTCCAGTTCTGTATGTCTGTGTTCTAGTCTACACTGAGATCGTTTTTCCTTTCCGTAACCAGCGTAGCCTTATCACTAACCCTTTACAGCTACGCATTCTTATTTGCACACAGCAGACACCTTCTCTTATTTTCCAGTATTTTCCATCACCTCTATCATAGTAAAATTTGCCAAAGAGGAGTGGGAACTAAAGATGTTGCAATGTACAAAGGCCCAGGGCATCTTTAGGTTAAACCAGAGTGGCCCGTTGGGAATACTATTCTGGGTACGAACATTTGTGACTCGTAGAACATGTGATCCTAGAGTTGCCGCCTCTGATTTCCTCTCTTTGTTGGCCCCACGAGGTTCAGAGTTCAGGTTTGGTCTCTGTAAGACCATATCTTGCCAGCCGGGCGACATCTGCCCAAGAACACAGTGTGAGTGAACCAGAAGACAGCCAGGCTGATCTTTCTCCTAGTGGGCAAGAACAGAAGACATAGATTATATTAATGTGTATTTAGACTAGTTGGAATCTAAACTTTGTTCCGTGAATGACTGACTACAATTAACATTCTGCTCCCGCCCTGGTTCTAGGAATAGTAAGGATGGGCCCCTTGGTAAATCACCTGTCCTACCTGCAGATAGCACTCTTTCTTTCTCCCTTGTTTTGTATCATGCCATGTGACCTTAAGGAAGTTCTTTAACTTTTCTGACTCCGTTTCTTTGAGAGCTAGAGAGTGTTCATTTAAAGTTCATAAACAAGAGGTGGTGTTTTAAAAGTGATAACAAAGGGTACTTTTTCATTATCATTGTTAAAGTTTGTAAAGTTCATGGCACACAGCTGGGTTACAAGAAGTAAGAGCTGAGTTGCTTCATGAAAAAAAAAAGGGGGGTGTTCAAAAAGGGTTAACTGTCATCATTTAGGCTATCTGAAAACCTACATGCTTTGGTATTTTTTTCTCCATATCAATGAGTATGTCGTGGATATCTTCTAAAGACATTATGGTATAAATGAAGAGTGGATGGATGGGGAATCAGTAGACCTGAGCTCTAATCTAGACTGACAATAATCGGCTCTGTGGTTCTGGAAAGATCACTTGAGTCACCTGGGCTTCAGTATCTTTGTTGGTAACTGAGGGGGGTCATGATAGTGATCTCTGAATGTTCCCTTAAGTTTTGAAGTAGCATAATCCTGTCCTTGTTCTGAGGATAATGCTGTATTTCTTTGAGAATGAGTATTTTTGGTGCAGGAGTCAGAAAAGCAACTTTCCCGTTTCCCTGGGCTCCTACTTTGTAATTCCCTCTAGCACACAGTGCCAAGTGTGACTTACAGTGAAAGCCTAATCTAGCTAGGAATGCTGTTGAATGTGAGCTCCCTGTTTCCCACTCTGGAGCCTCTAGGACTGAGCTGGAGTTTGGGGGCCATAGGGTGATAGGGCCATTTGAATCACATTGATTGGTTCCCTGAAGGGGCCAGAGCAAATAGCTGCTGAGCTTCACTCCGCCCCTAATTCCTGATTTCACCTCAGCTACTTATAGAGCCAGACCCTCAGCTTCTGCTCAGCTCCAGACACACAGCTTCTCCAGGCAGCACTGCCTCAGAACAGAGATTACTTCTCTAGGTAGGTTCCTGCTCCAGGAGGAGAGGTGCACTTTCCCTGGCTGTTGTTCCCTTGCCCCTAGCTCCCTGGCTGGTTTGCTTCTCTGTATCATAACTCTGAACTCCTGGCTCCCGTACATTGCCCTCACACTTTTGAATCCCAGCACTCTCCCCAGATCTGCTATTGACTGTAGTGTTGCTGGGAGAGTTGCTGAGAGATGGGTGGCAGGGCTTTTCTAGTAGTGCTGGGGAGAACGAAGTGGTTGGCCTGGGGATATGTGGAATGGAGTTTGGGGCTGCCATGTAGGTAATCGCACTGGGGATCAGTGCTGAAAAGGGGTCCTGTTAGGAAGGTGACATTGGGAATAGGGGAGATGGGGGCTGAGGCTGGGGGAAAGAGAGGAAACTATGCTGTTATTAGTCTCCCTTTCTTCTTCCCTGCTGGGTTGTGGCGCCAGGCTGGGGTCTGCTGGCTTAGTATGCTGTAGTGACTGGGTCTGTGCCTGCAAGTGGGGGCAGGGAAGTCTTTGAGAAGAAATGTGGGCTAGAGTTGATTTTTCTTTTGTGATTGGGGTGGAGACCTAAGAAGGTTAGTTTTTTGTTTTTGTTTTTTAAGATTTAATTTATTTTAGAGAGGAGGGTGAGGGGCAGAGGGAGAGAGAATCTCAAGCAGACTCCACACTGAGTGCAGAGCCTGACACAGGGTTCGATCTCACAATCTGCACCCCCCAGGCACCCCAAGAAGGTTCTTATGTTTCACAGCTGTGTATGCCCAAAATGATCTTGGACAAGCAGTTGTCACCTGGCTGTCTCACTCTGCTGCTTCCTTCCTCCCCTACCAAATCCATACTAGGACCTCTAGACTTACAAGGGCTGTACAGAGCTGGCTGGTTCAGGTTTGATGGGTGTGGGATATACAGGCCTGAGGATGGGTGCCCATGAAGGCAGGGTAAGCCTGACTAGGAGCTGATTCCTTTGCAGCTCACTTGGACAATGTCACTTGGTGGAGAAGGACTGTGAGATCGTGGCTAGAAGCCAGGTTGTAGCCACCTGCCTGCCACTGCCCAGCTGAGTGGCAGCCCAGAGCCCAGGAGCAGCACGTGGCCATAGGCCACAGACACGGTGAAGATATGAGTGTGGTGGTGAGCACCTCTGCTCCCCTGCTCCCAGCCTCAGACACAAACACTGTCACATCTACCTTCTCCCTTGTGGACTATGTAGTGTTTGTGCTGCTGCTGGTTCTCTCCCTTGCTATTGGGCTCTACCATGCCTTTCGTGGCTGGGGCCGGCATACTGTTGGCCAACTGCTCATGGCAGACCGAAAAATGAGCTGTCTTCCTGTGGCTCTGTCTCTGCTGGCCACCTTCCAATCAGCCGTGGCCATCTTGGGTGTGCCGTCCGAGATCTACCGATTTGGGACCCAGTATTGGTTCCTGGGCTGCTGCTATTTTCTGGGCCTGCTGATCCCTGCACACGTCTTCATCCCTGTCTTCTACCGCCTGCATCTCACCAGTGCCTATGAGGTGAGTGGGGGGAAGAGGAACACATAGGACCAACAGGGTCAGGAATAGAAAGAAGGAAGAGGCCATATATGAGGGATCTGGGTCGCTGGGCCTCTTCTGCCTAATGAGAATGATGAGACACATTGTGTGTTTCCAAGTTCTTTCTGGGTGAGGTCAGGTGGGAAGAGGAGGGTGCTGTGCTGGGAGGCCCAGAGCAGATATGAGTTGAATATTCCTTCACGTTCCTGGGTTTCTTGAGGGAAGTTGAATTGTGGGGTAGAGTGGGGAGGAATACTTTTACTTACTTATATATATGTATATGTGTACATACATATTCCTACCTAGTACCTGGAGCTCCGATTCAATAAAGCTGTGCGGGTTTGTGGGACCTTGACCTTCATCTTTCAGATGGTAAGTAGATATGAGGGTAGAATTTGAGCTTGAGATATGGTAGAGGGACCCAAACTCTGGTATGTTGAAGGATTCTGAGCTTTTCCTGCTCTCAAACTGGCAAGATTGAAGGTCCCACTAGGGGTCAGCGTCCCTGAAGCCACCAGAGGCATCCTGCTTCCTATTCCTTCCAGTTGCAGCACAGTCACTATGGTGGCAGCAAGCCAAGATTTGGAAGAAGGGAGAGGGAAGTGAGCCGAGACAAAGGGAGGCCATTAGGTTATTGGAGCTGAGGTCCATCTTTTCCCTTCCCTCTGGCCACCCTCCTTTCCCCTCCCCCTCACGTTCTCTTCTCCGTATGCAACAGGTGATCTACATGGGAGTCGTGCTCTATGCACCATCATTGGCCCTCAATGCAGGTGAGGAGTCACAGCCCTTGGCTCTCAGCCACAGCCGACTGGGAAAACACCTTTGGGAGGGGCCGGTAGAGGAGAGTGTGCAGAAAAGAATCCGACCTTGGCCAGGGAGTTCCCTGCATGGACTCGTGACTGGTCTCCGCTGGAGGTGGAAGTGCCTTGGCTCACCTCACCCGAAAGCTAATCAAACATTACCATGTCTCATCTGAACTGGTTAATCAACACCTTTTGGTGGGATTCAAACATTTTTTTTTTTCCCATTGTGGTGAATGATTTATTTCATCCTTAATGACCAAATGTCTCATGTCTTACTAGGGTTTTTCTGGTTTCTCTGTTGGGAAACCCTCTTCCAGAGACAGGAATGTGGTTTTTATCTGTTTACAGTGACTGGCTTTGACTTGTGGCTGTCAGTGCTGACCCTAGGCATTGTTTGTACTGTCTATACTGCTCTGGTAAGTGTAGTAAGTCTTAGGAGAGGGAGAGGAGATGGGAGGGAAAAGAAAGGAAGGGATGAGGTAAAAATGTAGGTGAGGTGGGATGGAGCTCTGGAGTGGGACGAGACAGGATGTAGGAGACGGGCTGGGACTTTGGTGGGGTAGGAGACGGACTGGGACTGATGTCAACAGAGGCTCAGCAGTTATGCCCCTGGTGGCAGTATAGTCGCCTGCTGGTGGTAGGTGTGGTGTCTTCGCTTGTAGATGGCTTTAAAGACGTCTGTGGCAGGCATGCTGTCTTTGCCTTGCAGGGCGGACTGAAGGCAGTCATCTGGACAGACGTGTTCCAGACGCTGGTCATGTTCCTAGGGCAGCTGGTGGTTATCATTGTGGGGTCAGCCAAGGTGGGCGGCTTGAGGCATGTGTGGGAAGTGGCTTCCCAGCATGGCCGCATCTCTGGGATCGTGTAAGTACACCCCTTCCCCTGGCTGGGGTCTGTAGTGCCTGGGGGCCGAGCCCATCCTAGAACCTGAACTCAGGGCTACAGTAGACAGGACAAGCTGTGGAAGCCTTAGGGGCAGCAGTGAGACAGGTGGGAAGCTGGCACTGCAGAGATGGAGGGTGATCACAGGGATCTGGCTGGTGGGTAAGGAGAGCCAAGATGTTTTTATTTTTTTTTATTTTTTTATTTTTTTATTTTTTTATTTTAAAGATTTTATTTATTTATTTGAGAGAGAGAGAATGAGAGAGAGCACATGAGAGGGGGGAGGGTCAGAGGGAGAAGCAGGCTCCCTGCCGAGCAGGGAGCCCGATGCGGGACTCGATCCAGGGACTCCAGGATCGTGACCTGAGCCGAAGGCAGTCGCTTAACCAACTGAGCCACCCAGGCGCCCCCAAGATGTTTTTAGTACCTGGCATGAGGCTGTGGGTTGGAGGGATAGAACCCTTCCTCCATCTTGCTGTGCTGTTTCTTGTGTCCACCCAGTTCTTTTTTTTTTTTTTTTTTAAAGATTTTATTTATTTATTTGACAGAGAGAGACACAGTGAGAGGGGGAACACAAGCAGGGGGAGTGGGAGAGGGAGAAGCAGGCTTCCTGCCGAGCAGGGAGCCCGATGCGGGGCTCGATCCCAGGACCTGGGATCATGACCTGAGCCGAAGGCAGACGCTTAACGGCTGAGCCACCCAGGCGCCCCTTGTGTCCATCCAGTTCTTGCCTTCAGTAGCTCCTTTGCCCTGCAGCAGCGTTTCTGCTCTGCCCCCTGTTGTAGGAGTGTGAGGAAGGCTGTGTCTGTCTGGGGCTATGCCACAGTGACCAGTCGGTGTCTGTTGTAGGCTGGATCCAGATCCTTTTGTACGGCACACTTTCTGGACATTGGCTTTTGGGGGTGTCTTCATGATGCTCTCCTTGTATGGGGTGAACCAGGCTCAGGTGCAGCGCTACCTCAGTTCCCGCACGGAGAAGGCTGCTGTGCTGTGAGTACAGGGACAGGAAGACCGGGGAGGAGCAGAGGAGAGGGGGCCCCGTTCCACGGGGCAGGTGGGGTTGGGGCAGGATGCCAGAGCATACACACACACCCATTGGGGTCAGGATATGGGTCTGCTTTCTGGAGCTCGGAGACGTGCCTGAGGGTGTCTGTTAACAGCCTCTGTCTCCTTGGCACTGGTCTCTCTGCAGCTCCTGCTATGCAGTCTTCCCTTGCCAGCAGTTGGTCCTCTGCATGAGCTGCCTCATTGGCTTGGTCATGTTTGTCTACTACCAGGAGTATCCCATGAGCACCCAGCAGGCTCAAGCAGCCCCTGACCAGGTGAGAAGTCCTCCCTGGCACCCTTCTTTGCCCATGAGGGCCAGCTTGGCTCCCCAGGAGGAGTGTCTGGTTGGCTGCAGAAAGGACTCTCACCCTGGGTAGGAAATGGATGTAAGTCGTTTTCCACTTGGGATTCTACAGTCTAGCACATGAGGGTCCCAGCCCCTGGCCAGCATCACCTAATCATAGTGCTCACCCTGCTGGGGTGGGGACCTGCCTTTATTATTGGCTCACGACTGTACCTGGTCTCCTGTAATCCTTGCAACAGTCTCATTTTACAGAAAAGAAAAAAAGCCTCATCGAGGTGGCCGGAATGCTCGTCACACTGCTAGTCAGGGGCAGGGTTGGGAGCTGAACTGCGTCATTCTCTACCTAGAGCCCATTTTCTCTCCACTAACTGGGACACCCTCAGTGCTTAGCCCCCTTCTTAGTCACTCACTCTCCATAGACTGGTAGGGGCACGTGCAGGGGGCTTCCCACACGCTTCACTCTGGGGAAGGGTTCCTCTCTCAAGAGAGCTGTGCACTTCTGCTCTGCCTGCAGTTCGTCCTGTATTTTGTGATGGATCTCCTGAAAGACCTGCCAGGCCTGCCTGGGCTCTTTGTTGCCTGCCTCTTCAGTGGCTCCCTCAGGTACCCTCTTCGACCGTTTCCCTCAGGCTTGGTGCAGCTGAGCCCTACTTGGCCCAAGGTGACAGGTAGAAGAGGGGATCTCTCTGAGTTTCTCAGTGTGCCCATCCATCTATAGATGATGAGGGACAGCTCATCTGTGTAGAATAGCGCATATCCTCTCCCAGGGGATCCCCCTTGCTGGAGAAGGATTCTTCTAGGAATTGATTCTACTTGATCAAAACCTGTATCCCGTTCAGAAAGGACAAGTGCCCTTGCCTTCTGGACCTCTCCCTCAGCTGCCAACCGTGAGGAATGAGGATGGCTCCTGGCTGCGTATGTCCTCTCCTGCCTTTAGGGCGCTCTTCCCTCAGTAGGGCCCCTGTTGGTTTTGCCTCTCAGCTCCCGGGCTCAGCACAGCTCATCTTTGTGTTCCTCTTTTCAGCACCATATCTTCTGCTTTTAACTCATTGGCAACTGTTACGATGGAAGATCTGATCCGACCCTGGTTCCCTCAATTCTCTGAAGTCCAGGCCATCATGCTTTCCAGAATCCTCGGTGGGATTATGTTTCCTCATTTTTTTAGTTTTATTCTTTCTAAAACACACTCTAAGCACTGTCATCAGTCTGCTTCACAGCACCAGCTTTAGTCTGGGCTCAGTGCTTGCCAAACGAAGCACACAAACTTGTTGGCATCTCAGGGCTTTCCCTGGGAAGGTCTCTGAGTCACATAGGTGGGAAGACCAGCTGGGAGGGACCTGGAGCTGGGGCAGGAAGGAATATGCCGTTTCCAGGGACACAGAGGTAATGGTTTGGCTGGGGAAGGAGCTTTGCTCTACTTTTTCTCCTTTCTTATCTCTGCCTCTTTCCTCCCTTCTTTTTCTCCAGCCTTTGGCTATGGGCTACTTTGTCTGGGAATGGCCTATATTTCTTCCCAGATGGGACCCGTGTTACAGGTAAGGACTGTGCAGAGAAGAAAGCAATTTTTAAGGGAGAAAGGAGCGGATTGAAACAGGAAGTTGAGGAAGACAGCTGATGTGAAGGGAATGGTATAGGGATGGGTGTCAAAAATTGACCTTTGATGGACCACCGTTAGCTGTGTTCCCTAGAGTTATTCCCAGGACATTGTCAGCTCAGACATCTGAGGGATCAGCCACAGAGGACAACCCAAAGTACATTCCCTTAACATTCCCAGGATTTGCCCTCTGGAATCCTGCATTCTGATGTTTCCAGGTAGAAGATACAGGCAGATCCGACAAGTGGGGCGCTGAGGCATTGGCAGGTGGCTGTGCTCTACATTGGTGAGGCTAGGGTTCTCTGAGCCTGAATGTTCTCTCGTTTTTTCCTCATCCCTGTCGCCCACAGGCAGCACTCAGCATCTTTGGCATGGTTGGGGGGCCGCTGCTCGGACTCTTCTGTCTTGGGATGTTCTTTCCTTGTGCCAACCCTCCTGTGAGTGATCCATCTGGCTCCACAGTCGTGTACAGGGGTGGACCTGAGAATTATCTTGGCCGGGCTCTCCCCATGAGTTCTGGGAACTGATGTGAAGATTTATTAGGGCTGGCATCATGACAGGAGAATGTGTTGTGTCTCTGGGCAGGGTGCCATTGTGGGCCTGTTGGCTGGACTCATCATGGCCTTCTGGATCGGCATCGGGAGCATAGTGACCAACATGGCCTCCCGCATGGCACCCTCTCCTCCTAATATATCCAGCTTTTCCCTGCCTAGCAATCTGACCTCTGTCACCATGACCACACTGATGCCCTCAACCACCCTCTCCAAGTGAGTTGGGACTCGCTCTCTCCTTGGTGAGAATAGCTCATTTTTGAGGGGTTTCCCAGGGGTCTTGCTAAGGGATGGGCCACCAGAGTCCTCAGGGAAATGTTAGGTGTTGGGTCCCAACATCCGGGGGCTATGTCCCTGAGGAATGCCCTGTCAGCGAATTGCTAACTGTCCTTATCTCGGTTCTCCCCAGGCCTACAGGACTGCAGCGTCTCTACTCCTTGTCGTATTTATGGTACAGCGCTCACAACTCAACCACAGTCATTGTGGTGGGCCTGATTGTCAGTCTGCTCACTGGTGAGGGCGTGTGGAATGGGGACCCAGAGAAGTGAGACTGAGGGAGGCCACTCAGGGAATCTGGCTCTGGGGGAAAACTGACCCTGCCCTCTGGGCTCCTTGGGCTTCTTGGCTGAGCTCTGGGAGGTGGGCAGGGGCTGGGAACCCAGAGCCCTGAGAACAGATGGCTTGCTGGGTGTGCACTGGTTACATGGTAGGAGACTCAGAAGTGCCTTTGCCTTCAGGAGGAATGCGGGGCCGGACCCTGAATCCTCGGACCATTTACCCAGTGTTACCAAAGCTCGTTGCCCTGCTGCCCCTGTCCTGTCAGAAGCGATTTCACTGCATAAGCTACAGCCAGGTAGCAGCTATGTTGTCCAGATTATACCCTCCCCTCCCTCTCTTACTGCCGGACCTTCCAGATTCTCTTCCCTCCCTTTCCTTTCTCCTCCCCAGCAGCTCTCATTATTTGTCTGAACCTGGACCATCCCCCAGTAACTGCCCTGGCTTCTACCCTCAGGGGAGTGCTGACTTGGTGGGCAGAAGGGTCTCAGCCCAGAGAGGTGCCTAGTGTGCTGGCCTTTCCTCTCCCTACCGCCCCCACCACCACCACCACTCACCTCATGCTTTGCTCCTCCCTTTCTCCCCCACTGCCCTTTGCTGATCTCCCTTCCAGCAGGGATCAAAGCAGGGTCTTCCACCTTTTCTGCCTGAGTTCCTTCACCCCTTTGTCTCATGTTCATCCCACCCCCTCCACTCCCTTTGCTCTGTGTTCTCCAGGACCTCTCAGTGGACACTCCTACATTTCCGGAAAAGATGAGTAATGGGATGTTGAAGAACAGCAGAGACAAGGAGGTCATGGCAGTGCCTGAGGAAAGCTCAGCCCACCAAGGGAACAGCCCCACCTTCATCCTCCAGGAGACCTCACTGTGATCTAGGCTCGGGTCCCAGTGCCAGAGGCCATCCTGTAGTACAGTGATGAGTTAGGTGATACACAATGTAGGGACAATCGAGAACTGGATTATCTAGCCCACCAAAGGACCTTGTTTTTAGGTGTTTGGGCTGCAGTAGAAGCTGTCGTGTCATGGGAAGTGTGAGGGTAGGACAGGGTTTTTACAGCCTATTCTCTATAGAGGACCAGGCTTGCAGGGGATAGGATTTTGCTAGAAAAGGGGATCGGAGCAAATCCTCTGGGAAATGGGAAATGGCTTCCGATTAACCATCACCAGGCTCCTTTGAAGTGAATAGAAACAGTAGTGCTAGTTACCACTGCTCTGGGGCCTGGTTTGACAAGGTTGGCCATGTTTACCATGAAACACAAAGTTGTCTCAGCGAGCTGTTGCTTCTCTTATGGTACTATTTTAAGCATAGATTCTGTCGGCCACAAAGGGTCCATGACTACTTTCTCATTATCTGTGACACCCAGGTCCCTCTCATTCTTACCTGTCTACCTCTATTCTTGAGGGGGAGGGTTTGGTGTCCCTGAGAGACCTCAGAGTGACATTCATCTCCCTTGCATAGAGTAGGGAAGCTTTCCACCTCACTGCCCCCACCCTCCACCTGTCATGGGCACTTGGGGGCGGAGCAAATATTGATCCGAGAAACCAGGGCATGACCAGGTCCACTGTGGAGTGTGCCATCCACCTGGCACACCACTCTAGTGTCATTTTGTTGTTCATGTTCATGTTTCCTTTTTGGAGTTTCTTTCCCACAGATCTTTGTTCCAAGGGAATAAAAACTGTTATTGGACCTAGAATCTGGGCTTCTGTACTGTTCACAGCTGTTCTCGTCATCGTCATCGCCCCCCCCCCCCGGTCCCATCCATGGCAGGGGTAAAGTGCTCCCTCCCCTGCACAGGTGTTCCTCTGCTGAGGAGAGGTGGAAGGGGATTGGCACTGGCTTGTGGAGATTTGGAGACTGGCTGGCATGTCTTCAGGGACAGCATTGGACTCATCTGGGTGGAAATGCACACTCTCTCTCTGCTGCTTTTCATCCCCTGTGGCTCATTCTGTCTCCTGTCCCACCTCCACCTTGTCCTTGGCCAGAAAAATTATTGCTGCTCAAATTTTCACTTTTGGGGCTGGAGGAAGAATGCTGTTATTTGGCTTTAAAAATAGAACATTTGAGCTGGACTCTTGTGAAGAACACTGTGCTCAAACCCACCCACCCCTGGGCCCTGCCCTGCCCTGGACTCATCCAGCTGCTCAGAAGGAGCTCTACACAGACTCTCCGGGCCCCTCAGCAGAGACCTGATCCCAGGCAGATCTGTGGACAGTTTCAGAAAATGCCAAGTGGACTCTGCCTTGAGGTATGCTCTCTTCTTGACAGTCCTTCAACCTGGGGGCTGAGGGGCCGTTGCTCTTGGCTAACTACCCCACCCCACCAAGCTGCCAGAGTTGTAGACCTAACCAGGCTCCCATTTGTTTGTTCTTCAACATATTTATCCATCGCCTACGTGCAAGGGCCTTAAACTTGGCCACCATTTTGCATCTAAGGAACTGACTGCCACCACTGGACCCTGTATAGGTACCACCATCATTTCAAAGTGACCTCATTTAGTCTCAGATCCTTGCCTGTTAGCTATATTTGCATAGAAAAGGTGAAAGTCCGCAGGATTCAAAGCTTTCAAGAATTAGAATGTTTAATGGGGAAATGGTAAATACATTTGGTTCTCCATATCCATATAAAACTCTGTAACAGAACAAAGATGCTCTGCTTCATTCACATATGATGAAAGTACCACTTATGGGGTGCCTGGCTGGCTCAGTCGGAAAAGTAGGCGTCTCTTGATCTTGGGGTTGTGAGTTTGAGCCCCACGTTGGGTGTAGAGATTACTTAAAAATAAAATCTTTAGGGCGCCTGGGTGGCTCAGATGGTTAAGCGTCTGCCTTCGGCTCAGGTCATGATCTCAGGGTCCTGGGATCGAGTACCGCATCGGGTTCCCTGCTCAGTGCAGAGCCTGCTTCTCCCTCTCCCTCTGCCACTCCCTCTGCTTGTGCTCTTCTATCTCTCTGTCAAATAAATAAATAAAATCTTTTAAAAAAATAAAAATAAAATAAAATAAAATAAAATCTTTAAAAGTACTGCTTAATCCCTTTGGCTCAGGTCGTGATCCCGGGGTCCTGGGATCAAGCCCCACATTGGCTCCCTGCTCAGTGGGGATCCTGCTTCTCCCTTTGCCTGCCACTCCCCCACTTGTGTGCTCTCGCTCTCGCTCTCTGTTAAAAACAAACCAACAAAAAAATACTGCTTAATGATGATGAGGGTATAGTTGAATGCACAGACCTGGATTCAAATACCCTCTCATCCATTCAACCTCCTTAAGCTTTAGTTTCCTCATCTATTAAATGTGAATTTCAGAGTTGTTTAAAGATTCAGTTACATTGCATGTAAAGGACTTAAACATCCATTAGATGTCAGTTATTGTATATTTGCTGTAGTTTTCAAAGCACTTTTCATGTACTACCTGATTTTATGCCTTGGGAGGGAGGTATGGCGCATATCATCTGCATTTTTAGTGTATAAGATAACCAGATTGCTTGGCTGGTGAGAAGTTGAGGGGCAGAACTAGAACTCAGGTCTGTGACTCCCAGTAGCCCACCAAAGTTGTATCTCTGTTGTCAGCCAGGGAAGCGTCCGTTTGGATGGGGTGTTCACACAGGTGGCAGGGAATCTTGAGGCAGTAGCCCAGAAAACTATAACGCTCTAAATGGGGCGTTACTATACCATCATTCCAAAACCTTTCTAGGTCAGTGGCTTTCAAACCTTTGACAGACCCACAGTTAAGAATATGCTCATGGGTGCCTGGGTGGCTCAGTTGGTTAAGCGACTGCCTTCGGCTCAGGTCATGATCCTGGAGTCCCTGGATTGAGTCCTGCATTGGGCTCCCTGCTCGGCAGGGAGCCTGCTTCTCCCTCTGACCCTCCCCCCTCTCGTGTTCTCTCTCTCTCTCTCAAAAAATAAATAAAATCTTTAAAAAAGAATATGCTCGTGTTATGATCCCATACACTCATACATTGCATTATGTTACTAAAACACTTCATGAAAAAAATGCCTCTGGGTATAGTTCATATTTTCTGAACTCTTCCCTTCTCTTCCTGCATAATTCAGTCCTAAAACCATTAGGTGGAACAGTGCAAGGTAGCATTGGTGCTGGGGGCTGTCTGGTGTGCATGTCAGAGTCTGAGCAGGGGGAGGAGGGCAACCACATAGAAGGTGGCCTGACGGGAGTTGTCAGAGCCAGTGTGTATGTGTCTGTATGTGTCCCACCTGGAGAATCAAAGTTTGCAGAACAAAGAGGGCATTTGCACATGGGAGCAGCCCAGCCTGGGCTGTTAGAACGTGGCAGTGAGTGCATCTGTATGGGAGGAAGACCTGCAGTCAGATGGGAGCCCAAGTAGGGTGAGGCAGTCTGGGTGTGATGTCAGCCTAAGCAGGGTGATGGACACCTGCACAGGGGCCAGCCCAGTGCAAGGAGAGTTGGATTACAGCCAAGCAGAACAGTGAATAAAATCTCTGGAAAATCATAAATCAGCTCTCCTGTGGATTTGCAGTCCAATTTCACATTGCTCAACAAGTCCAAATTTGGGACTTTGAAAGAATAATAAAACCAACTGGCAAAAATAAGAGAAAAGAGAAGACATAAATAATTCCAGAAATAACAAGGCTACGTAATTACAGATATCTAGATATTAACATGGTAATCAGATTATGAACTACTTTAGGCCAACAAATTTGAAATTTTAGATAAAACTGGACAAATTACTAGAAAAATATCACTAAAACAGACTCCAGAAACAATAGGATAGCTGAATAGTCCTATTCCCATTAAAGAAATAGAAACAGGGATGCCTGGGTGGCTCAGTTGGTTAAGCGTCTGCCTTCGGCTCAGGTCATGATCCCAGGGTCCTGGGATCGAGTCCCGCTTCGGGCTCCTTGCTCGGCGGGAAGCCTGCTTCTCCCTCTGCCTCTGCCTCTCTCTCTGTCTCTCATGAATAAATAAATAAAATCTTAAAAAAAAAAAAAATAGAAACAATATTAAATAAAACCATCTAATCATGAGGAAAACCCCAGGCCCACATGACTTCACTATTGAGTTCTAATCTTTGAAGGAATAAATAATTCTAAATTTATGTAAATGCTTCCAGAGTATAGATGAAGAGGGAACCTTCCTGAATGTGTTTTCTGTTTTCCAGCAACACTTAAAGAATGAAATTTTAAATCTTTTATCAGCATCAATCCAATACCAAAACCAGGCAGAGACAGCATAAGAAGAAAGGAAAACTATTGGTCAGTATTACAAACATAGCTGCAAAATTACAAAATATTAGTGAACTGAATTCAGCAATGTATATAAAAAAGATAATATATCATCATTGAGTTTATCTCAGAAATGAGAGGTTGTTTTAACAATAGAAACTCAAATAATATGATCCTTAACATTAACAGATTAGAGCAAAAATCTCACTATCTTTTTTTTTTTAAAGATTTTATTTATTTGAGAGAGAGAATGAGAGAGAGAGAGCACATGAGAGGGGGGAGGGTCAGAGGGAGAAGCAGACCCCCTGCTGAGCAAGGAGCCCGATATGGGACTCGATCCCGGGACTCCAGGATCATGACCTGAGCCGAAGGCAGTCGCTCAACCGACTGAGCCACCCAGGCGCCCAAAAATCTCACTATCTTAACAGATGCAGAAACAGTTTCATGAAGTTTAACATTCATTTAGGAGAAAAGCTAGCACTAGAAGGACTTGCTTAACCTGATTAAGGGTATCTATGAAAACAATCTACAACAAAACATTTAAAACTATAACCAAAATTAAAGGTAAAATAATTTAATTCTTTTAACTCTAATCAAGAGGTTTTTTTTTTAAGATTTTATTTATTTATTTGAGAGAGAGAGAGCACAAGAGGGGGGAGCGGGAGAGGGAGAAGCAGACTCCCTGCTGAGGAGGGAGCCCGATGCGGGACTCAATCCCTGGACTCCAGGATCATGACCTGAGCCGAAGGCAGTCTCTTAACCAACTGAGCCACCCAGGCGCCCTCAAAGTTGTTTTTATTATTTTTTATTATTATTATTTTTAAAGATTTTATTTATTTATTTGAGAGAGAGAATGAGATAGAGAGAGCATGAGAGGGGGAGAGTCAGAGGGAGAAACAGGCTCCCCGCTGAGCTGGGAGCCCAATGCGGGACTCGATCTCGGGACTCCAGGATCATGACCTGAGCCAAAGGCAGTCGCCCAACCAACTGAGCCACCCAGGTGCCCCTCAAAGTTGTTTTTAAAAAGGGAAACAGTGGGGGAAAAATTGATGATGAGGTTTGGAAGTTATCTCTTAGAGATCAGGAACAAGATAAAGATGCTTGCTATTATAATTTCATTTCACCTTTGTACTTGATATTCTAGTGAGCACACAAAAGCTCAAAACAAAGGAAAAGTGATGAATTTGACATGTTAAAAACTTTTCAGTGAAAGTGAAAAAGACAACATAGAAAAAGGGAAAATAAAGTTGCAACACATGTATCTGACTTAAAGAACATATGACAGGGCGCCTGGGTGGCTCAGTTAAGTGTCTGCCTTCGGCTCAGGTCATGATCCCAGGCTCCCCCTGCTTGTGTTCCCTCTCTCGCTGTGTCTCTCTCTGTCAAATAAACAAATAAAATCTTTTTTTTAAATGACCATAAAGAACTAAGAACATAAAAAAGACATCTCAAAAATGGGGGAAAGATTTGAATTGGCATTTTACAAATGAGGAAATCCAAATGATCTATAAATATGACAAAAAGAATTCAGTCTTATTAGTAACCAGGGATATGACAATTAAAACCAAAATAACATGCAATTACATACTTAACCAAACTGGCAAAAAATGACTCCAAATCGACTTGATTTGTGCTAAGGTGACTGCAACTAGTGCGAATGTTCACAGAGTGAAAAGGGCAGATTACATCTTAGTATTAGCATGAAAGAAAATAGTTTTAACTTCAGTGACTCCCTGATAAGGTCCCAGAGAGCCCTAGGGGTTGGTGGACCACACTTAAGGAACCGTTACCTTAAGCCAGGAGATGTACAAGAACTTTCTTAGGAACATAATAGTGCCAAACTGGAGACAACCCCAAAGTCCATAAAAACTAGTGTTACATTCTTACAGGAATGCTATCTAGCAGTGACAAAAAATTAACCACAACCACACACATCAAGTGTTGATCAAAAGAAAGCAAAGTCATGGAAGAAAACACTGTGATTCCATTTGCTAAAGTTCAAAACAGAAAAAACTATACAAGGTGGTGAGACCATTTTTTCAAAAAAGCAAGGGGGGGCGCCTGGGTGGCTCAGTCGTTAAGCGTCTGCCTTCGGCTCAGGTCGTGATTCCTGGGATAGAGCCCTGCATAGGGCTCCCTGCTCTGTGGGAAGCCTGCTTCTCCCTCTCCCACTCCCCCCCTGCTTGTGTTCCCTCTCTCGCTGTGTCTCTCTGTCAAATAAATAAATAAAATCTTAAAAAATTTAAAAAAATTTAAAAAGCAAAGGAATGATTAACCTAAAGCCAGGAGAGAGATGACCTCAAGCGAAGTGCGGATAATGTGATCAGGGAGGGGCTTTGCAGGCACCTGCAATATTCTAGTTCTTCACTGAATGGGAATATCATAAAGGTTCACTGTAAACATTACAACTATGTCTTATAGGCTTTATATACATTTTTCTTTTTTCTTTTTATTTTTGTTAAAGATTTTATTTATTTGACAGAGAGAGACAGCGAGAGAGAGAACACAAGCAGAGGGAGTGGGAGAGGGAGAAGCAGGCTTCCCGCAGAGCAGGGAGCCCGATGCGGGGCTCGATCCCAGAACCCTGGGATCATGACCTGAGCTGGAGGCAGACACTTAATGACTGAGCCACCCAGACGCCCCTCTATGTACATTTTTCAGTAAAAAATTTAATCTGCTAATATCATTCACTCACATAGCTGTCTCTCCTAACATATTATTAAGAAGAAAGGCAAGATGCAGAATAGTATATGTCACTGTAGTAAAAATGATGTGGAAAAGACCACATTAATACTTGTTTTTACCTGCACAAAGTGTCTCTGGAAGGGTACAAAAGAAACTTACAATGATGAAGAGGGGAGTCTCCCTGCCTGTGAAAGGGGATGGGGTGACCAGAAGACAGAGGTGGGGGGTCACCTTGTCTCCCATATCTCTACACTTTCTTATCCATTTTGATGTTGAACAATTCATGTATTACCAATACTAAAATATTTTTAAAGCCCTATACATCTGGAAGTTTAAAAAATACTTCTAAATAAACCTGTATCAAAGATAAAATTGGAAATTTTAAACCATTAAAACTGGAAATTATAAACCATTTCAGAATTATATTGCAACTAGAGCATTACAGAGCAATTAGACAAGCAATCTTTTAAATGTTGAACAATCTGATGGGTAAAAAAAAATATTTCATTTAATTTACTTTTCTTGAATATAATTGAGTTTGAGCACCTTTACTTTTTCTCTTCCTCCTCCTCCTCTCCTTGTTCCCCCTCTTCTCCACCTCCTTTTTTTCCTCCTCTACCTCCTTCTTTTTTGGTTTGGATTTTTTTGTGAGTTTCCTGATCATATCCTCTGTTGATTTAAATAATTGTTGTCAGAATTCTGTATATATTCTGGATATTAATTCCATGCAATAATTTACCCCCACACTTTCCCCCCCCCTTTTTTTACTTTCCCTTTTCTTATAACTTCTGTTAGAACATTTCTTTTAACAGAAGTTTTAAATTTTGAGAACAAATCTCTCAGTTTTTTATGGCTCTTCTGGGTTTTGTGTCTTGTTTAGGCAGGCATTCTCCACCCCAATATTATTTAAACTATAGTTTAAAAACCTTTAAGATATTTTAACCTTTTCCCTCTAAATGTTTAATTATTTGTACCAGCTGTGTTTGATGTGATGGGGAGGAGGTTCAATCTAATGTTATTTTTTCTTCAGTGGATAGCCAATTATCTCACATGATTTGTTGAAAAAGCCACCCTTCCTTCATAGATTTAAATGTTGCCACTATCGAAATTAACTAACTAAATAAATAAGCATTGCCTCTAACCATAAACATTTGCACAGATATATGGATGTTTCGCACTTTATTCCACTGATCTATTTTTATCCCTTCATTGTAGGTTGCTAAATCTGTTTGTGTTATGTTTACATAGCTTTATATACCTTTAAATTCATATTTTCATATATTATAGGGCAAATTCCCACTCAATATTCTTTTTCAGATTTGGGGGGGCTGTTATTGAACATTTTCGCTTCCAGAAAAGAATCAGAATTTTATTAAAAAATTTTTTTCTCATTGTTTTAATTTGCATTTCCTTGATTATATATGTTGTAGAGCATCTTTCCATATGCTTATTTAATGTATCTTCTTTGATGAGATGTCTAGTAAGGTCTTTGGCCTATTTTTTTAGTTGGATTGTTGTCTTGTTGAGTTTTAAGAGTTCTTTGTATATTTTGGATGATACTCCTTTATCAGATGTGTCTTTCAAATATTCTTTCAGAGCATTTCCATTTTTAGGATTTTATGCCACAGATTCGCTTGCACACAGGTACACAGACGTATATGCGAGGAAAATACAAATTACAAATTAGATGATAAAACTACAAATTAGAAGGAAACAAAATATTTGTCTCAGAATGGGCTCTTGGTTGCAAGCAGCAGAAGTGACTTTGGCTGATGAGCAGAAAGTCGTTTGTTATAAAGAACATGGTTGTGAGGACTAGAGAATAGGCTTGATGATAATCCTCAAGAATTAAAGCCACAAACCACATATATAAATAGCCTGATGTGTGAAAGGCCCAGAAGAATTCTGCTGCCACCAAAAACTAGATGCTAAATTTGCACTGCCACCAAGAACCTGACTGCAGTTGCAACTGTCACTCACACCAGCACCACTAATATCTCTTCTGCATCAGGAACTCACGCTTTGAAATCCATGCTGTCCCCAAAGCCATAAGGCCGTGCTGCACCCTTGCCAGCCATAATAGGTATCCTACCCAAAGCCCATTTCCTCCTGGGGTCCATTTCTGATTTGGAGATTGGCATGGGTACAGCTGGTTGGTGGAGTTTCAAAGGAGACTAAAGAGTGAATATTTCCACGAACATGAAAAATGTTCCAAAGAAGTTGGCCAACCAGAAAACATGACAAATGTCCATTGAAGTGTCTATTAATTGGAGATAGCTAATACGTTATGGCACATCCATGCATTAGAAGACAATGCAGCTCTTGAACAGAGTAAGGTATTTTAAAAAATAATGATGTGGGAGAATCTCCAAGATACAATTAATATGTACCATATTCTGTCATTTGTATCTTAAAAAGAGCTATACATATTTATATATTTGTCCAGGTATACAAAAGTCTGGAAGGATACACAAGACCCTGATAACAATGGCTGCTTCTGGAGAAGGGAAAAAGGAGACCAGGCTGGATGGGGGACGTACTGGTCTGAATTCTGTATATGCCATATGCATATATAATCTATTCAAAATTTTAAAAAGTAAAAATGTTTGCCACATATACAAATTGTGGCCAGTAAACATTTCATAAATTTTATTCACTTCAGAATGTTTGGAAATAAAGCCAATGAACAGTGGGTATTATCTACATTGGGATTAAAAGTGAGAGCACAGATACCACTGAGGCTAATGATATCTCAGGGTCAACAACCTCAACTTCGTCCTGGCTAAAGGTTGCCCATCTCAAACCCCAAACTGTGAAACAGCATCCACCTGTCCCATAAAACTGGCGTGCCTGGCCAGCACTCCCCAAGCACCCAGTTCAGATCTCTGAAGCTGTCAGTGACTTTGAGGACACAGAGAACTGTTAATAATTATTCCATCCTAAGGAGCAAGAAATGGTCTCCTGCCCACCCCAAAAAGTCCGTGGGAGGGTTTCTGTGATTCTTTTGTGAGAAGTTGAGAAAGATCCAAGTGACATTACGAGGCCAGGAGATGTTATAACAAAATGGTTTTATTTATCTGGGTAGGAGATTGGGTCTATTAACCACAGCCATTTAACACCCACTGAGTGAGATTCAAAATACTTTCAGCTGAATTATTTAAGATGCTCCCAGCAGCATAAACAGAGTACCCCAACTAAAAGAAGCTCAAACAGTGAGGACATTCATTATTTCACATAACAAGAAGTCTGGTGAAAAGAATTCCAGAGCTGCCTCATTCAGAAGTTCAACAATGGCAGAGTTCTGGCTCAATCTCTCTGACTTACTTAAGACTTTTCCTTCATGGCGACAAAATGACTGTTGCTGTTCCCAGCACATACCTTCACGTGAGATTAGTGAAGGCACGAAGCATAAAGGACTTCCACATTGCTTGCTCTTGTGCTTTCTCTCACTTGCTCGAGTACTGGTTCTTCTGTTTGTAATCAGGGAGGAAAATCTTTCCCAGAGCCCCCAGAAGATTTCTCCACCATATGCAGTTGGTCAGAAGTGTGTGACATGCCCACCTCCTAACCAATCTTTAGCAAGGGGTAACAGGATTATCACGCTTGTCTTAACCAATCACAGTTCACCCCGGGGGAGGATGGAGGATGGGGTGAAAAGGGTTGCCCCTTACTTGTTTGTCTGAAATTCAGTTTTAACTGGCTGTCCTATATTTTTATTTGAGATTCTGGCAATGCTGCTGGTGACACCCTCATCTTTCCTGAGTCTGTTGCCAGACTATACTTAACAAAATCAGTGTTCCATTAGCAAGAATAAGACAGTGGTGCCTAAAAGTAGCAATCAACCGTCTGCCTCTTTGCTTTACAAGATTTCCTTCAACTTCTGTTCAAGAAAATCCTGGCTCCCTTTGGCTCTCTGCCCCTCCCTATTTGACAACAGCTGTGTCCCTGAGACATGATGGTGAAGGCCCAACTAAATGGCTTTGGCTACTTTGGGTGCCTGGTCACCAAGGCTGCTTTTAACTCTAGCAAAGTGAATATTGTCTCCATCAATAACACCTTCATTGACCTCGATACATGGTCTATATGGTCCAGTATAATTCCACCCATGGCAAGTTCAAGGACACAGTCCAGGCTGAGAATGGGAAGCTTGTCATTAATGGAAAGCCCATCTCCATCTTCCTGGAGGGAGATCTCACTAACATCAAATGAAGTGAGGTCTGTGCTGAACTTACTGTGAAATCCACTGGTATCTTCACTATCCTGAAGAAGGCTGGGGCTCGCTTGAAGGGTAGAGCCAAAAGGGTCATCATCTTTGCCTCTTCTGCTTGTGATGGGCATGAACCATGAAAAAGAAGTATGACAACTTTCTCAAGATTATCAGCAATGCATGGGGCGCCTGGGTGGCTCAGTTGGTTGAGCGACTGCCTTCGGCTCAGGTCATGATCCTGGAGTCCCTGGATCGAGTCCCGCATCGGGCTCTCTGCTTGGCAGGGAGTCTGCTTCTCCCTCTGACCCTCCCCCCTCTCATGTGCTCTCTCATTCTCTCTCTGTCAAATAAATAAATAAAATCTTAAAAAAAAGATTATCAGCAATGCCTTTTGCACCACCAACTGCTTGGTCCCCTGGCCAAGGTTGTCCATAACAACTTTGGCATCATAGAGGGACTCATGACCACAGTACATTCCATCACTGCCACCCAGAAAACTGTAGAAGGCCCTTCTGAGAAGGTAAGTGGTGATGGCTGAGGAGCTGTCCACAACATTGTCCTTGTTGCCACCAGTATTGCCAAGGCTGAGGGCAAGGTCATCCCTGAGCTGAAATGGGAAGCTCACTGGCATGGCTTTCCCCATATCCTCACCCACAAGGTGTTGGTCATGGACTTGACCTGCCATTTGGAGAAAGCTGCCAAATATGACAACATCAAGAAGGTGGTGAAGTGGGCAGCAGAGGGCCCCCTCAAGGGCATCCTGGGCTGTGCTGAGGACCAGGTTGTCTCCTGCAGCTTTAACAGTGACATGTACTCTTCCACCTTCGATGCTAGGGCTGACATTGCCCTCCATGACCACTTTGTCAAGCTTGTTTCCTGTGATGAAAATGAATTTGTCTATAGCAACAGGGTGATGGACCTTGTGGTCCACATGGCCTCCCAGGAATAAGAGCCCCAGGAACACCAGCCCCAGGGAGAGCAGGAGAGGCTCAGGTGCTGGGGAGTCCTTGCCCCAGATAGACCTCCTGATATACTGAAAATCTCTTATCTTCCACACAGTTTCCATCCCAGACCCCCTGAAGAAGGAGAGGCATTTAGAGAGCCCTACCTTGTCGTGGACCATCAATAAAGTACACTGTACACCCTCACACACAAAATAAAAAGTCCTGGTTTACATGGCCCAGGGTTTTCACATAGCACAAAGGTGCCCAGTTGTGTGTGTGTGTGTGCGTGTGTGTGAGCTGGCAAAAATGAACAGTGACAGAATTGTTTTTTGTTTTTTGTTTTTTAAGATTTTATTTATTTATTTGCTAGAGAGAGAGAGCATAGGTGAGAGAGTGAGCGAGAGTAAAAGCAGGGGGAGCTGCAGGGAGAGGGAGAAGCAGGCTCCCTGCTGAGCAAGGAGTCCGATGTGGGACTTGATCCCAGGACCCTGGGATCACGACCTGAGCTGAAGGCAGCCGCTTAACCAACTGAGCCACCCCGGCGTCCCCAGTGACAAAATTGTTAAAAGTAAGATGTGTGTAGAGCATGTTACAACCTGTAATTTACATTTGTATGAGCCAAAGTTTTAAATGCCACTACCTAGTGTTCTTTAGCTTTGCTGCACGGCCTCTAAAGGAGGGGTAAACAACCGCCCAGCTGCTCCCTGAGACCTTGGATTTTTCCTGATGTGGAAGATTTGAGTATTACTGCCTTTTCAAAGATCACTTGGGATTGAAGAGCATGGTGCCATAGAAATGATGAGAGAGAACAGGAATGTTTCCTATGGGAGTCAATGCTGTTTCAACACTATTTTTATGCATTTATGTAAGGGGATGATTATGATGTAAGTAATGAGAAGGCATTTCTGGGTCCCGGTTACAAGTGGGACTGCTGGGGTGTTACTCATAGACATACACAAACCTACAACTCCTTTGCTGAGTCACCAGCTTACCACTGTTAGGGGGCTGCCCCTGTTCACACAGCTCCAAGTAAAACCGTTGGTTTGTCATACTCCCATGAGCTCTGGCCCATAGCCTAGGCAGCTGTTGGAAATTCTCGCTATCAGACTAGATGACTCTTAAATGTGTACCCTCTGGGAGATAAAAATCAGATGGCTTGAGTGGATATACTTACTGGGATCATGTCTGATAAACACTTATGTTTTCCAAAGTTGACCAGCGATAAACTTTATATATATTCATGAGAAAATAGTATCCGTTTCCTAAAGTATATTTATGTTGTAGACCTGATTAAAGAAGAGCTGTATCAGCTAACATGAAAGACTGAATAGGTATTTATCTGTTCCCTCCCAAATCCTCACTATAATAACAGTAAAAAATAAATAAATAAAAAGACCATAAACCCATAGGGTTAAAGAGAAGAGAGAAGATGACAGGAGTTAAGAAATGTCAACACAAGGCGCCTGGGGGGCTCGCTCAGTTAAGCGTCTGCCTTCTGCTCAGGTCAGGATCCCAGGGTTGAGCCTGCTTCTCCCTCTCCCTCTGCCTGCCATTCCCCCTGCTTGTGGGCTCTCTCTCTCCCTCTGTCAAATAAATAAATAAAATCTTAAAAAAAGAAAGAAAGAAATGTCCACACAATTCTGGAAAATGAAAGCAGATGGAGGATAATAGAACTGATTGAGTGGAATGGAGAAGCTTAAGCCTGAGGGAGGGGTGCTGCAGGTAGAGGTGGGGAGTGGAGGGCACACCAATAAAGAGCAAGTTGATTGGCCCAGCAGAACACAGCAGAGGGTCAGGAGCGGAAGCCGCCGTGAATCTCTGGCAACCGCTGATTGATTCTTTGTCCTTGCACTTTTGCCTTTCCAGGATGTTACATAAATGGAATGCAGCAGTATGGAAGTCTTTTGAATCTGGCTTCTTTCATTTAGCGTAATGTGTTTGAGAGTCATTCGTGCTGTTGTAGCATCAGTTCTGTTTTTCCTTTTAATGGCTAACTAGCAATCTATTTTATAGGTGTGCCACAGTTTTTTGGATTGTTTCCAGGTTTGGGTGATTACAAATAATGCTACTGTAAACATTTGTGTAGTGTTTTTTGTTTTTCAGTTATTCTGTAAACACAGGTTTTTGTTTCACTTGGGCAAATAACATGGGGTGAGATTCCTGGGTCATGTGGTAGGCGTATGTTTCAGTTTGTAAGAAACTTCCGAACTCTTTTCCAGAGTGGTTGCACCATTTTGCACTCTCATCAGCAATATATGAGACTTTTGGTCCCTCTGCATTCTTGGCAGCACTTCATATGGTCATTTGTGTTTTATTTATTTGTTTATTTTTAATTTTAGCTATTCTAGCAGATGTGTGGTGGTATCTTACTGTACGCGCGTTTGTGTGTGTTTTAAGCATACAGTTCAGTGGTTTTTAGTATAGTCATGAAGTTTTACAACCACCACCAGTATCTCATTCCACAACATTTCCATCAGCCTCTGCTTGCACTGAATTGCCCCCGAAATTCATGTTGAAGTCCCCTACTCCCCAATTTGAAGGTATTTGGAGATGGGTCTTTGGGAGGTAATTCGAGATAGATGACGTGATGGGATTTGGGGCTCTCATGATGGGATTAGTGCACTTAGAAGAAGAGGAGGAGAGATCTCTCCGCACGCACACACCAAGAAAATGTCATGTAAGCACACAACAAGGCTGTCTACAAGCCAAGAGAGAAGCCTCAGAATAAAACCTACTTTGCCAGCACCTTGACCTTAGACTCCCCAGCCTCCAGAAGTGTGAAAAATAAATTTGTTATTATTTTATTTTTTTAAAGATTTTTATTTATTTATTTGTCACAGAGAGGGAGAGAGAGAGAGAACATGCGCACAAGCAGAGGGAGCTGCAGGCAGAGGGAGAAGCAGGCTCCCTGCTGACCAAGGAGCCCGACGTGGGACTCGATCCCAGGACCCCAGGATCATGACCTAAGCCAAGGGCAGATACTTAACCGGCTGAGCCACCCAGGTATCCCTAAATTTCTGTTGTTTAAGCCACCCAGTGTATAGTATTTTGTTACGGCAGCTGCAGTTGATTAAGATACCCCACAAGAGAAACCCTGTACCTGTTGACCCCTTCTACCCTCATCCTCTGACAATAGCTAATCTACTTTTTGTCTCTATGGGTTTGCATATGCTGGACAATCGTATAAATGGGATCACATCATGCAACATGTGGCCTTTTGTGTCTGGCTTCATTCACCTAGCATGATGTTTTCAAGGTTTATCCATGTTGTAGCATGCATCAATAGTTCATTCCTTTTCATTCCACGATATTCCACTGTATGGATATACAACACTTTGCTCATCCATTCATCACTCAAATATTTAGGTTATTTCTACATTTGGGCTAGTATGAATAATGCTGCTATGAATATTTGTGGACAAGTTTTTGTGTGAACGTGCTTTCAGTTCTCTTGGCTATATACCCAGGAGTAGAATTGCTGGATCATGTGGTAATTCTGTTTAAGTTTTTGAGGAACTGCCAAACTGTTTTTCACAGCAGCTGTGCCATTTTACATTCCCACCAGTGGTGGACTGGTGTTCCAATGTTTCCACATCCTCATCAGCACCTGTTGTTGTCTGTATTTTTTGTTATAGCCATCTCGGTGGGTATGAAATGGTATACCATTATGATTTTGATTTGCAGTTTCCTAATGACTAATGATTTTGAGCATTTTTTCATGTACTTATTTGGCATCCATATAGCTTCTTCGGTGAAGTGTCAGTTCAAATCTTTGCCCCTTTTTAAAAAAATATTTAATTCCAGTATAGTTAACATACAGCATTAGTTTCAGGTGTACAATATAGTGATTCAACAATTCTTTACATTGCTCAGTGCTCATCATAAGTGTACTCTTAATTCCCTTTACCTATTTTACCATTTTACCCATCTCCCCACCACCCTCCCCTTTGGTAACCATCAATTTGTACTTCATAATTAAGAGTCTGGTTTTTTGTCTCCTTTTTTCTTTGTTCATTTGTTTTCTTTCTTAAATTCCACACATGAGTGAAATCGTATGGTATTTGTCTTTCTTTGACTGATTTCACTTAGCCTTATACTTTCTAGAGCCATCTATGTTGTAAATGGCAAGACTTCACTATTTTTTATGGCTGAGTAACATTCCATTGTATATATATACCACATCTTTTTTTTTTTAATTTTCTTTATTTATTCATAAGAGACAGAGAGAGAGGAAGGCAGAGGCAGAGGGAGAAACAGGCTCCCCACGGAGCAGGGAGCCCAATGTGGGAATCGATCCCAGGACCCTGGGATCATGACCTGAACTGAAGGCAGATGCTTAACTGACTGAGCCACCCAGGCGCCAACATCTTCTTAATCCATTCATCTGTGATGGACACTTGGGCTGCTTCCATAATATGGCTATTGTAAATAATGCAATAAACATAGGGGTGCATATATTTTTCCAAATTAATGTTTTTGTATTCTCTGGGTAAATACTCAGTAGTGGAATTACTGGATCATATGTAATTCTATTTTTAATTTTTTGAGGAACCTCCATACTGTTTTCCACAGTGGATGCACCAGTTCTCATTCCCACCAACAGTGCACAAGGGTTCCTTTTCTCCACATCCTCACCAACACTTGTTTACTTGTTTCTTGTGTTTTTTATGTTAGTTGTTCTGACCGGTGTGAGGTGATATCTCATTGTGGTCTTGATTTGCATTTCCCTGATGATGAGTGATGTTGAGCATCTTTTCATATGTCTGTTGGCCATCTGTATGTCTTCTTTGGAGAAATGTCTATCCATGACTTCTGCCCATTTTTTTTTTTTTTAAGTAGGCTCCAGACCCCATGTGGAGTCCAATGCAGGGCTTGAACTCACAATCCTGAGATCAAGTCCTGAGCTGAGAGCAAGAGTCAGACGCTTAACTGACTGCTGAGTCACCCAGGCACCCCTTCTGCCCATTTTTAATTGGATTATTTGGGGTTTTTTCATGTTGAGTTGTGTAAGTTCTTTATGTATTTTGGATACTAACCGTTTATTGGATATGTCATTTGCAAATATCTTTTCCTATTCAGTAGGTTGTCTTTTAGGTTTGTTGATTGTTTCCTTTGCTGTGCAGAAGCTTTTTATTTTGATGTAGTCCCAGTAGTTTGTTTTTGCTTTTGTTTCCCTGATCTCAGGAGACATATCTGGGAAAATGTTGCTACAGCTGATGTCAGAGAACTTACTGACTGTGCTCTCTTCTAGTATTTTTATAGTTTCAAATCTTTGGCATTTTTTAAAAATTGGTTTCCTTTCATTTCATTCTAAGAGTTCTTCATGTATCTTGGATACAAGTCCTTTGTCTGATATGTGATTTATAAATATTTTCTTCCCATCTATGAATTAATTGTCTTTTCATTCTCTTAAGAGTATTCTTCACAGAGTCAGTTTTAAGTCTTGATGAAATCCCATTTGTCAGGTTTTTCTTTTCTGGATTGTGCTTTTGGTATCATTTCTTAGAATCTTTGCCTAACTCCAAGTTACAAAGATTCCCTCCTGTGTTTTCTTTTAAAGTTTTTATACTTTTAGATTTTATATTTAAATTTATGATCCATTTTGAGTTAAATTTGTATACAATGTGAAGTATGTGTTGTGGCTCATTTTGCTTTGCCGATGGACGTCCAGTTATTCCACCACCATTTGTTCAAAAGACAATCATTTTTCCATTGAATTGCCATTGCACTTTTGTGAAAAATCAATTGTGTGGGGGCACCTGGGTGGCTTGGTCAGTTAAGCATCTGACTCTTGATCTCAGCTCAGGTCTTGATCTCAGGGTTGTGAGTTCAAGCTCCTTGTTGAGCTCCACACTGGGCATGGAGCCTCCTTTAAAAAAAAATCAATTGTGTGGGTCTATTTTTGAACTCTGTGCTCTGTTCCATTGACCTATGTGCCTATCCTTTAACCTAATACCACACTGTTTCTGGTTTTGATATTAAGGTAATTGCATTTGGACAGAAAGTTTTTCCCCCCCAAATTCATATGTTGAAATACTAACTCCCCAATGTGGTGGTGTTAGGAGGTAGGGCCTTTGGTGGGAGGTAATTAGTCATGAAGGTGAAGCCTTCTTGAATGATATTAGGGCCCTTATGAAAGGGATCCCAAAGAGCTCTCTTGCACTGTTTCTACCATATGAGGATACAATGAGAAAACAGCAGCCTGTAACCCAGAAGAGGGCCTTAACCAAAATTCTAACCATGCTGGTACCCTGATCTTGGACTTCCAGCCTCAATAACCGTGAAAAATAAATTTCTGTAGTTTATAAGCCACCCAGTTTATGCTACTTCATTATAGCACCCTGACCTAAGACAGAAATGTTGGTCTCATAAGTGACTTGGGATGTGTTTCCTTCTCTTCTATTTTCTGCAGGAGATTATGTCAAATTGGTATTATTACTTATTTAAATATTTGGTAGAATTTGCCAGCTAAACCATCTGAGCCTGGAGTTTTCTTTGTTGGAGGGCTTTTCACAATGAACTCAATTTCTTTGATAGATATGGGACTATTCAGCTTACTGTCTCTTCTTGAATGGGTTTTGGCAATTTGTATCTTTTAACAGCAAATCAGCCCATTTCATCTAAGTTGTCAAATTTATGGGCATAGAGGATTTTGTTTATTTGGTTGGTTTTGTTTTTTTGGTTTTTGTTTTTTTTTTCTGATACACTTTATGTCTGTAGGATCTGTAGAGTCTGTAGTGATATTTCCTTTTTATTCTTATATGGATAATTTGTGTCTTCTTTTTTCAGTCTGGCTAGAGGTTTATCAATTTTATTATTCTTCCCAAAGAACTGGCTTTTAGTTTTATTGATTTTTCTCTGTTGTTTTCTTGTTTTCAGTTGTATTGATTTCTGCTCTTATCTTTATCTTTATTTTCTTTTGCATGCTTTCAGTTGAATTTGTTCTTATTTTTTAATTTTTAAAAAAAATTTCTTGGGGCGCCTGGGTGGCTCAGTCGTTAAGCGTCCGCCTTCGGCTCAGGTCATGATCCCAGGGTCCTGGAATCGAGCCCCGCATCGGGCTCCCTGCTCAGCGGGAGGCCTGCTTCTCCCTCTTCCATTCCCCCTGCTTGTGTTCCCTCTCTCACTGTGTCTCTCTCTGTCAAATAAATAAATAAAATCTTTAAAAAAAAATTTTCTTAAGGTGGGAGCTTAGATGATTGATTTTAGATAATTTTTTCTAATAAAAACTTTTCATGGGGCGCCTGGGTGGCTCAGTCGTTAAGCGTCTGCCTTCGGCTCAGGTCATGATCCCAGGGTCCTGGGATCGAGCCCCGCATCGGGCTCCCTGCTCGGCGGGAAGCCTGCTTCTCCCTCTCCCACTCCCCCTGCTTGTGTTCCCTCTCTCGCTGTGTCTCTCTCTGTCAAATAAATAAAATCTTTAAAACAAAACAAAACAAACTTTTCATGCTATAAGTTTCCCTCTGAGCACTGCTTTATCTGCATTTCACAAGTTTTAATAGGCTGTATTTTCATTTTAGTTTAGCTCAAATATTTTCTCTAATTTCACTGAAGACTTCTTCCTTGATCCATGGGTTGCTTAGAAGTGTGTTGTTTAATATCCAATTATCTGGGAATTATCCAGATCTTTCTGTTATTGTTTTTAATCTAATTCTTTTGAGGTTACAGAATATACCTTATGTGATTTTAATTCTTAATAATTTGTTAAGATTTATTTTATGGCCCAGAATATGGTCTACTTTATTGGATGTGAATGTTTCATGTGCACTTGAAAAGAAAGACTTTCTGCTGTTCTTGTTCTATAAATGTTAATTCCATCAAATTGGTTGATGGTGTTGTTCAGAGCTTCTTTGTGCTTACTGATTTTCTGTCTACTTGTTCTATTAGCTACACAGAGAAAAGTGTGGAAATCTCCAACTATAATTGTGGATTTGTCAGTTTCTCCTTTTGTTTCTATCAGTTTTTAAATCATGTGTTTTAAAACTTTGTTATTAGGTGAATACACATTTAGGATTATTATTTCTTCTTTGTCAATTGGCTCTCTTATCATTATAAAATGTTCCTCTTTATCTCTGGTTCTTTTATTGTTCTTTTTTTTTTTTTAAGATTTTGTTTATTTATTTGACAGAGAGAGACACACAGTGAGAGAGGGAACACAAGCACGGGGAATGGGAGAGGGAGAAGCAGGCTTCCCGCGGAGCCGGATGCGGGGCTCCATCCCAGGACTCTGGGATCATGACCTGAGCGAAGGCAGATGCCTAACGACTGAGCTACTAGGCACCCCTGGTTTTATTGTTCTGAAGTCTACTTTGTCTGGTATTAACAAAGCCACCTAGCTTTCTTTTTTTCCAATTTTTTTTATTGTGATAAAACACACATAACTTAAAATTTACCATCCTAACCATTTTTTTAAAAGATTTTATTTATTTCAGAGATACAGCAAGAGAGGGAACACAAGTAGGGGGAGTGGGAGAGGGAAAAGCAGGTTTCCCACTGAGCGGGGACCCCGATGCGGATGTGGGGCTTAATCCCAGGACCTTGGGATCATGACCCAAGCCGAAGGCAGAGGCTTAACCAACTAAGCCACCCAGGCATCCGCATTTTAACCATTTTTAAGTGTATGGTTTAGTAGTATTAAATCCCTTCATATTGTTGTGCATCCATCACCACCATCCATCTCCAGAACTCTATTCATCTTGTAAAACTGAAACTCTATACCCTTAGTCAATAACTCCCCATTCACCCCCTCCATCTAGCCCCTGGAAACCACGATTCTATTTTCTGTCTCTATGGTTTCGACTACTCGAAGTACCTCATGTAAGTGGATTCATACAGTATTTGTCTTTTTGTGTCCAGTTTATTTCACTAAGCTCAACATCTTCAAGTTTCTTTTTTTTTTCTTTAGATTTTCTTTATTTATTTGACAGAGAGAGACACTGAGAGAGGGAACACAAGCAGGGGAAGTGGGAGAGGGGGAAGCAGGCTTCCCTCCAAGCAGGGAGCAGGGAACCCGATGCGAGGCTTGATCCGGGGACCCTGGGATCATGACCTGAGCCAAAGGCAGACGCTTATTAACTGAGCCACCCAGGCGCCCCTCAAGTTTCATCCATTTTGCAGAATTTCCTTTTTTTAAAGGCTAAATAATGTTCGGTTGTATGTATATACCATATTTTGCTTATCAATTCATTTGTCAATGGACATTCAGGTTGCTTCCAAGTTTTATCTTTTTTTAAAATTATTTAGTTATTTATTATTTTTTTAAAGATTTTATTTATTTATTTGACAGAGAGAGAGAGCGAGAGAGGGAACACAAGAAGGGAGAGTGGGAGAGGGAGAAGCAGGCTTCCTGCGGAGCAGGGAGCCCGATGTGGGAATTGATCCCAGGGCCCTGGGATCATGACCTGAGCTGAAGGCAGACGCTTAACGACTGAGCCACCCAGGCGCCCCCAAGTTTTATCTTTATATAAAAATTTTTTATTCTATTTATTTAAACTAAAAAACCTGGGTGGCTCAGTCGGTTAAGTGTCTGCCTTCGGCTCAGATCATGATCCCAGGGTCCTGGGATTGAGTCCTGCATCGGGCTCTCTGCTCCGCGGGGAGCCTGCTTCTCCCTCTGCCTCTGTCTCTCATGAATAAATAAATAAAATCTTTAAAAAATAAAAAAATAAAAATAAAAAAAAATCCACCTATTGCTCCCACTGCCTACTCCCTGCCTCTTGCAATCACCAATCTGTTCTCTGTATCTATGAGTCTGGTTTTTTGTTTGTTTGTTGAAACTCCACATATAAGGGAAATCATATGGTATTTGTCTTTTTAAATCAATTGATTGTGTGGCTTCTCTTGCCCAGTCAGAACATATTTTGAATGATGGAAAGGCTGCCAAATTGTAGCAGCATAAATGTTCAATGACAGTATTTCAGTTGACTGTCCATTTCTTGCTTTCCCTCTCAGATTATTCATAACTACCATATTGACACATTTCATGTGAAATAAGCTCATTGTCATTCTATGTGGCCAGGAGGATTCCTATTAACAGAATATTTGGGAAATGTGTTGTAACATCCTGTTCCAGGGCTGCCAAGAAGCCATTGCACCACATTATTTTTTCTGGCACTTTAGATACCCTTTAATTACCCTTTTGATGTAAAAAAAAAAAAAGTTCTCTGCCTATTAGTTTTCTCTGAAATAAGCAGTCATGCCAGGATCCAGACACACACAAAAAATATCTGTGCAATTGTACATACAGGAGTCATAGCCATAACGGTGCATTTCAAAACTTCTGGATACTTAAAAAACAAAACAAAACAGTATTCTGTTTTTATCACATATAATGATTTGCCTTTTAGGAAATTCTTTGGACCATAGTTCTTTGTTTCTTTTGTTAAAAGGTATATACTTAAAAGACTCACTTTCACCTTATCCTCCATCCACTCCAGTTCCCACTATAACAAGTAACTGCTTTTCATTGTTATTAAAGATTTTTATTTTATTTATTTATTTGACAGAGAGAAACAGTGAGAGAGGGAACACAAGCAGGGGAAGTGGGAGAGGGAGAAGCAGGCTTCCCGCCGAGCGGGGAGCCCGATGCGGGGCACGATCCCAGGACCCCGGGATCATGACCTGAGCCGAAGGCAGACGCTTAATGACTGAGCCACCCAGGCGCTCCTGTCCTTTTCCTTTTACCCATTTAAAAATCTATCTCAGAGATCTTTTCATATTAATTTCACAGCAATATATGAGACCTGTTTTCCCATAGGGCATGCTGTCAGACTTTTGGATTTTTGTCAGTATGGTAGTTGAAAATGATATTTTGGTGTGACTTTCATCTTTATTTCTCTTTATTACTAATGAGTTTGTCTATTTCTTTGTATCCTAAAAGGTATTTGTATCCCTTTCCTGAGATCCATCTGTTCATATTCTTTCTCCATTTTTCTGTTGGGTGATTGGTCTCTTTCCTATTGATTTCTAGGATAAAGAGAATTCTCTTGAAATATTAGGGATATTGGGATGCCTGGGTGGCTCAGTTAGTTGAGTGTCTGCCTTTGGCTCAGGTCATGATCCCAGGATCCTGGGATCGAGTCCCACATCAGGCTCCTTGCTCAGCAGGGAGCCTGCTTCTCTCTCTCTCCCTCTGCCGCTCCCCCTGCTTGTGCTCTCTCTCTCTCTGACAAATAAATAAGTAAAATCTTAAAAAAAAAAAAAGAAATATTAGGGATATTATCACTATGTCCATGACCTGAACTATAAATACTGTTATGAGATAATAGAAAATATATATGTTGGCCTCTGCCCCCAGTTCCTGGCACAGAGCTCCTAAAACCCTTGTAATTTTCTAAATGGTAAGAGCACAAAGAGCATCTTTGACACAGGGCTCTTAAAACCCTCATAAGTTTCTAAGGGATAAGAGAACCAGGTATATTTTTTGTTCTAATGAGGTGATTCTGGGTGGGCTCCTAGATGGAGGCTGGTCTCCAGAAAGACCACACTATGATGAGAAGCTTGGAATTTTCAGCCCCATCCCCTATACTCCAGAGAGGGGAGAGGGGCTGGAAATGGAGTTAATAATTGATCATGCCACATGAGGAAGCCTCCATAAAATCCCAATCGTATGGGGTTCAGGGAACTTCCAGACTGGCAAACACATCCACACTAGGAGGGTGATGTACCCTAAAATCACTGGGACAGAAACTCCTGCTCTTGGGACCCTTCCAGACCTCGCCCTGTGTGTCTCCTCATCTAGCTGTTCATCTGTATCCTTTATTATATACTTTAATGAACTGGAAAACATAAGTGTTTCCCTGAGTTATGTGAGCCACCCTAGCAAATTAATTAAACTGAGGGGGGGGGTGCTATAGCCAGTAGATCAGAACCACAGGTGATAACCTGAGCTTGAGACTGGTGTCTGAAGTGAGGGTGGGAGTGAGGAGCAGTCTTGTGGGACTGAACCCTTACCTATGACATCTGACTCTATCTCAGGTAGATAATGCCAGGAGTGAGTTAAATTGTAGGACACCCAGCTGGTGTCAGGAGAGTTGCTTAGTGTTTGGGGCGAAAACCCTCATACATTTGTGACCAGAGTGTCAGAAGTGAAGTATTCTCTGTAAAGGTAAAGGAGACACACAAGAGAAAAACACAGAGCAGGGAAGAACTGGGTTTTCACCTACTTAGGAAGGAAAAAACCAAGTTCTTTCCATTACAGTTGGCCATTTTGTCATTTGCCTTTTGACTTTGCTTATAGTGATTTTTTAAATTAACATATGATGTATTATTTGTTTCAGAGGTACAGGTCTGTGATTCATCAGTCTTACACAATTCACAGCGCTCACCATAGTACATACCCTCTCCAATGTCCATCACCCAACCACCCCATCCCTCCCACCCCTGCTTATAGTGATTTTTATCTTGCTAATTTTCTCCATGATACTTGACATTTAGACATAGAACAGAGAAGGAGGGGCCAGGAAGAAGAAAAGGAACAGTTGGTTAGGGAACCTAAAGAAGAAAAGTGTTTCAAGAAGAGATAGAGTTGGGGGTGCCTGGGTGGCTCAGTTGGTTGAGGGTCCGGCTCTTGATTTAGGCTCAGGTCATGATCTCAGGGTCCTGGGATCCAGTCCCATGTCAGGCTCCGCTCTCGGTGGGGAGTCTGCTTGAGGATTTTTTTTCCCTCTCTTCTCCTACCCCCACTTGTGCACAGGTACTCTCTTGCTCTCTACTGAATAAATCAATCTTTAAAAAAAAGTAAGAGGAAGAAGAAGAGGAAGAAGAAAGAAGAAGAAGAAGGGACAGAGTTGGGCACCTGGCTGGCTCAGCCGGCAGAGCGTGAGACTCTTGATCTTGGGGTCATGGGTTCAGACCCCACGTTGGATGTGGAGCCTGCTTAAAAAAAGAAAAGTAAGGGGCACCTGGGTGGCTCAGTCAGTTAAGAGTCTGCCTCGGCTCAGAACATGGTCCCAGGGTCCTGGGATTGAGGCCCACGTCAGGCTTCCTGCTCAGTGGGGAGTCTGCTTCTCCTTCTGCCTCTCTCCCCCCGCTTGTGTGCTCTCTCTCTCTCTGTCTCAAATAAATAAATAAAATCTTTTAAAAAAGTACAGGGTTGTCAAAAGGGTCAAATGATGCTCAAAACAAAACACTAAGATGAGGCCATAGAAATGAACCTTGGATTTGGCAAAAGGGAGGCCATCAACGACCTTACCAGTGCGGTTTTGGCGGTAAGATGGAGATAGACACCTGGTTGGAGTGAGTGAATGAGGAAAGACAACAGAGAGTATTTTTTTTAAAGTTTTGCTATGCAGGGGCACCTGGGTGGCCCAGTCAGTTAAGTGTCCGACTCTTGATTTTGGTTCAGGGCGTGATCTCAGGGTTATGGGATCGAGCCTTGCATTGGGCTCTGCCCTGAGCACGGAGTCGGCTTGGGTTTCTCTTTCCCTCTCCCTCTGCTCCTCCCCCCCCATTCTCTCTCTCTCTCAAATAAATAAGTAACACTTAAAAAAAAAAGTTTTGCTATGCAGCGGGACAGAGAAGTGTGGTGTAATGGGAGATATTATACTAGGGAGTGTTTGTATGCTCATATAAATGACCCAGGGGTGGAAAAAGCTAAGGATGTAGAAGGAGGCAGAGGGAATATTTTTAGAAGTGAGGCCCTTCTAAAGGGCAAGAGGGGCTGGGATGTTGCTTCACAGAGAAGGCAGGCTTTGTCCCTTTTGAGTGTGGGCACACAGCTGGGAAATGGTAGGTGTGGCTGTTGGTATGATGACGGAGGGGTTCCTGCCTGATGGCTCTTGTTTTCTCCATGAAGCATGTGGTGAAGGCAAGCTGGGAGGGCTGAGTAGAGAAAAAGAACGGGAAATAAGTGTGTTAGAATGTGGTAGGGAAACGCACCAGGGAAAGTTGCCATAGAGTGTTGAGTGCCCATTTGAGATTCATGGTGAGAATTTCAAGGGAGGTCACTGAGCAAGTTGATGTTCATCTCCAGCCATGTTCAGGCAAGGCCTGGAGTGGAAAATACTACAGGGTCAGGATGTTGCCAAGCAAAAACAGTGCAGGGGAGGCAAAGGATAGTGGTATGTGCAAGAGAGCAATTACAATAATGAACGTGGAATCTGACATGAATAAAGAGGAAGTGAGGACATGAGGCAAGATGGTTAGTATATGAGTCACAGGTTTCAGTAAGAATGAAGAAATGCTGGAATGCATGCACTAGCCTACAGGAGGAGGAGGATAGGAGATAAGGAACAAGTCAGAATTCTTGAAATAGAGATTTTGGAGACAGTGTAGTTATTGGTGATGATAAGGTGAAGGTCATGATCATAGGAGTGGGTGGCTGAAGTAAAGCAACAGGAAATTGCATTTGAGGAGGTGGGGAGCTGAGATCCTAAGGATAATGCCTCTGGACAGAACCAAAACATTGGCACAACCTAGAATTTATACAGTAGGAAAATCTTATGAGAATATTCTGGCTTAAAGTGTAAATAAAAATGGGTTTTTAAATAATGGCTTGTATTCTGCCTTATTTAGACACACATTTAAATGGTGGGAACTATGGAGGTGTGTACCTGAGTTAAGAAAATTATATACCGGGTGCCTGGGTGGCTCAGTTGGTTAAGCGACTGCCTTCAGCTCAGGTCATGATCCCAGGGTCCTGGGATCGAGTCCCGCATCGGGCTCCCTGCTCTGCGGGGAGCCTGCTTCTCCCTCTCCCACTCCCCCGCTTGTGTTCCCTCTCTCGCTGTGTCTCTCTCTGTCAAATAAATAAATAAAATCTTTAAAAAAAAAAAAAAAGAAAATTATATACCATCAGGGATTTTTGGGGAGAAGGAGGGTGGTCTGGGTTTATAATGATTCATAACGGTCGGTACAGCCTCCTGAGGGAAGAACACTGAAAAATCATGGCCCATCAAGATCTTAGCTCACATTGTTTTGCTTACAAATTGCATAACCTTCTTGTTCCTTTGCTGGGCAACCTCTGCACACATGTTTACAATCTGGTTAAAGAATCAGCCCTTACAATGACGTTATTAAACACATACGGACACAATGGTGGCCATAGCAACAGCAGAGTTAAGACATTAGACTTTCTCAGATTCAGTTTCCTCAACAACCTACTGAGGAGGGACACGAAGATTTTAGGAAAGATGCCATTTTCCCGTGCACATTCACCGAAGGAAAAGAAAGTCCAGCCAGAGAGTGTTCATAACGATCGGTGTGACCCTAAGTGTCCTTCTGGCAGGCAGTCACAGTAGTAGACACCCAGGATGCTCTGCTCTCTTTGGCTCTGGTTGATTTCTGCAGCCAGGTCAAGACGCCACCGACAATCAACCAAGCGAGGCTGTGAGGATCTGTGAAACTTGTCGGTGCCCTCAGGTTCCCTATTTAAAAGGGGAGTGAGTGATGTTCAGTGCATCCCTTGTCAGGAGGCAGGCCAGATGCCAAAAGAATCAAACCTTGGCCATCCTATCACGCAGGGTCCAGTCGGGTACACAGACCAGTTAATTTAACAGAGGATATTTATTGTAAGGACAGCATAAGCCAAAGGGAAATGCCAAGGAAACGCAGAGGTGGCAACTGAAGCCCCTGGAGAGGTAGCGGTTAACAAAGGGAAAAGGTACAAGTTTACTGGAACCCAGAGCTTAGAGGAGGAGCCTGGCGGAGGCGGAACTCAGACCTCAGAGGAAGGAGTACTGGAGAGTTGGTGCTGGTATCTTTAAGGGGCACAATTAAGGCTGGTTCCAAGAAGGGGAAAAGGTGGAACCGAGTGCAGCCCCTGAGGCAGCGGGCGGGGCGGGGCGGGGGCGGGGGTAGGGGTGAGGGTGGAGGTTGTGGGTGGGGCGGGCTGCGGGGAGCTCTTACCACCACTACACTCAGGTGCGGAAAGCAAGCACTTTGCAGGCTTCCTCTAGCACCCCCTATTGGCGGAGCTTAACAAGGGGCTCCCGGCAAAGAGAACTGTAGTTGCAAGAAGCCCAGCGCCAGCAGCCGTAGGAAAACGAATACAAGATTCTAGTTTGGGGCTATTACAGATAAACGCTATTATGAGGATTCTTGTACACATCTTTCCATGCACTTGTGCACTCATATTTTGGGCATATATACCTAGGAGTGTTCTTGCTAGATTTAATAGATACAGATGATACCCGTTCTGGTGAATGTGAATTGTAATTTCAATTTGCATATTTCTAATCACTATTGAAGTTGGCCATCTTGACCACTGGGATATCCTCCTTAGAACGGTTCCTCATTTGGATGCCTGGCTGGCTCAGTCGGTGGAGCATGAGACTCTTGATCTTGGGGTTGTGAGTTCAGGCCCCACATTGTGTGTAGAGATTACTTAAAAATTTTAAAAGAAAAAAGGTTCCTCATTAAGTCTGTAGCCCATTTACAGTTGGATGGTCAGTCTTTTTCTTATTGCTTGGTGGGGATTTTTAATATATTCTTGATATAAGCCCTTCCGATTATATGCATCCCAAATATCTTCTCCCAGCCTGTGAATTTGTCTTTTTCACTCTCTCCGTTGGTGCCTTTTGATGAATAGAAGTTCTTAATTTTATATACTACAACTTATCAGATTTTTTCCTTTAGAGTTCGTGCTATATTTTCTTTAAGCAGTATTTCCTTATTTCAGATTCATGAATATATTCTCCTATATTCTTCTTTTTCTATTTTCCATCTCTTTTCTTTGTCCATAGGTACTGAATTCTGAGTCATTTCTTCAGATCTATTTTCCAATTTACTTGTTGTTTTCATCAGTTTCTAATCATCTGCTGGGTTCCTAATTAAAATATTATATTTTTAATTTCTAGACATTATTATTTTTCCCCAATTTTGCCTGCTCATTTTTAGCCTCTTGTTCCTGCATTGTCTTTTCAAAATCCTTGTTATTTCTTTAAACATCTGAAACATGTTTAATGCGTATCGTGTACCTAAACATTACTGTATCTGCAGTCATTGCCAGTGTGATTTTACAGTTCAGTGTTTCTGCTATGGTTTGTTTATGCTGGCTTATGTTTCCTTCAGATTTTTATAACTGTTTGCTCTGAGCTCAAGTTCGTTACAATTTTATTCATGGGAATCCTTCAAAGCTTAGATTTAAAGTATATTCTCCCAGAGAGGAATTGTACTTGCTTGTGCCTAGAAACACTACTAAATTGAGACCAATCGAAATTTTTGGCTTTTTTGGCTGTTTTGGCCTGCAAAGGTTGAGGGCTTAGAAATCTTTGGGGAACTCCCCCCACCCCACCCCAGCCAAGGTCTATTTTATAGCAAGTGTTGCCAACTCTCTTTCACGCAATGAGGGTATTGCCTTTTGGTGACCCCAGCTTTATGACAGGGTCTCTGACTCATCTTCCCATTTTGTATGGGTCCTAGGCTTTGTCTCTTGCACCCAAATTTGGCCTATTAAAACCCTGGCCTGGGGCACCAACAATCTGCAGATACTATCAAGGCAGTGCTGGCCTCAGTGCTGGCTTACCATTTTTGGTTTTATGATTTCTTATTCCTTCTCTTATTCCTTTCCCCTACTTTTCTGCTGGCCCAACAATGCATTTAAAAATATGGTTTTTTGGGGGCGCGTGGGTGGCTCAGTCGGTTAAGCATCTGCCTTCAGCTCAGGTCATGATCCCAGGGTCCTGGGATCGAGCCCCGCATCGGGCTCTCTGCTCCACAGGAAGCCTGCTTCTCCCTCTCCCACTCCCCCTGCTTGTGTTCCTTCTCTCGCTGCCTCTCTCTCTCTGTCAAATAAATAAATAAATAGAATCTTTAAAGATATTTTTTAAAGATTCTATTTATTTATCTGGGGGGGAGGAGCAGAGGGGAAGGGAGAGAATCTCAAGCTGACTCCCGCTGAGCACGGAGCTCAGTCCCACAACCCCGAGATCATGAACTGAGCCAAAACCAAGAGTCGGATGCTTAACCGACTGAGCCACCCAGGCGACCCTAAAAATATGTTTTTAATATTTTATCCATCATTTTGAGTGTTCTGTACCAGGAGGATTTCCCTGCATATCTAGCCCACCATATTGTCAGAAATAGAAATCCAACGATTTTTCTTAGAAAACATGTCACTCATGCAGGAGTCCTACAAGGCAGGTAATTTCTACTTCAGCGTCAAGTATGTTTTACAAACCCAAGATTTCTCCTTCCTGATCTGTTTCTTCATGTTTGTTTAGAATGTCTCCGGAGAAACAGAGTTGCATAGTTGCCATAACTAAGCACAGATTGAATGAAAACCCTGTGAGAATAGCTATTATTGGACTAGATAATGAGATGATCATCCAGGACCACATCAAGTTGGGATAAAATAAAGACTATGGGAGAACTGATCAATTCCTTTAGATACCCTTCTGTCAAGATTAGAGTCACTTTCCTCCACAATTTTGCAATTTGGGAGGAGGTATTTCAAAATAACTGATTTCCCTGGCTTGGGATGTAGATTTAAGAGAAGATTCTGGTAAAGCCAGAGGAGATATTTCAACATAGATGCTTTGCCAATTTAGGGCTTTGTGGGAGGCTTCTTGACCGTTCTACTTCTGACCTTGTACAAAGTCATCCTTGTAATATGGTGATGAAAAAAAAAAATCCTCCAGTGAAGGGAGTGGAGCAGAAAGCCCCACCAATCTCTTTGTCATCTTGAGCTGAAAAGAACACTTTTCTTCTTAAAAGGGCTTTAGGAGGATGGACATAAAATGATTGACATAGGATTTGTACTGTTTTGGGGAGGCTGAGGAAGGCTCTGGCTTCTTTTGATATGCGTGAGACCAGCCCCTTTCCGTCCTAGGTCTTAAATAAGCAAGGCATTAATAACACACCCACTACTTCACTGACAGTGTTTCTAACAGCTGGTTTCTTGGAGCGATTTGCAATATCAAGATCTCTTCGACAGAGTGACACTGCCTTTCAAAAAGGGCTATCCAGTTGTTCTTCTTCCTCCACTCTCCCTGTAGCTCACACAGAACAAGAATCCCATGAAAATCTATTAACCCGGCATCCTGTACTCAGCCTGGGATTTCAAATACAGCCTAGGATTTCATAATTTTTTAGTAACACCATTTTCCCCCATGTAGAGTTCCACCTATCTTTCTTTCTTTCTTTTTTTAAGATTTTATTTATTTATTTATTTAGAGCCCACACACAGGCATGAGCACTCACGAGGGGAGGGGCACTGTAAGCGGAATGCAGAGCCTGAGGGGCTCAAGGTGGAACTAGATCGCATGATCTGAGATCCTGACCTGATCTATAACCAAGAGTCCATGGCTTATGAGACTGAGCCACCCAGCCTCCCCTAGAATTACACTTTTTTTTTTTAAGATTTATTTATTTATTTCAGAGACAGAGAGAAAGAGAAGAAAGCACAAGCATGAGTAGGGGTGAGGGGCAGAGGGAGAAGCCGACTCCCCACTGAGCAGGGAGCCCGATGATGCAGGGGCTCCGATCCCTGGACTCCGGGATCATGACCTGAGCCAAAGGCAGACGCTTAACCTTAACCGACTGAGCCACCCAGGCGCCCTCAATGGCATATTTTTATGACAAAGCTGCCAAAAGCAAGAAAGAAAAAGGTCTGTCCTGGCCTGCCTTTCTGTCCAGGGAAATAATGGTGGTGGTGCGTTGTTGCCAAGATAGATGAGCCTTGTGAAAGAGAGTCTTACTTCCTTGGCCAGTTGGTGGGGTAGTGTAACTACGTTAGGGAGGCACGTTCACCCAGCCTGGCCTGTGCAGGAGGAGTTTTGCTGATTGGCACATCCCCCATCTGGCGGCCCTCCCAGCACCCGGGCCCATGGCTACTGGCAATGAGATGGAGCCCTCCCCAGCAGGCTTGGCACATGGCCACACTTCAGCGGTGACAGCTGAGCTTTGCTTCAACTTCTGGTTTGTGCTACTGCACTTCTTCTCAGAGCGCATCAGACCTTGATACCTTGATGGTCTTCTGTTCACCGGACATGGGCTCCCTCCCCATGCACTATTTAAAATTCGCACCTTTACAGAGAGTGTACCTATATTTGCACCAGGAGCTCTAGGGGCTCTGCCGCCCAGCCTGCAGTTAGCTGTGGTTTCTGGGATGTGGGACATGGAATCTATTTTCATCCACTTGGCCCCAACCCAGAGGTTCCAGCCCACTGAAGCCGGAGGTAACTGATGTGATTTAGGCCTGATTTACTGAGCTTGTTTTTCTCCTTCCAGCATCCTCAATGTGGAGGACTGTTCTTGTTCTGATTTCTGGACCATAATTTTTTGTAAGTTTTTTCTGGTTAAAAAAACCCTCAGTCATCTTTGCCCCTTCGTTACTTCCCGGTTTATTCAGTGCACGATCAGCTTCTTCAGCTGTCTTCTGTAGCTGACACGTAATGCTGCAGCTCGTGCCCTAGGCGGCTGAGGTGGGCCCTTGCCCTTTGCTTGCTTCTCGACAGCTGACATCTTGCTGTTATTTAAAAATTACATTAATTAGGGGCACCTGGGTGTCTCAGTCAGTTGAGCGACTGACTCTTGGTTTCAGCTCGGGTCGTGATCTCAGGGTTGTGGGGGATCTGTGTGTAGTTGGACTCTGCGCTCAGCGGGAGTCTTCTTCTTTCTTTCTCCCTCCCCCTCTGCCACCCCATGTGTGTGCGTGCTCTCTCTCTCTCAAATAAATAAAGAAAAAAAATCTTCAAAAAAATTACATTAATGAGCCCACTATATGTGACTATATATAACATTTTTATGAAAAATAATTATTTTCCATATTGGAAAATATTTAGTGGGAAGAGTGGCATTGTTTTACATTTTTGCAAATACCTTTTAATGTCTGTTGCAATAGATAGCTGGATTCTCCTATCTGCTTCTACATCCCATCTGTTGCGATATCACATATTGTGTGGTTTCTGGAAAATTCCATGATGCGTGAGAGAAGTGTGAGAAAAGGCAAATAGCATCTTGTATTATGAAAATAGTTTGGGCCACGTAGAAGGGGCCTCAGGGACGCCCCCAGAGTCCTCAGGCCACACTTTGAATACCTGTGATCTAGAGTGAAGGGCGGTATACCTTTTCTTGGAGGGCCATATTGTAAATATTTTAGGCTTAATCTGTCGTAGCTATTCAACTCCGCTGTGGTATCAGGAAAGCAGCTATAGGTAACATGTAAACAAATGGGTATGACCATAACCCACAAAAACTTATTTACAAAAACCTGCAGGGGGTGGGAGGAGGTGGGCTGGATTTGGCCAGTGAGCCAGCTCCTGGTCTACAGCACCAAGCTTGCAGGGGCCTGGGTTTGGGGCTTGTGCCACAAAAGGGGGAGGACAGTGCCATCTGATTCGTCCTAGCCAGGCCCCTTCCAGAGGAAGAGAAAAGGAATTTCTCAGAGAAGACTAGATCTTGTATTTTAATTACCCTAGTTCCCAACTGGTAAAACCCACAGTCTCCACCTTCTACTTAGACATCCCTCGGCCAGCTCTGCTTCTCCCATGGCCCAAGCTTCTGCCCTGCAACTCTGCTGCTCATCGGGAAGCAGATGCACATCCAGCTCTGGGGAAGCTGTGCTGGCCATCTCTGCCTGTCCCGCCACCTCGGGTCATGGGCACCCGGGCAGGCAGTACAAGCTAGCCAAGTGGGCCAGCCATCCCCCTGACTCCTGAGTTAGGCCACCTTAGTGGCATTTTGTCATCTGTACTTCTGTTTCCTTTTGGAGCCTCTTGCCCACACACCCCTGTTCCCAGGGGGACCAAAGCTGTCTTTGGACTTGAGTCTTAACCTGCCTTTTACCACTCTTGCCTATCCCATGCCCCTAGACCTGGTGGGAATAAAAAGTCTTCAGTGAGCCGGTGTTTTTATTCCTCTGCTGCAGAGGCAAAGAACTCCTGGTTCTGGTTCCTTTGTGGATCCAAGTCTCTGACCTGACATTTCCTCTGGTTATTCCCATTCGTCCTCTGGTCCTTCCCTTGACTCTGCCTCCTCCGCAGCCCCTTGGCAACCTGGCCTGTGCTGGCTGCTCTCCAGCTGGAGGACATGGCCTCTGGACCCCAGACTGGCCTGGGCACGAAGGAAAACAGGAGCCTGGGGCAGCCTAAGAAACTTGTATTGAATGCGCTTCCCCTTCCTCAACCATCCACCAGCTTCATCTTCCTTTGCTGTCCTGGTCTTCTCTACCAGGGTAATGCAGTCACCCCAGGGGGGCCTGATACTACTGGGCAAATCTGGAGTCTGAGCAGGGTCGGGTGGGGCAGGCCCCAAACTAGTCTCCTTAGCTATCAGAAGGGGACCCCCCAATGTATGCCCCAAACCAGCTTGGCCAGTTTCATTCCCCAGAAAAATATTGTATGCCACCAGCTTGGGAGGAGATTCATCTGTTCCTCTGCCTACCACTTTCAAACTCAACCAGGAAGTTATTGCTATTTGGCTTTAAAAATAGAACATTCAAGCTGGACTTTTATGGTCTTGTGAGGAACACTGTGCTCATGCCCACCCACACCTGGTCTCTGCCCCTGCCTGGCCTCATCCAGCTGCTCAGGAGCCGTTCTCAGTGGGTCCCTCAGTGGAGACTTGGTAGATTTATGAGTTCGGCCTTGGCTGAGACCTTCTCCCCATGGCTCCCAGCCACTGTTCAGCTGCTCTCCCACATCCCATGCAGCCCACGGCTGGGACGTTCTGTGTCTTTTTCTGCCTCCACCCCAACTTGCTGAGTCACCCCTCAGCCCCTTTCCCCTGCTGCCCTGTCCAGCCCTGTGGAGGAGCAGTGGCTCGTCATGCCAGAGCCTCATTTAGTCTCACAATGGCAATGGTGGCTCTAAGGCTACCCGTGTTGGGACTCGAGTCAGCCTGGTCCATCCTCTCCCGCTCTGAGGTACTGATCTTTAACAAAAAGCTGGTTCCTTCTCTGTCTGGACTTCAGGTGCCTTTGGGTTTGAAGCTGTCCCTGATCTGAAAAGTTACTTTTAGTATGTGTAGACTCTAGGATTAGTCCTCAAATGATTTCTTCAGAGCCAGAGAGAAATTCCACTAAAGCCCTCAGAGATCTCCGGCACCCCGTGGCAAGACTTAAGGAGTGCCTGGGAGGGCAGTGCCTGTGGGGAGAAGCTGCCCCTGGAGAGCTCATTTGTAGACAGATTGTAGAAATAACTCCAGAGCCAGTGAGGCCTTAGGCCAAAATCATATAAGGAACCCAGTGAACACAGGCCTATCTTGTTTTTCCTGGAGGTTAGGTTTCTAACATAATGGAAAGAGAAGACTAATTATCATCCCCTGGAAAAGGTAAGTGTTCGCCTTCAAAGGTCCTTCAAGGAGGTAATCAGGCCCATCAATATCCTTCAGATTCAAGGCCTTCAGGTGCTGTCTGCTTCAGTTCCAGTAGGCCTGCCTCTGGGATAAGATCATGTCAAACTAGGCAGCTGGGACCATCGAAAAGTTTCTCTGGAAACTGGAATGCAAGCAATGCAAGCTTTCTGGCTTAACCCATAAATCTAAGTCATTATCAAGAAAAGAGTGGAAGGGCGCAGGGCCCAGAGAGGGAGGAAGTGTAGTGATGAGGGGCAGCTGGAGAGACCACAGTGCAGACAAGACTCCTAAATTCCCCCCTGCCTCTTGGACATCAGGTAATGTCTTGTGGAGCAATAACAAGCAGGCTCCCTTCTTCAGTTTCCATCTGCCTACGTGACCCTGGCCCAGTTCTGTTCACACTCATAGCTGCCCAGAGCCTGTCCGGCCCTTGGCTTTCCCATCAGCACCTGCAGCTGCTGCCCTCCTAGGCCTCTACCTCTGCACCTGCATGTCCGGAGGGTTTGTGGGAAGCTTAGGGGAGAAAGCAGGGGCAGTGCCGTAACTCAACGTCCAACCCAACCAAACCCTGTCCTCTCCCACCTCCCTTGCAGCTACCACAACTCCCGCCTCCCCCAGTGCTCCTGAGTACCCTCCCATTGCCGAAGGGCCCACTGCTTCGCCTGGTCTGTGTGCTGGAACCTGGGAGCTGAACCTGAGTCTGTCCAATCTGAGGGCTGAGAGTCAGAGGGAAGACAGGCAGGGTTGGTAGAGAATCTAGGTTCCTAAGCTCGAGTCGTAGTCTAGGAGAAAAAGGCAAGTGGTGATGCTCATTTGTCACCGAGAGCTGGTGAGCGTGGCCTCGTGGGAAAGAGAGCGTCTGCCTCTTCAGAGACTTGGGCTCTGGCCTCTGCCTCCGTTGTTCTTTGGCTTGAGGTGGTAGCTGTGGTGGGCTCAAGGCCAGAGCCCCCCAGTCCTCCAGCATAGAGACGAGATCGCATGGGCCACTTCTGCAAGACACGGGGATGGGAAGTGAGTAATGCTCACTATTGCAGCCCCTCGTAGTCCTTGGCACCCCAAACTTGGCCTTCCCTAGCCCCCCTCCCTGAGACCCTCTCCCACCATGACTGCCCTGATCACAGTGGTCTCGGGCTCACCACCACTTATGGCCCCCTGCCTTCTCCTGACCCCCTGAGCCTGGCAGAGAGGCTCATGAGGAGCTGTCTGAGAAGAGCAAGGTCCTGAAAGGAGCCCCCCGATGGTGGGGAGGGAGGAGCATGGCAGAGCTGGCAGCAGCCAGGGGCTGGGCAGCGGGGAGGGCAGCAGAGCCGGGGCAAGGAGAGGGTCCTCCTGATACTGAACAGCCCTGACCTCTTCTCTTGCTCAGCCCCCAACCCAGGTACCCCTGGCCATACTTCGTGCTGCCCGTCCGTCTAAGCTGGGGACCTCCTTGCGCATCCTTCCAGCAGGAGCATGGACAACCCCAGAAAACACCAGTTGACTCTGCTCTGAGGGCTGCCCTCCTCTTGGCAGCCCTCTATGGGGTGGGGGCGCCAAAGGGGCACTGCTCCCTGCTAACTATCCCATCCCACCACGCTGCCTGAGTTCTAGACAGAACCGGCTCTCATCTCTTCTTTCTTCAGCATATTTATCCATCACCTCCTACATGCAAGGGCCTGACTTGGGTCGTCGCTTTACAGGTGAGGAAACGACTGCCACTATCAGCATTTCAGAGTCGTCCCCATTTAGTCTCAAGTTCTTGCATTTTAGCTATATTTGCATGAGAGAAAAGAAATCTCAAGTTTCAAGACATTTCAGAACTGTGATGTTTAGGGGATAGAGAGGGTGAACGTATCCTCCATAAAAACAAGGCTGAGCCCTTTCCAGTGCTGTCTAGCCTCAGAGGGCAGAGATGACCCATCCTTTATAACAGCTCACTCTGCAACCAGCAGCTTACAGCACCCTTGGCCTGCTTGATGGCTATGAGCATGGGCTCTGAGGTCAGACACCCTCGGGTTCAAACTGCATTGAGCCACTTAATCTCCCCAAGATTCGATTTCCTCATCTGTAAAGTAATCCTCATTGGGTTCTCGTGTGGACAAGAAGATGGAAAGAACTGGAGTGCTAAGCCCAGCTCCTGGCATAACTTTTGCACCCAAATACTGTTATTGTTGTTATTTGTGATGGTGAATATTGTTAATTATACTTTTCACTCATGATCTCATTTCATACCATGGAGGGAAAGTAAGGCTCATGTTAGCTTCTCTTTCACATATGATAAAGCTGAGGCTCAGGAAAGGCAGGTCCCGGTCTAGGAGGTGGAAAGCACCCCCCTCCACACACACACACACTCTGCCCCCCCACTGCTGGTCCCTCCCCCACCCCAGCTTGATTGCTTCTCCAGTGAGGCTTTCTGAGACCTTGTTCTCCCAGAGGGGGATCCCTCCTATGGCAGAAGTCCAGAGGACACGGAGGCATTATACGATGATCGGGTGATGTGCCCTGGAATATCGGACTCTCCCGGTGCAGTTTCCTTTCCCAGGTCCCAGCCCCAGAAACTGCTCCGAATTTCCCTCCTCTTGGAGGAACCACAATTTCCATGAAGTCATTTCCAATCACCGCCCCCACTGCCCCCAGGGTCAGCCGATTCCCAAGAGCGGGGCTTGGCTCCTCTCCCTGTGAGAGAGCAGGAAGCAGCCAGTCCCCGGTCCCCACGTCAGCTCTGCTCAGGGCAGGGGGCCTGAGTCCAGTCCATCCCAAACCCCATTCCCCAAGGCCCGGGGCTCGTGGCCTACCTTGAGAGGGTGTAGGTAGCAGAGTCCACGCAGGAAGGGAGGCCAGGCGGGGCCGGGCAACTCGTGGCCCAGCGTGCGGGTGAGGTGGGCTATGTAGCCGGTGGCCAGCACCAGCACATCCAACTTGGAGAGCTTGGTGTCGGGTGGCACAGCGGGCAGAGCGGCCTGCAGGGCCAGGAAGGCCTGGCGCAGTGTCCTCACCCGGCTCCGCTCCCGTGCAGCGTTCTTGGGACTGGCCTCACTCTGCACAGAGGACCCCAGGTGAGTGGGTCTGACTGGACCCCCATCGGCCCCTGTTTCTAAGAGCATTCTAGTGTGAGGTCTCCTTCCAGAGCAGTAGTGCGCTGAACAGCAGAGACCTGAGGACCTCATGCCCTGTTTGACCGCTCTCAGTCCTGCCCTGCTTTACGCCTGAGGAAATGCAGAGAAGGTGTCACTTGGGGTCAGATGGCAGCAGGGTGGCAAGGCTGGGCTCAGAAGCCGAGAGTCCTTTCCTCTTTCTAATACTCTAGCCCTTGCTCCATCCACACCCAAGTCTGAAGCCTGCTTATCAGGGTGCCCCGGGGCCGCGGGAAGCTAAGAGCCCCCCCACCCCCCCACCCCCCCACCCCCCGCTCAGTAAGGCTGACCCTTGCCCGGCCAGGTCCTGAGATGAAGACGCAGCTGCAGTGAAGAAGAAAGGACCCCCAACCAGGGGCCAGAACCCACAGCTGCTGTCCTGACCCCACCACCGGCTGCAGTTCCGGGGCTGTGGGGAATTCACCCCATTCCTCCAGGCCTCAGTTCCCCCAGAGAAGTGAGTTGGGCCAGCTCTCTGAGCCGCGCTCTGGTTGAGACCCCCTGAATTGCCCCAACCACCCAAGCGTGGAGCCTTGGAGTCGAAGGCGCCAGTGTCCCCCCTCTTGGGCAGGGACAGTAATGCTGAGAGAGGCTTTGCCATCAGAGGTGATGCCTCAGCCCCTCCAACTCCTGCCTCCCCCCACTCCCTCCACAGGTCCAGCATTTCCTTACCCGGCCACGAGCCAGGCTGCTGGGCCTGACCCCCCGTGGGCTCGGGCCAGCTCTGCTCCACCTTCGGTCGCTCCAGCTCGTCTCTTCCCACAGGTCCTGCCTTGTTCTGCTCAGGCGGCTCCGCTTCCTGCCAGGGCCTGCGACCAGCCGCAGCTTGGCCTTCGCCAGCTTCTGCCCCACTCCCGGCATGGCGGGGGCCCTTCTGACCTCCCTCTGTGACATGCCACAGCCCCGGGCGGTGTGCTGCAGCACCTAGACGGGAGCACAGGGCCTCACGGAGCCCGTGGGCACAAGCTCAGCGGGCAGGCGGGTCGCCCAGCCAGCAATGTCTCCGAGGGAGCTGGCGCCCAGTCAGTCCCGCTTCACTCCTTGCTCTGGGAAGGCCGCCCACCCGGCGCAGCCCCCGCGAGGAGCCTCCTGCCTGCCTCCCAATCGGCTCAGGGGTGGGGGTACAGACGCCGGGAGTGGCCGAGCCCCAGGAGGAGGCCCCTGCTGAAGGAGGCAGGAGGGTGGTGGGAAGGGAGCTCCCTTCCCAGAGCCTTGCCGGACCCTGACAGTAGTCCGGCCATGCACATGCAAGTCTAGCTTTGAGGCTCAAGTCCCTGCAAGGGCCCCGAACCCCCTCCTTTGCCAGAAGCCCGCCTGCACACACCGGTAAGGGACCTTTCCTCCCCTTGCCAATGAACATGACCTTCCAGCCACAGGGCACTACTCCGCATCCCCCAAGCAGGCCTCCTATTTCCGACCCAGCGCTTCTCCATTCCCTGGGATCCTTCCTCCGGGGGTGGGAGAAAGGCTGCCTTCATCCATTGGCTTATACCCTTCATTTGTGAGGATTTCTTCAAACCCCGCAGAGGCCAGAGCCCATGTCTCCCTGTTTGATGGGTACCCTAATTTATGCATGACCACACCCGGGCGAGTTCCCTCACAGTTCAGTGTTCTTAGATCACTGTGTGCCAGGCACTGTGCTAAGCACGTTATATGTATTCTCTTGTTTATTTCTCAGAACAACCTTCTAAGGAAAAAGAGACTCCCATATCCTCGTTTTACAGATGGGAAAATGGGGATCAGGAAGTGACACAACTAATAAATACAGCTAGTAAGTGATGGGGGTGGGATGAGAGCCCAGGGCAGCCTGTTAGACTTGGAAGGCTGCCCCTCAGCCTATGCTGTTCTGCGTGGGTGGGTCACTCATGTCTGTCCCCATGCGGGTCACATCATCTGCTCCTTACAGCTAGTCAGGAGGAGTGAGGATGAAGGGACAGCAAATCTGCCACTGTAGCCCCTGCCTGTCCCCAAGTCCCAGTCTCTGCTTGTAGCACAATCCATCTGAGATGTCCCTTGTCCACCCATTATGAACTCCAGGGGAGACAAAATAAGTAGAGAGAAAGGAGAGAAAGGACAGAGGAGTAAAGGCAGATGTACGCAGTAGAGTGAGAGAGAACCACAGCCAACCAGAGGGAAAGGAAACAGGAAGACAAGGAAAATCCACCTGAATGTCCGTCATCAGTAAGGAAGTGATCACATACATTTTGGTATCTCCATACCGTGGACTGATGCGCAGTAATAAAAAGAAGACAGACCTCTGTAGAGTGACATGAAAATAACTCTCCAAGATGCATGGTTAAGTGAGAAAAACCTAGCTGTAGATCAATATACATGATAAAATCCCACCTGGGATCAAAAACACCAAAAACCAAAAGCTGTAAGCGTGGAGGTTTATGTGTTTATATGAATGTATAGAAACTAGACCAAAAAGTTGCACGCCATGTTGTTTTGTTTTGTTTTGTTCTGTTTGTTTTACTCTAGATGCAGAGAATGAAACATACTCTGGATCCGTGGCACACCGTGGCCTTCGGTACCACAGAGCCTCCTGTTGGCCTCCCTCCCTCCCTTCCTTCCATCTATCCCCTTTTATTCCATTCCCGTTTTTCTTCCCTATCGCCATTTCAAAGTATTTAATGTATAGTCTTTTGCTAGTCTGTGTGGTGGTTTTAAAATACGTACACAGACTCTTTGATACTTCTCTCTTCGGAAGGTGGAGCCCAGTCCCCCTCCCTGTGAGTGTGGGCCAGACTTAACAACTTGCTCCCAACAAATAAAACGTGGCAGGGGTGCCTGGGTGGCTCAGTCATGTCTGCCTTCAGCTCAGGTCATGATCCTGGAGTCCCTCGTTGGGTTCTGCGCTCAGTGGGGAGCCTGCTTCTCCTGCTCCCTCTGCCCCTCCCCAACTCATGCTCTCTCTCGTTCTCTCTCGCTCACTCGCTCTCAAACAAATAAATAAAATCTTAAAAAAAAAAATCAAAACAAAATGTGGCAGCAGTGTCAGCGTGAAGCTTCTGGAACTAGGTTATAAAAGATGCTGTAGCGGGCGCCTGGGTGGCTCAATTGGTTAAGCGACTGCCTTCGGCTCAGGTCATGATCCTGGAGTCCCGGGATCGAGTCCCGCATCGGGCTACCTGCTCAGCAGGGAGTCTGCTTCTCCCTCTCCCACTCCCCCCTCTTGTGCTCTTTCTCTCTCTCACTCTCTCTCTCAAATAAATAAATAAAATCTTAAAAAAAAAAAAAGATGCTGTAGCTTCCTCCTGGGATCGCTTGGTCCTCCGGCTCTAGGGGAAGCCAGCTGCTGTGTCACGAAGGTACTCCAGTCGCCCTGAGAGGTCCAGGTGGTGAGGAAGGGGGCTCCTCACAACAGCCAGCATGAACCGGCTGTGAGTGCACCACCTTGGAACGGACCCTCCGGCCCTGGTTCAGCCTTCAGATGACCGAAGCCCTGGGCAACAGCTGGAGTGCGACTCCTGAGTGTCCCTGAGCCAGAGTCATGCAGCTAAGCTGCTCGCACCCACAGACTTTCTGACCCACAGAAGCCATGGGAGGCAATAAATGTTTATTGTTAATTAAGTTTGGGGGTAATTGGGTAAGCAGCAATAGAGAACTCATGCAATATGTGTTATTCAACCCTGTGCATCGTTGTATGAATACATTTTAAATTCATTAAAATAATAATGCATTTTATATGATCAGTACATAACACAGTATCAGCTACGTAGTAGGTATTCTGTAAGCTTTACTGTTACTGCTTCCATTCAATCCTATGGGTTTTTTGCTTGTTTCATAATATTCTTAAGAGTTTATTATAAACTAGTTTCACAGGCCACAAGAAAGTAAAAGGACTTTTACTTTTTACTCGTACAGCCTTTCAGGAAACAGGCAGGAAGCTGATAAGGGCCAAGATGAGTCTAGGTGGGTGCGTTCTGGTGGGGGGGCTTCACTTTGGGGGGGAGTGCCTGCATCTCTGGAGGGGGCATGCTCATTGGAGCTGCTTGTCCAGGGGGATCCCCACTGGGGGACCCATGGGAGGCCTCAGGCCAGGTGGCGAGCCCACCATGCCTGGGGGGGATGCCCCTTGGAGGCCCATAGGTTGGGGAGGACTCCCATGGCCAGGTGGATACTGGGTTGGGGCCCCCCTGCAGTCTTGGCCATGACAGCAGCTGCAGAGGCTGCAATAATGCCTCTTCCTTGTGGGGTCATCACCTGTTGGGATGGCCCACCGACCTCTCGGCCTGGCCCAGCAAGTCCTGCAGGGTCCCGGGCCACTGGAACCCCAGCTGGGACTCCTGTGCCAGCAGCAGGCCGATCCCTGGGCCTCCCGCAGCTCAGCAAGTGGCACTCGGTCCATACCAGCGTCTTTGGGAGGAGGTCCCTCTACTGTCACTGAGACCAGGTTCCCCCCTGCGTTAATTGACTGGGTATTGCCAGAGTGCCATCCGGAAGGGCAGAGTCTGCAGTCCAAGCACCCCACGTGCTCAGCGCCACCTGGTATTAACCAGATTCCCAGTTTTATGGTAGGATAGCTATAAAGGGCTGTTTTAATTTGCCTTTATCTGATAAAGGTGTGTGTGTGTGGTGCTTGGTGGTGCTCAGATTGCATTTCATTTTTCTCCATATAGGGAGACTCTTTTCCCAACATCATCTGCTAAACAGTCCATTCTCTCTCCCTGCTCAGTTACAGTTCCTACTTTATCATATAATAATTTCCCATATTTATACATTGGTCAGTTTCTGAGTTCTCTATTCTGTCCTGCTGATCATTTTGTCTATGTTTGAGCTAATAGCACACTGCTTTTATTGTTAATAACTTTGTAGCATGTCTTATTATTTGGTAGGGTAAAACTCCCCTCTTTACTCTTATTTTTCAAGGTTGACTTAGTTATTTCTGGACCCTTATTTTTCCATTTAGATTTTAGAGAAAGTTCATTGGGTTCCTAAAAAATTTAACTGAAATTTATTGGGATTTTGTTGAATACATGGGTTGATTTGAGGAGAATTGCCGTCTTTATACTTTTGAGTCAAACATTCTAAGACCATGAAATGTCTCTCATTTTAAACATCTTTTATATCCTTTATTAATTGTATAGTTTACTCCATGAATGTCTGTGTATTCTTGCCTCAGTGAAATAGTTCACAGTTTTGTTGAACTAAGTAGTTCATAGCTTTTATTGCTCTTGCAAATGCTCTTATTCTATTCTATTTTCTAGTTGATGATGGCCGCTATACAGAAATGCTAGCAAATTTTTAAAGTTTGTCTTGAATCCAGCAACCTTGCTGAACTTTCTTATTAGTCTTAAAACTGTTGCTTCCATTGGTTTTTCTAAGTAGATTAAAAAAATCACAATTTTATTTCTTCCTTTACAATCTTTATACTTGTTTCTTTTTCTTTCCTTAGAGCATTGACTTGTGCTTTTGATACTATGTTAACCGGAAGTAGTGATAGCAGGCACCCTTTCTTCCCCTAACCCTATGTAGAATGTATCTAGAATTTCTCCATTAGGCATAATATTTGCTGTAGGCTTTTGATATATAACCTTTACCAAGTTAAGGAAGTATCGGTCTAGTCCTTGTTTGCTGAGAGGTTTTTTGGTGTTTTTTTAAAGTCATAAGTAGGTGTAGAACTTTATCAAATGCTTTTTCTGCATCAACTGAGATACAATCATGATTTTTCTCCCTCGTCTATTAATATGTTAAATTATTTTGTTGTATTTTCTGATGATAAATCTTGCTTGAGTTCCTATGATAAATCCCATCTGCTTGTGATTAATTTATTTAAAATACACTCTCTGATTCATATAGTTAATATGTTGTTTAGGATTTTTACAGCCATCTCACAAGTGAAATGAGATTCTAATTTTCTTCTCTTTAACTGTCATTATTTGGTTTTGGGATCAAGGTTACACTAACCTCGTAAAATGAGCTGGGGAGCTCTCACTCTTCTACTTCAACTTTTTACATAAGATAGAAATTAACCCTTTTTTGAAGTCTGGTAAAACTTACTTGTAAAACCACCGGGCCTAGTTTTCCTTTGGTGAAGAGGGGAAGAAATGTTAACTTTCCCCTTAATTTCTTTGGTACTTAATATTTTATATTTTTCTATGAATTTAGCCATTTCATTCAGGAATTCAAACACTTTAATGTACAAAATGCTCTTTATGTCTCTAAGGAAATGAGAAAAAAACAGAAGTCCTATTCAGCAGAAGTTTTCTTTCAAAAAGGTAGGCATTTCTCAGCCTTGAGAAGAACAGTGTAGAACTCTGAGAATGGCCAGGCAGTTTGCCCAGGAACAACACTTGGCCCACAAAATGGTCATGGCCTTGGATCGCTGGTAAAACCCAAAGTTCCAGTGACTCTAACAGACCAATGGTTCTGTGGCTGGACAGGCAAGATAAGACTGATTTGGGGCGCCTGGATGGCTCAGTCAGTTAAGTGTCCAACTCTTGATTTTGACTCAGGTCATGATCTCAGGGTTGTGAAATCAAGCCCCGAATTGGGCCCCCTGCTGAGCATGGAACCTGCTTAAGATTCTCTCTTTCCCCCTCTCTCTGCCCAGCCCCCACCCCTGCTCATGCGCGCTCTCGCTCGCTCTCTCTCTCTCTCAAAAAAAAAAAAAAAAAGAGGAAGCATGTCTATGGAAAGTACAGCCCCTTCAGGGGCAGACATCATTCTAATCTTGAGAGAACTGCGCATCAGGACCTCAGGACAGAAGAATGGTATTTTGAAGGATAGAACAAGAACATGTTTTTCAGACATAACAGAACTGTCTTTTGTCCTCCCATATATATGTAGCTACCCTGATGGTATTAGATGCCAGCCTTTCAGTGATGAGCCAAAACATCAGCAGGGGCTCCCATCCCAAGATCTTCAGACCAGGTTCAAAAAGCTACCCACAGAAAACTCTAGGGAACTCACTGGGCAGTCCAGAGTTTCTTGCATTCTAACCATCTGTGAGATGAGGAGTAGCCCATGGAATGAATGGTGGGTATTCCTGGGCTTTCAGTTCAATATTCTTTCTTAGAAGTCATTAAGTTGTTGCTAAGGCAGACCTCTCCCAGAAGCTTCCATCTGAAATTTAATCAGGTCGGTGCCAAAGTCAAACGTAGAGGGGAATCCACGGAAACCCTTGCCAGATGGTAAACGGGTATCATCTCTTTCCTTCTGTAGGAACTTACCTATCAGAGAAGGAGGGAGATCTGACTCCAAATTTTCTGAGTGTTGGCAGGACATGGAGTAGGAAGGAAGAAGGTATTAAAGCTCGAGGCCATGTGGAAAGAGATCTTCTTGTGCCAAGTGTCTTTTCAGAGTTAGATGACCTGGACACCCTCAGGGAGCTCCTCCACCTGAAGGCTCAGTCCTCAGAAGGACCTCAAGGTCATGGTCAGATGAACCTGGGACTCTCAGGCTATCACCTCCGTGTTGCATCCACAGCAGGGATGTTGGTATATAAAGGAAAATTTACACAGCAAAAAACAGTGTCCACAAAGCCCCAAGTGGTGAACTAGGAGAGAGTGAGACTGATGTACAAGGAGGGGCGCTTCCCGGCCAGAAGGTGCAGAGACCATTTCTAGCACTCCGTCATCTTCAAGCTGATCTTCAAGGCAGCTGGGTTCTGCATGGTGAAACTCGTCTCCAGGGCACGGCTCAGGTCCATGCTGTGCCTGGCTTCCTCTGTGGCACGGTACCACCTGGATGCATGTATGTGGGCGGCTCTGTGAAATGGAACTTTGTCGCCACCTTATGCTTCATCTTCAGTGGCCGGGCCATGGATATAACAGGGCAGGTTCTGCCACCGTGGTCTGAGTGGGCTTCATGGAGCACACAGGCAGCAGATGGGTGAAGGCTCAGCTTCTCTATCATGTACTGGCTTTTGAAGTTGGTCTGGGATCTCTAGTTCTTGGGTCGGACACAGGCACAGTACTGGGAACTAGTCCAGCTCATGGAAGTTGGGCCTCATGGCTTCTCCTTGGCCTCTAGTGCTGATGACAGGTTCTCTTCTTCCTGGGTTTTGTTTCAGCACAGCGCCATCAGCCCCCACTGTCACAGGCTACGGCAGAAGCCCAGACGCCTTCCCATTTGGGTGGGATTGGCTCTCACGAAGGTATAGAGAGAAAGTGGATGTAGAGTAAGATCATCTTCCCCTCGGAACGTGAGCCCCATCTCTCAAGAGCTGTTAATTACACTTGGAACAATGACTTCTTGGATACTGATTGTCCCTCTGAAAAAGAAGTGCTTGGCAAGCTCAGGATCCTTCTGCTAGGCAGTGGGGCCAGTGGGAGGGGACAAGAGCAGCCTTCCTCCTCCCCTTCTAGAACAGTCACTCATACTTCTCCTAGTACCTCGAGTGTTATAGAGGTGCCCTAGAAGTTTCACTACTACTCTGGGAGCCCCCTTTTCTTTCTTTTTTAAAAGATTTTATTTATTTGACAGAGAGAGAGACAGTGAGAGAGGGAACACCAGCAGGGGGAGTGGGAGAGGGAGAAACAGGCTTCCCAATGAGCAGGGAGCCCAATGTGGGGCTCAATCCCAGGCCCCAGGATCATGACCTGAGCCGAAGGCAGACACTTAGCGACTGAGTCACCCAGGCGCCCTGGGAGCCCTCTTTTCTTATTTTTAAATTTCCATTGTCTCTAGATACTTTCTCTCTCTCTCTTTTTTTTTTTTTGTTCTGTGTTTTATTTGCACCTAACTCTCTTTTTGTTCTTAATAAGTGTTACCAGAAGTATGCTTAGCTTATCTATCTTTTCAAGGACCAGACTTTCTTTTTTTAATACTCTATATATTTAAAAAAATTATTTATAAAAAATTGTGACATAACGTAAAATGTACCATTTTAACAATTTTAAGTATACAGTTCAGTGCCATTTAGTACATTTACACTGTTGTGCAAACATGACTGTCATCCATTCACAGAACATTTGTCACCTTGCAAAATTGAATTTTTTTTTTAGATTTAGTTATTTATTTATATTAGAGAGAGTGAGAGAGCATGAGTGGTGGAGGGGAGAGGCAGAGAGAGAAGTAGACTCCCCGCTGAGCAGGGAACTGATGTGGGGCTCGATCCCAGGACCCCGGGATCATGACCTGAGCCGAGGGCAGATGCCACAGAATTGAAATTCTATACTCATTAAACAATAACTTCCCATTCTCCCTACCCCATCCCACACCTGGCAACCACCATTGAACTTTCTGTGTCTGTGAATTTGACTATTCTAAGCATCTCATATGAGTAGAATCTTACAGTATTTGTCCTTTTGTGTCTGGTTTATTTCACTTAGAGCATCCACAAGGTTCATCCATGTTGCAGCGTGTGTCAGAATTTCCTTCCTCTTTAAGGCTGAATAATATTCCATTGTAGATATATACACATTTTGTTTAAAGATTATTTATTGTCAGAGACAGGGAGAGAGAGAGCACAAGCAGGGGGAGCAGTAGAGCGAGAGGGAGAAGTAGGCTCCCCACTGAGCAGGGAGCCCGATGCGGGGCTCCATCCCAGGACCCTGGGATCACCACATGAGCCGAAGACAGCCGCTTAACAGACTGAGCCACCCAGGCGCCCCCTACATCTTGTTTATCGGTCAATGGACATTTTGGGTTGTTCCTACCTTTTAGCTACTGTGAATAATGCTGCTGTGAGTGCTCGCTTCGGCAGCACATATACTAAAAATGCTGCTGTGAACATGGGTGTACAAGTATCTCTTTTGGGTACATACCCAGAAGTGGGATTGCTGCATCGTGTGGTAATTTTATTTTTAATTTTTCTAGGAACTGTTGTGCTGTTTTCCATAGTAGCTATACCATTTTATGTTCCCACCAGTGGTGCACAGGGGTTCCAGTTTCTCCACATCCTTGCCAACACTTGTTATTTTCTCATCTCTGTTTTGTAATTGCCATCCTAATGCATGTGACTGTATAGTATTTTTAAGTGTCAATTTCATTTATTTTTAGTCTTCTCATTTTTGTTTTCTTCCTTCTCATTTCTTCACTTTTCCCCTAGTTTTTTCCAACTTCTTGAGAAGACAGCTTGGTTGGTTTATCTTAAAGTTTATTGTGTTTTGCTAAATGATAAGAGGAACAATGGAACAAGAAGACAATCATCATAAGCATATTCTTGTATCTAGTAACAGCCCCCAAAATAATCAAGTGACAACTGACAGAAATGCAGGAATAGATGAATCAATTAGAGTTGATCTTTATGTACCCCTTTTAGTAACTGATAGATTACATAGAGATACCTAAGCCAAGATACTGAATGATAGCTAATAAACTCAAGATACTAGATATATCCAAAATATAGGACAAACAGTGAATATCCCCGGAGAGAGTAAAAATAGGAAGACTGTCAAGGCTAATTTTTAAATTTTACCTGTATACTTCTGTATTGTTCAGATTTTTATTTACTTATTTCTTTAAAGATTTTTATTTATTTATTTATTTGACAGAGAGAGAGAGCGAGAGGGGGAACACAAGCAGGGGGAGTGGGAGAGAGAGAAGCAGGCTTCCCGCGGAGCAGGGAGCCCGACACGGGGCTCAGTCCCAGGACCCTGGGATCATGACCAGAGCCGAAGGCAGACGCTTAACGACTGAGCCACCCAGGCGCCCCTTGTTTGGATTTTTAAATAAAGATTTTATTTATTTATTTGAGAGAGAGAGCACACGCAAGAGAGAGCACAAGCGGGGCGGGGGGTTGGTGCAGAGGGAGAGGGACAAGCAGACCCCAGGTTAGCAGGGAACCTGATGCAGGGCTTGATTCCAGGACCCCAGGATCATGACTCAAGCTGAAGGCAGATGCTTAACCTACAACCACCCAGGTGCCCCTATTTGTAGAATTTGTACATTATTTGTATACCTCAAAGAACAATAAGAGATGAAAGGCAAAAAAAGCAATAGTGGTTCAACTGGCTGGCTCACATTTTCCACCATCATATTTAGTCAAAGCCTTGATGAAATCAAAATATATAGGGAGGGGCACCTGGCTGGCTCAGTCAGAAGAGCATGCAGCTCTTGATCTCCATGTCATGAGTTTGAGCCCCATGTTGGGTGTAGAGATTACTTAAATAAATAAACTTTTATTTTTTAATTTTTTAAGATTTTATTTATTTATTAGAGAGAGAGAGAGCAGAGGAGGGGCAGAGGGAGAGGGAGAGAGAGAGAGAGAAAGAGAGAGAATCTCCAACAGACTCCACGCTGAGTGCAGAGCCGGATCCCACGACCCTGAGATGAGGACCAGAGCTGAAATCAAGAATCCGACACTCAACTGGCTGAGCCACTCAGGCACCCCAAATAAATAAACTTAAAAAAAAAATACATAGGGATTATTACAATTCCCAAATTATAAAACTCATTTACAAAGTAGGAAATAAAAGCAATGTGGGAAAATACATATGGTAAGTACTTAAGGACTATATTTAGTTCCTACAAGCACTTGGGTGTAAGGTACATTGCATTGCTGAACTGCAAAAGCAACTCACGGTGGGTCAGAGCACAGGTATGTAGATTTCAATTCCCATCTAGCAAGTCTCTTTGGTAGCTAGTTTGAGAGAATGTGTCAATCCACTTTGGAAGAGTAAGAAAAGAAGGGTCATAGGGCACCTGGGTGGCTCAGATGGTTAAGCATCTGCCTTTGGCTCAGGTCATGATCCCAGGGTCCTGGCTCAGCGGGAAGCCTGCTTCTCCCTCTCACTCTGTCTCTCCCCCTCTTCATGCGCTCTCTCTCTCTGTATCTCTCTGTCTACAATGAATTAAAAAAAAGAAAGAAAAGAAGGGTTGGAGAGGCAAATCCAGGCATACTCATCCCAGCACTATACAGAAAAGGTAGAATTTGCTCTCAACATTATTTGAGTATTTCTATTGATGTGAATGAAACTAACTCTCTTAGCTTGGTGCCATTAGGCAATTAATTCATTAATTTACTCAACTTCCCTTCTTCTGAGACCAAGCATCAAATATCTTTCTGACTCCCAGGCAGGTCTAGCTCCATGATTTTAGAATACTGATGATATTCAAAGCAATAAGTCAGTCCCCGCAACTCTGATTTCTCATAGTAAATCAATGATGTGGATTCTGATCACATTTTGTCTTCTCGAATACCTAGACTATAGAGAGAGAATATGTGAATTATTTTCCATTTGTGTGAGCTACTTTTTTAAAATGGGCATTCTGGCACTTACTTTAGGCTGTTGTGTTTTAGTTGGCATGGTCAAGAGCACATTTCTCATCCTGGAAAGTAAAAGTCCAGATATAATTGTTTTCCCCAATGACATAGCAAACATGCCACTTCCAGATGGCCCTTACTTTACTTGAACCAAGTACTTTATAATTTACTTTACTTGAACCAACTCTGGCCTTTGTGATCATCAGTTTCTTTTCTAAGAGGTTACATACATTCTATTTAATAATCCAGTTGAAAAATTTCCTAGCAAACAACTAGAAACTGATTTGAGATCCTAGAATTTGTCTTTTCCCCCCTTTTTTAATATTTACCGATCTGCAGTTATCTGACACCTCTCTTATAATTATGATTTCTCCATGAATATTCAAGGTAGTTCTGCAAACAGCCCCTTCCTACTGTGTCATATGTACAGCTCAAACAGAAAAGAAAAGAAAAAATTGCCAAGGTTAAATTTTCTTAAGTAATTTTCAATTTACCCATTCATTCATCTATCCTCTTAAGAAACATGTACAGATTTCTGGAAAGAGTATGCTATATAGCATTTGAAAGAAATAAAACACAGTGTTCTTGCCTAGGATTGGGGAAGTGGAGGGTGGAAAGAGTGTGTGGTAGATAATATCTATAACAGGAAACAACAAGCAAACTCAAACAAGTTCATTACAATATCACATTTCCAACTTGGACGCCAAGTGCTTAGAGAACCTCTACTCACTTGGTCAATAAAATTTTACTAAGCATAGAGTAATTAACACAAACTAAGGGAGAGATTGGTTAGTGTAAATTGAAGTTATTATAGAAATTTTTGTTTGAACAGCAATCTTCAATTTGGGGTCCTCATACCCCTAGGGGAACATGAATATTTTCCAAGAGGACCCAAGTTCTAGGGTGACCAATTGTCCCAGTTTATCCAGAACTGTCTTGGTTTTAGCACTAAAAGTCTCATGTCCCAGGAAGTCCCTCAGTCCCTAAGGCTGGATCTCAACTTACCTATTTCCTCCTCTCTAAAACTGATGCGCCTGAGATTTTGCCTGGTTTTCCTTTCCCACCACCCACCTTTTCATAAGTGCCCGTCTCTCACTTTATACAAGCCGTGACTCCTACTCATTCCTAAATTTATTATGACTTGCCCGGACTCAATAAACCTCCAGGGCACCTAAAAAAAAAAAAAAAAACAATTAGAAATATATATTTTTTAAGAATTTTATTTATTTGAAAGAGAGAGAGCTCGAGCGGGGGTGGGGGTGGGGGGGAGAGGCAAAGGGAGAAGCAGGCTCCTCGTTGAGCAGGGAGCCCGACGCAGGGCTTGATCCCAGGACCCTGGGATCATGACCTGAGCCAAAGGCAGACAGTTAACAGACTGAGCCACCCAGGCACCCTGACATTTAGAAATATTGATATGGGCACAGCCTTCTTTAATATAGGCATCATAGCTCCTTGGAAGGGCATCTCATCTTTCAGTCACATATTGTGATGGTTAATTTTACGTGTTAATTTGACTGGGCCATGGGGTGCCCATATATTTAGTTAAACATTATTTTGCGTGTGTCTGTGAGGGTGTTTCTGGATGAGATTAATGTTTGAATTGGTAAACTGAGTGAAGCAACTTGACTCCCTATTGTGGGTGAGCCTCATCCAGTCATTGAAGGTCTGAATAGAACAACAAAGGCAGAGTAAGGGAGAATTCACTCTTGCTGCCTGGTTATCTTCAAGCTGGGGCATCAGTTTTCTCTTGCCTTTGGACTCAGATTTGGACTGGAACTGACACCATCAGCTCTCCTGGTTCTCAGGGCTTTGGACTTGGGCCGGAACTATGCCGTTACCTCTCCTGGTATCTAGCTTGCTGACTGCAGACCTTCGGACTTCTCAGCCTCCATAGATACATGAGCCGATTCCTTATAATAAATCTCTTACCTGTCTATCTAGCTATCTATCGCTATACATAAATATACACAACTGTATGTCAATAAGAATAGATGACTTAAATGAAACAGATACTTTTTTGGAAAGACACCAATAGGATATATCTGTAACTATCATTTATCTATCTAGATATAGGTACCAGCCAAAGGAAGAACATGCTTAGATATGTGATAGTTGCGTAACCTGTGAGTAAACTAGAAAACAGTGAATTGCACACTTCAAATGGGTGGAATTTATGGTGTGTGAGTTATACTCACTAAAGCTGTTGAGAAAATAGTTATTAAAACATAGAAGTATATCCCAAGGGCGGAAATGGTATAGAGCATGAGCCACTGCTCAGAAAGCTGTTTTCTTAAACAGGGCTTTGAAGAGAAAGCCCAGCTGAGAGAGGCCTTTGGAGAGAACCCCAGATATAGGAGGTGGTGGGAACTGTGAAAAATACGGGCAGAGAGGAGGGGGAAGGTTAGGTCCTGACAGGGAGACCGAGTGCCCCCAAAGAATTTTGTCTGCTTTAGTTTTGTTTTTTTTTTTAAAGATTTTATTTATTTATTCGACAGAGAGAGACACAGCGAGAGAGGGAACACAGCAGGGAGGGGCAGAGGGAGAGGGAGAACCGGACTCCCCGCCAAGCAGGGAGCCTGATGCAGGGCTCGGTCCCAGGACCCTGGGATCATGACCTGAGCCGAAGGCAGACGCTTAACGACTGAGCCACCCAAGCACCCTGTCTGCTTTAGTTTTGTCAAGGGCCAGCCTTTGGATGGTCTCTGAAGGAAGGTCCTAGAGCCTTGAGGAGAGTGTGTTATGTCAGCACCTGACCTTTGTGACATAGGCAGGAGATGCCAGGCAGAGCTGCCCCCCAGGGAATGGGGCTCATAGCTCCCGAGGGGGGCAGCAACGCCGCCCCTTAGACAAAGTTCAGTCTCCCAGAACTTTTCACCAGCTGGCCCCACGGCTGCTGGTGGTGCTGCTCCCACTGCTGGGCGTGCTGAGGGCCGGGCCGAGGCAGAGGACATCAGCATCAGGGGTGACAAGGAGTCGGGCAAACCGGACGGAGAGGAAACCAGGATGCTTGCAGAATCCCTGACTCAGGTTTAGGGGAGCAAAAATCTGTAACAGAAGACCTCCTCCTGGCTGGAGGACCACCGAGGGCAAGGTTCGGACAGAAATCTGGGTCAGAGTGAGTTTAGGGTGACAGATGCTGGGAACAGAGGGGGTGTGGCCACCATTTTGTGACTGTCCCTCTCTCTCCCAGGTTCCTCACTGCTAAAGTGCCTTGTGAAACACAGCTCACAGCTCAGAGGAACCCTCATTGGTAAGAGCTCACAGCACCAGAACACAATTTCTAGTCCCACCTCAGCGGCCATCCTCAAGCCCCCCCCCCCCCCCCCGTTCCACCCCCCCCCCCCCCCCCGCCATTCTTCTCCTCATCTCTCACCTTCCCTGGAGCATTTTGCCAGCTCTTCTGATCCCAAAGGTGCAAGGATTTAGGGTCTTGGTAAATCAGTCTTCAGAGCCAGAAGTGGACCAATTCTCCCAATATCTCCGATTCTGTTCCTTTCTCTACAGGTCCTATGGGCTGTGTCTTCCTCCCTAGCCCACCCAGATGATTGATGCTGTCCCTGAGCTCCCAAGAGGCAGCTCTGATTCTCCATCCCTATACATCCCTCATCAATGGCTGACTGCAAAGTGAGAGGCCAAGTTTAGACCCAAGCTCCCACCCAGACACTCAGAGAGCCTAGTGCTACAGGCCTGGGTGGCTCCTTGTCCTGGCATCAACAGCTGCACCAACCCTGGGCTGGAGCCACACGTGCGCACAGAAGGCCCTGATTTCTCAGCCATGTCTGGCCTCCGAGATACTGGTCCTGATTCTGCCAGGTCTCTCGTCTCTGGTCTTGAGGCCCCAGTCCCTTCGGAATTCAAGGCAATGTTGCCTCAAAGCAAGGACCAGGTGCTGCTACAGAACGCAGTGCCCCCTGGGCGCCCCCCTCTGGGCCCCTCACAACTTGTGGACTCCTCATCCAGCAACCTACAGCCTCTGCCTCCCCAGCGACCACCCCCTCTCTCCCACTCTCCTTGCTCCCCTCCGCCACGGTCCCACTCTCTAGGCTCCCATTTCTACCCTTCTGACTCAAATTCTGACTTTATCCTACACCCTTATTCTTCCTCTCTCCCAAGCTCCCCCAGTTTCTTTCATCAGAATTACTTCTCTCTTTCCCACCCCCCCTCTTCCTCTCCCTCCCACCGGCCATACCCCTCCCCTACTCACACGCATTCCTCCTCTCCCTCTCAGCTACAGAACACCTCTCATTGCCAGTCTCCTTCACCCCCAGGAGACTGCCCTAGCTCCACCGCCACTTCCCCGACCCCCAGCCTACCTTCTGGTGGGGTCCACTCAAACAGGCAGACATGGCCCTGGCATCACTACAGGGACACCGGCTCCCCTGGGGCAGTGGGAGAATGCGTGGCAAGCGAGAGGGACCCTGCGGAGTTCCGGGACCCAGGAGCCCTGGCCCAGGCCCTGGTGGTCCATCTGGGGCACCGGCGCATCGCACACGACCTGCGGTTACTGCTTTTGCAGCGCCTGTGGCTAGGCAGGACTGGCCAGGCCCCCGTTGTAGAATATCCCATATGCCTGGTGTGCCTCAAGCCCCGCAGCCCCTCTTGCCCCATCCCCAGGTACAGGACTGGACCCCGGCTGCTTGCCTTCCCCCAGCTACTGCCCTGTGCACAGGGCCAGGAATCCGGACCACTCCGCATAGGCATTGGCTTTGGCCTCCGCCTGCCTCGGGGCCAGGCCAGGGCCTTGCATCTCTTGCCAGAAAGAAAGCCAGAGGAAGCAGGGCCGCAGGGCAAGCCTGTTCAGGCCCAAGGATATCAAACCCGGGCATCCCGGGCTCCAGCAGCTCAGGCAGCAGTGGCTCAGGCGTGGACCCAACCAGCCCGCGGCACATCCTCCCAGGCCGCGAGTCTCAGATCTACAGGCCTCCAGTCACCAAACTCTATGTGCTTTTCAGGGCCTCTACGTCGGGCACCCAAACAAGCCACTGTCTCCCTGAAACCCAGGCCTTTCTCTGCGTCCAAGGGGCCTGCCTCTCCAGAGCCCATTCTCCGAAAGTCACCACCCTAGTTCCAGAGCCAAGGAGGCTCTCTGGAGCACCTCCTCCAAGCCCCGCTGCCCCTACCAGGCCCCCGATCTTGGGGAGTCCCCGAGACACCCTGAAGGGCTGGCTGGCAGGAGGTCAGGTGTGTTCTCCAGCCTTGAACCCTGGGAGCCCCTTATGGAGTCTGCTCTCTCCTGGCTGAAGAAGATGAAGGGCACCTTAGACCCCATTCAGCCTATAGTGTATCAATAAAGCCTGACCCTGCAAAACTTGTGTTAGTGTCTGATGTGGAAATGTTGGGGTTTGGAGTGAACAGTCAAGAAAGAAGTCTTGAGACGCCTTTGGTGCAAAAAGGTGGTTTTATTAAAGCACAGGGACAGGACCTGTGGGCAGAAGGAGCTGCCCTGGAGTTGTGAGGAGTGGCTGATTATATACTTTCAAGTTGGGAGGGGGTTAGGGATAGTGTAAGTCTCTAAGGAATTTTGGAAGCAAGGTTTCCAGGACCTTGAGGGGGCTAGCTATTGTTAGGAAAAGGTCATTTATTACTGTCTAATAAAATGTTAGTCATGAGACCCTTCAGATGTTTATCAGTGGGCCATATGCTTGGAAGATGATCGCTAACATATATCTTGGGGTTAGAGATAAAGGAAGTTTTCAAAGGAATTTTTATTTGTTAAAGGAGACTTCCAGGATCCTGCAAGTTGGGATAATGTTAAGCTAAGGTTGCCTTTTGCCTCTAGCGAAGTATTAACATTGAGGCAGTGGAGTTTCTAGGGGAAGCTCACCGCCTCGCCTGTCTCAAGGACTTGTCAGTGGGCTGTTAAGTTATAAAGAAATCTAATTTTTTCTTTTGCCTTCATTTCCCACATTGATGGAGGATAGTCGGAAGGCAGGCAGGCAGGGGTAAGCGCCCCCCATCCCCGTCCGTCCTAAGAGGAAACCACCCTTAAAAGGAAAAAGCCCCCATTCTGTTATTCTAGGCTTTACTCAGTGCCCCAGCTTTAAGTCTTCCAACTGGGAGGATTTACAACTTTAGAAAGGAAGGGAATGGCCTTGGGTGTCCTAACCCAGGCCCCGGGGGGAGAGGGGGCAGGTCAACAGCCAGTGGGATATTTAAGCTAAGAGCTTGATCTAGTGGCCTGTGGCTGGCCAGCATGCCTTAAGGCAGTGGCGGCCCCGCCCTCTTGATCCCTGAAGGCTACTATGAAACACCACCCTGGAAGGAGCCCTCCACCCTTTCCCACGTGAACAATTACCTGATAGGTAGATGAGCGTGTGGACAAAAAACCTGATTGGGTGACAGTCCCAGGGAGGGTTAATCAGATTAAAACAGCTCCACCAAATCACCCATAAAAACCCCTAGGTTTAACCGCCAAATTGGGTCCCCTCCCTCTCAGGAGCTCTGTTAAACTTTGCTGCCCACCACTCGTCGTCTGGTCTACCTTTTCATTCTTTAAAGTGGCATGACCAAGAACTGTGGGCACTAAAGGAAAGGAAAGCTTGCAACAAACATCAGTGTCCTGCTGAGCAGACATAGTGGGTAGCTGAACCTACTGGGGACCACAACTAAAGAAGGGGAGGCGGAGGGGGCACCTGGGTGGCTCAGTCGTTGAGCGTCTGCCTTCGGCTCAGGTCATGATCCCAGGGTCCTGGGATGGAGCCCGACATCAGGCTCCCTGCTCAGCGGGAAGCCTGCTTCTTCCTCTCCCACTCCCCCTGCTTGTGTTCCCTCTCTTGCTGTCTCTCTCTGTGAAATAAACAAAATCTTTTAAAAAAATAAACAAGGGGAGGCGGAGAGTCAAACAGGGTGACCAAGAGAGTAGGTGCCATGTATCTGAGGAGGGCATGGGGTCCATAAGGCCTGAGCACCTGAGATGTGCAGACAGCTCTGCGGGGCCCTTTACATATTTAATTCAATCTGGTGGGACAGACAACAGCATTCCCAAAGATGAAGCCACTGGGCTCCTTCCTCTGAGTGCACCTTAGGTTAACAAGAATGCTTACTTAGGCAGCCGGGGGAGCAGCAAGAGGTGTCTCCCTGAAGGGACCGACATTCCTAGGGTTCACTTGCAGAGAAACATTAAGAGTCTGATGTTGAAGATCAGAAACCCAAGGGACCCACCCCTTCAGGAAGATGGAAATGCCAGGCAGAAAAGAGACCTGCCCTGCCTGGGAGACAAGTTGCCTCCCTCTGAGGGTGTCAGCAGGGAGCAGCCCCCTCCCAAACCCTTGAATGCTGTTGTGTGCAGAGCCACAAGAATGGCCAACTCTCAAATCTGCCAGCCACAGGGGATAGGTGTTTGGTTGAGGTAAATAGCGGTTTCCTTGAACCAGGAAGTGGTGGGGAGTCTGGGTGGCTCAGTTGGTTAAGCGACTGCCTTCGGCTCAGGTCATGGTCCTGGAGTCCCGGGATCGAGTCCCACATCGGGCTCCCTGCTTGGCAGGGAGTCTGCTTCCCCCTCTAACCCCCCCCCCCTCATGCTCTCTCTCATTCTCTCTCAAAATGAATATAAAAAACAAAAAACAAAAACCAGGAAGTGGTGGATTGAGGATTTGAAGCCAGTTTTATTTTAAAGTCCACTCTGCCTCCATTAAAAGGCAAAAGACACAGTTCATGTTCCCAAATGTTGAATTTCCAAGGTGTGTGACCTGCAACAAATCACTCCCTCTCTGAGATAAAAGGTAAGGACTGAGCTTGTTTATCACTCCTGAAAGGGGGACAGCCGTAACCAAGGATTTTTAAGTCATCTCTACATCCAACCTGGGGCTCAAAGCTCAAATTTATAATCCTGAGATCAAGAGTCACATGCTCTACCAACTGAGCAAGTCAAGAGCCCCCACAGATTTATTAAAGGTTTGCTAGCATCCCTTAACTTTTATTAGCTCCCCTCCTCCTCCGGAATCACCAAGCCGAGCCCCTGGAAGAAGAGCAAGCCCTCCGACCCCCCACAAACATGGTGGAGGCTGACGTCACAAGGGGGACGGAATCCTGAGGGGGGTGTTGGCTCACCGGCCCGCTAGTGCTGACGCGTATTGGCGGTCCTGCGCCTGCGCAAGGAGAGCGGCGGGCTAGGTGCGCGTGCGCACTGCGCGACAGCCAGACCCAGTTAAGACCGGCAGCGGAAGTCCGGTTCCCTGAGTGTCGTTTTGGCAAATCTGTGGGTTAGAGTTTTGGCGACTCGGAGGGCGTGACAGAGGAGTCGGGAATCCTCCCGGGGGCCACGGGACCAAGTTAAATAGCGGCCGGGACGGGCATGTCCCAGGTGCCGCAGTACGTACAGTGAAGCGCGCCGCGAGCAGGATGGGCCGGCGACGGGCGCCAGAGCTGTACCGGGCCCCGTTCCCGTTGTATGCGCTTCAGGTCGACCCCAGTACCGGGCTGCTCATCGCTGCAGGCGGAGGAGGTGCTGCCAAGACGGGCATAAAGAATGGCGTGGTGAGAGCTCAGGGCCACTGGGGCCGGGTCACGCCACGGGTGATGGTGGTAGGGGATCTTGGGAATGGCCGCATCTCAAGCTTCAGACCTTACCCCTCCCCGGTGGGAAGTCTAGGCTTTTCGGGCGCCCCGGCGCGAATTTCAGCTAAGAACTTACTCACCAGGAACTCCTAAGGTAGAGTAAAAATACACAGCGCCGCTTAGGCAGGAACTTAGGCTTCAACTCGAGCTCAAGAGCAGCCCCAGGGGTCTTATCCTGGACTTTTCTGGGGAGGCCGCAAAGACTTGTCCCACTGCTGGAGAGCAGTGGCAGGAGTGCTGCATTTGGCCTTTAGGCTGGGTTTCTTCACTTCTCTGAGGGTCACCCTATTATTTTGTAAACTGGAGGTATTAATCCCAACCCTCCTTGCTGTACAGATTTGTGCGGTTGAAAGAAAGAAACCAAGAGAGGGAAAGAAGCAAGCAGGCTGGGAAAAGCCTTTTAAAGTAGAAAGTGCAGTAATCAAAGGGGTAGGGCTTTAGACTGTAAGATGTAAGTTTGCCCATGAGGTGCTCTCTGGGCACCCCTGAACCTTGCTCATCTTGGTTCTCTCTTCCACAGCACTTTCTACAGCTAGAGCAGATTAACGGGCGCCTGAGTGCCTCTTTGCTACACTCCCATGACACAGAGACACGGGCTACCATGAACTTGGCGCTGGCTGGTAACATCCTTGCCGCAGGGCAGGATGCCCACTGTCAGCTCCTGCGCTTCCAGACCCATCAGCAGAAGGGCAAAACCAAGGCAGAGAAGGCAGGTGAGAAGCTCCCTCTTTCGCTTTGGGGAAAGGGTTAAATGAGTAAGATCACTTATTTTGGTTTCTTAAAGAAATGGGGCTGGAAGTGTGGGTTGTGGTAGCAGGGAAGAAGCCGGATGTTCACTACTAGGGAGGAGACCAGTACTACTTACTGTAGAAGCCTGGAACCTGGCAGGCTCTTTGTATTGCAGGTTGCAAGGAGCAGGGGCCTCGACAGAGGAAGGGGGCAGCCCCAGTGGAGAAGAAGTCTGGAGCTGAAACCCACCAGGAGAGGATAGAACTGAGTGTAGAGAATTTGCAAGCGGTGCAGACAGACTTCAGCCCTGATCCATTTCAGAAAGTTGTATGCTTCAACCACGATAACACCCTGCTTGCCACTGGAGGGACAGATGGCTACGTTCGTGTCTGGAAGGTATGATTTGGAGGATTAGGGGATCAGTGTCGATAGCAACAAGGCCAGAATTGTGAGAAACCGAACATGGGTTTTGGGAGACTTGTGAGTGAAGCCTGCACTGAGTGGCAGAGACGGGTGGGGATCATGGCGCCTTGCCAGGTACCTGGGGTAACCATGCTGGTGGTTTGGCTGCAGGTACCCAGCCTAGAGAAAGTTCTGGAGTTCAGAGCCCACGAAGGAGAGATTGAGGACCTGGCTTTGGGGCCTGATGGCAAGGTGAGGAAGTGAGAGGGTGGAGAAACTAGGTGATGATGCTGCTTGTCCAGTAGGTGGATCCCCTAACTGTCCATCCTTGGAATCTTGATTCCTGACTAGTTGGTAACTGTGGGCTGGGACCGTAAGGCCTCCGTGTGGCAGAAGGATCAGCTGGTGACACAGCTGCACTGGCAAGAGAATGGACCCACCTTTTCTAACACGCCTTACCGCTACCAGGCCTGCAGGTGTGAGACCCCAGAGGGTAGCTAAAAGAGGCACAGCCTAGATGTGGTGGGGGAGTGGGAAAACACTGGGGGGAAGCTGGGGAGGATTGCAACCTTGGTGGGTATTACCCCAGGCCTGACCAGGGTACAGGAGGGTACAGACCTCTGAGAAGGGCTAGGCAGGCCCCAGGAGCTGAACAGCCTCTCCGCCTGGCCCCCCCAGGTTTGGGCAGGTTCCAGACCAACCTACCGGGCTGCGACTCTTCACAGTGCAGATTCCCCACAAGCGTCTGCGCCAGCCCCCACCCTGCTACCTCACAGCCTGGGATGGCTCCACCTTCCTGCCCCTTCGGACCAAGTCCTGTGGCCATGAAGTCATCTCCTGCCTTAGTGTCAGGTGTGAGACAGTGGTGGCTTGACTGCTCACAGGGTGCCTGGGGGAGCTCGGGAAGTTGTCTGGTCTGACGCTCTGAAGACCACTGTTAGCGAATTTTGCTGCACAGACCTCCAGAATAGTGAACACTTCATTGTTTGTTGCAGTGAATCGGGTACCTTCCTAGGCCTGGGCACGGTCACCGGCTCTGTGGCCATCTACATAGCTTTCTCTCTCCAGGTAAGGCGTAGAGGTGGGCGCAGCCCTGAGGGCTCTCGAGGGGGAGAATCTAGACCTGCTTCAATCTAAGTGTGCAGGAAGGAGTCTGGCCCAGCCCATAGAGGGAAGGCCGTCTGGGGACAGGGAACATGTTTTCCAGAAGGAATGTTTCCAACTAGGCCTTCCCTCACTAGTTCTTATGTCTCCAGCGCCTCTACTATGTGAAGGAGGCTCATGGCATTGTTGTGACGGATGTGGCCTTTCTACCTGAGAGGGGTCGTGGTCCAGAGCTCCTTGGGTTCCATGAAACTGCCCTGTTCTCTGTGGCTGTGGATAGTCGTTGCCAACTGCACCTGCTGCCCTCGCGAAGTGAGTCATTGGGGTGGGGGGTACCTACCTCTAGCTATAGCATAAACTTGCCCCTCTGGAGAATGGGCTGCTTATCTGTAGCCATCTGCCCCCTTCTTAAACGGTTCTCTTCTTAGGGCTGTGAATCCCTTTGCCTGCTGACTTCTTTCCTTACCCTCGTGCAGGGAGTGTTCCTGTCTGGTTGTTGCTCCTGTTCTGTGTCGGGCTTATTGTTATGACCATCGTGCTGCTCCAGGGTGTCTTCCCAGGTTTTCTTTAGCCTTCATGCTCCTGGGGAATCAGGGGTGTGGACACCGCCATCTTCTATACCAGAGTGGAGGCCTGGAACCCGTTGCTCACCCTACCTGGGTCCACAGTTGGGGTTGCTTCTGATGAGACTGATGGGCACTGCCTGCCCCGCCCAGTGAAAGCTTGGCTATGGCCCTGTGTGACTCTGAGTCCTGGGAACCCTTCATTCTTCATGGATCCACCCAGGACAGTGGTACCTGCAACCCAGGCCATGCCACCTGCATCTTTCCCTCTGCCTAACAGAGGCTCCAGAGTTGAGCTTGTCCTCTCTCCAGAAATATGTGAGGATGCCCAAGAACCCGGAGGTACTGCTGTCCATCAGTTGCTCTTCACATGAGCCCCTCGTGTTTGCTGGGGCAGGCCCTGGCCTGGGACTTGCAGTTAGGGAAGGAAGGGGCAAAAGGACAACCCAAGCTGTTGTGTCTGGGTCCAGCTGGTAGCTCCAAGCCAGCTTGGCTACAGACACAGTAAGTTCCTGGATGGTCTACCCTAACCTTGAGGAAAGGGAAAAAGAACCTCAGACTGTTCTTCGGGAAAAGTTGATATTTAATAAATAAGCGAAGACTGAATTAAGACCCCGGTGGTACTCCTGTCAGCTCTTGCCTCTCTTGGAAGGAGAGAGACCACTGAGGTTGAGCAGCTCCGCCGAGTGCTGGAAGACGGCTTTGGCATACTGCTGCAGGAGGCGGGTCATGTAGCAGTGCTGCCAGGGGAACAGCCCTTCCAGGAAGCCAGTGTGGCCACCCCGGGCTGTGATGAGCAGTGCCATGTGGGCAGAGCATTGGGCAGCCTGTAGGGGAAGGGCTTGGGGAGGGTTGGAGAGGAGGTCAGGAACCCGGGCCTTTCCTGAGAGCCCAGGCGCGCTCCACTTGCACCTCATGGCCCATTTTCCCTGGGGCCTCTAAAGCATCCAGATTCAGGCTGCTCACCATGGATTGGGGAAAAGGGGTCGTCAGCTGCATTGAGGCAGAGCACAGGGGTCTGGATGGCATCTGCCTTGGTTCTTAGGCTTGCTGTTTGGTAGTAGGTAACACAGTCTTGATACCCGAAGGCCACAGTTGTGTAGCGCTCATCAAACTGGCGGATGGTGCAGGCCTGCCCGGGGTAGAGGGTGGGGTAGGCTAAGATGAGGCTAGGGAGAAGAAGATATTAAACAACTTTGGGCAGGGGGTGGTGGTTGAAAGACTATACCTGTAGCACGAAGTCTACATTCACCACCTTTTCCATTACTTTTCTATTTCTGCAAAAGAGCTCATAGAGGTTTGCCTTGCCTGGACCTGACCCTGTCTGTCTCATGAGTGAGCAAACCCAGATAAAGAACTGACCTGAGCACTGGGAGAACCTGGTATGTCCGCCATCCCTCCCTGTCTGCTGCCGCCTCCCACTTGCCAAGACCCTAACGGTTCACAATGTGGCAGAGCTCAGCAGTGAGGTGCTGATTGAAGAGCAGCGAGTTGAGTGGGGTCTCCAGGGAGCGGGTGGTCTCAGATGAATCCCAGCACGCAGATAGAGTCAGTGCCGCCACCAGCCCCGAAGCCTGCCCTGTTCATGCTAGGTGGTTCAGCACTAATATCCTGACGGACCAGGGGCCACGAAAGAAGGGTCTGCATTAGTGAGCAGGGACAGAGGAGAGGGGAAGAGGACATGGAGGAGGAAACAAAGGAAGACTGGGCCTGTGGGTCAAGCCCAGGCAACCTTTACCCTCCAAGAGAGATGCCCATGGCCAGCAGTGGAGCTCGGGAGTAGCGGTGCTTTATGTGGTTCACGACTATCTCCAGATCTTCAGTATTGTTGGCAGAAAAGGCCCTGTGGGTCTGAGGCAAACCAGATCCTTGGGTAGGGAGGGAGGCCATGGCCTGAAGGCAGAAAGATGGAAGGAGCATGGAAGGAGGACAGGTAGGTAGAACCCCAGGGTCAGGGATCTCTTAAGGGAGTCGGGGGAAGGGCTACGATGAGGAAGGAGGGTACTCACCAGCAGTTCTTCCCCACGGCAGCCCCGGTTATTAAATACAACAGCTCTGTGGCACACACAGGTACATCTCAGCCAGACCCTCTCTAGAAGCCCCACTCCCCTTCTGGTAGCCTTCAGAAAGACCCCAGGCAGAAGGTGCCCTTCATATAGTGCCTTCTCCCCAGAGGTCTCAGGGTCTTCATTGACCTCCCTGTTACAAGTTCTCAGACACGACCCACTTCCTCTGGACTTGGCCCATCCTTACCTATAACCATCCCTCAGAGCTTGGTTGGCCAGTTGGAAGATCTAGGAGTCCTGGCTACTGCCTATGATACCAGGAAGCAGTAATACAATGGGCTGGGTAGTAGGGTCAGGGTACTGACTGCTGCCACACTGGCCAGCCCAGTCTAGCAGGAACTGGCCTCCATCTGGGGTGTGGAGGACTTCACTGTGGTTGGGAGAAAAGGGCACACAAAGATTCTATGAGGAGTTCCATGTACTTTGAAAGGTTTACCTCTCTTCCCCAACAAACAACTCCCAGACCTTCCCATTGGCATCATTTGAGGGCATACGTTATGCAAGACATTAAGATCCTAACAAGGTATGGGGCGCCTGGGTGGCTCAGTCAGTTAAGCGTCTGCCTTCGGCTCAGGTCATGATCCCGGGGTCCTGGGATCGAGCCCCGCTTCGGGCTCCCTGCTCAGCGGGGAGTCTGCTTCTCCCTCTGCCCCCGGCCCTGCTTGTGCTCTCTCTCTTTCTCTCACATGCTCTCTCTCTCAAATAAAATCTTTAAAAAAAAAAAAAAGACCATAACAAGGTGTAATGGGACATAAATGATTAAATACTACCTCATGGTCGAGCAATTAAATAGCCCTTCCATATAGCCACTCTCGTTACCCCCAACACACCGGGGTAGACGGGGCAAAGATTACCTTCAGTTTAAAGAAGGAAGACAGGATTCCCTTGTAGTTGCAGCCTCATGTTTACCCCTTCTGTCCCTTCTTACCTCCAGTAAGGGACTGGAGGCTGAGACTGCAGTAAGACTCGGAAGATGGTTTGGAGCCGCCCCTCAAAACACCATAGCGTAGGGTAGAAAATCTCCAGAGTGACTGGACAGTGTTGCTCCAGGAAGGCCAGAAACCAGGACCCAGTCACCAGTTGAGGCCTCTGCAACTACAACACAGTCTGCCTCACTCCCCTGGTGTCTGCAAGGCCAGTGAGACGCCTGACACCAGCGTGACCCCTCTCCAGAGGCCAGCCTCAGGCGGTGAGAAGTCTAGCACACTTCGGCCCGGAACGGCCAAGTCACTTCTATGAACATAGTCCAGCCAGAGCCCTCAAGAACTCCAGTCCTGGAGCGCCACCTCCCTGGCCTGACTCTGAAATGACTCAGTGCCAGGGCTGGGAGCTGCTGCAGCGGACCGAGTGCTGACTCTCCCACTCCGCCTATTCGTGCCCCAGCCCGTTTGGAGAGAGCAGGTAATATACATTGCCCAGCTGACTCCTTGTGGAAAGGGTTGGCATCCCCGTCAGAGGCTGAAGAAGTACAGCACCATTCAGTCTGTGGCTTTTGCTCTGCAGTTGAATTATCCACACTGGCATCTTCCTAAGACTAGCTCTGGCCATGCTGGCTCCTGGCTTTAGCACCCCATTGCCACATACTCGTGTTCCCTACAGCGTGTGCTCACAGCTGAAGGGCTTCGACCACAGCACCTCATTTTCTTAGTCATGGGTCTTGCTGTTAGAGCATACTCCAAAGGAGGAATAGTCCCGATGGGAACAGATTTTTCTCTCCTTTTATGCCAGCCAGAGGGAAGGTAACAGAATGGCAGGGACATACAGGTCAGTGGGGAGTTGGCCCTGACTTTAAACGCCTCTGCTGGTTCTTCTGGATGCACATCAAGTGAGAGAGGGCCTAGTCACGTGGCTTACGAAAGAGGGGTGTGCTGTAGAAAGCCAAAAGGCCTCAGGCTCAAGAAATAGAAATTGCATTTCTGTTGCGAGCCCTAAGGAACCTGATGATCAGATTTCTAGATCTTCTGCAGGCCAGTACTCACAAAAGGCTGGGTAAATTATGAACTAGAGAGGCCAAGTTGTTCATGCCACTGTCTCGAGATGTGACTTGTACCCTGCTCCTTAAGCCCTGGAATAATGATGCTTGTGATTCATTGTGTGCTATGTGCAGGTACTAGGCTAAGCCCAACCTTAGGGGCTAGGATATTTGTAAGTGAAGAAACTATGGCTCAGATGAAGTTGTTTGCCCAAAGTCACACAGCAAGCAAGAGGCAAAGTGGAATTTGCAATTAATGGTGTTACTACCAATACTAGTAGGTAAAATTTGTTGAGTGCGCAGGTTTCAAGCATTGTGCTAAACACTTTACATGATTATATCCTGTGATTTTCACAACAGTTCTTTGGCATAGATCCTGTGATTCCCCCATAGGAACAGGTTTGAATGTTGAATAAATTATCTTGCCAAAGACAGCTAGGGGTGGAGCTGGGATTCAAACCCAGGTCTGACTCGAGCTCATGCTCTTAGTCACTGTACTCTATTACCTCCTCATTGCCAGGAATTTGAGTTATCAATTTATGGAATCCTTGATCAAACAGCTCAGCAGTGTAGAACAGATTAGGTCACAGGTTAATTTCATTTTAGCTCTAGTGAAGAGTTTCTTGACTCATTTCTTGAGAATCAATTAGTAATATGCCATTGGTCTCTGTGGATGAATCAATACCAGTCCATTACCATGCTGGACAATCCAAACTCCTCAGGACTTCCAGAATGCACTTCCTGCATTTTAACCAGTATTTGGAAGTCAAGGAAGGGTTTGTAATATAAAGAGGCAGAGGTCTCTGACTTCTTTGTGGCTGGTTGCAAGCAAAGGAAAATGGTTAGTTAAGGTGAGCTCTGGTTTGAAATGACTGACTTTTGAAATTAGGCATGGAAGGTAAGATTTATAGGGTACTGTGAGGTTTGGATCTTTTATTAAGGCAGACAGTATATGCGAATGTAAAAAGCTCTGAAAATAGAAGTCTAGGCAACATTTAAATTCCCTATAGATCTTTTTTAAGGGCTTGAATCAATTGGTTTTATATTAGACTCGGTTACCTAGAACAGTTTAATGAAGATTAAAAAGATTTAGATTGGCGCCTGGGTGGCTCAGTTGGTTAAGCGACTGCCTTCGGCTCAGGTCATGATCCTGGAGTCCCTGGATCGAGTCCCGCATCGGGCTCCCTGCTCGGCAGGGTGCCTGCTTCTCCCTCTGACCCTCCCCCCTCTCATGTGCTCTCTCTCTCTCATTCTCTCTGTCTCAAATAAATAAATAAAATCTTAAAAAAAAAAAAAAGATTTAGATTTTTCTGGATATGTAAATTAATGTATTTTATCTGAATTTCAGTGAAAAATCTCTTCAGACTTGCCCACCGCACCATATATACATGGAGAGCCTAGAAGTTAAAACAGGGCAGAATGAACGACAGGGTTATCCATTAGTCCTGAGCTAGGCAGGGAACCTCCCCCAGCCTGTGAGAGAAGCAAGGCCCTACTAAGCTGATGAGGTGGTGGGAGTTAGCCAGAGCCACACAGGCCTCCAGTTCCTTTATTTGGTGAAGCTAGTGAGAAACTCAGCTAGACTGCCTTTTTAGAAGAGGAAAGCATCTCCCTGACACCTTGGGATGCCTTCCACCCCGCCCTTCCCCAGATGTCTGCCCACATCCTAGGGGGCAGCCCCCCCCCCCCCCCCCCGGTGCCTGAAAGGCCCAACTGGTACGGGGAGCCTACGGGATGCAGAGAATCTAGGCAGGCAAAGAACCGACTCTCCGTTAGGTGATGAGAGCAAAGCAGAACCCTGCTGCGGCACGCGGCAGGGCTGGTGGTGGGGTGGGAGCATCAAATTTCACCTGTTGCGGGAGGCCCAATCGTGCCACCTCCCACAAAGGGCTCGAGCCCCTGGCTGGAAGCTGCTCCTTAGGCCCGAGGATCCTAAACCCGCCGGCCAGAGCTCTGGACCCGCACCCGCCTGGGGCACATATCTCCAGCAGTAGCCCAAGTAGAGTGTGGCGCCAAGACCTAAAAGCAGGGAGAAAGGCTCTGTCCAGGTGCCATTCTGAGGGCTCTGGGAGGAGCTCGGCATCTTGGGTGGTTGGGTTCCGACCCTCAAGTTCTTGACTGGCTCCAGCGCCCGGCCCCGCCCGTTACAGGCCATCGGCCGGCCGGTGCAGGGACCGCGGCCGCGGCCGGGCGGTGCGGGGTCCGGGCCCCGCCCACCTCCACTGGGCCCCGCGGCGGGCGTGGTGAGGGGCGGTGCCGGACCTCGCGGGCCGCCGAGCGGAGCCGAGTCACCTGCTAATGGCCTCCCCGCCCCATCGCCCGGGTCGCGCGCCCGGGCACCTCCTGCTTCCGCCTCGCGGCCACCCGCGGTGCCGCCCCTGGCGAGGACTAGCGGCCTCCCCCACCGCCGCCATCTTGGTGAGAGGTGCCTCCAGCGCCTTCTTCAAACCCTGCCCCGGCCGCGCGAGTTGGGCAGCCTGGGTACGATCCCCAGTCACTGGCACACAGGACACAGCCACTCCTGTGGTGGCATCCTGTGACCTCCCCACTCAGGACACGGCCACTCACCTTGTGAAAACGCTCTACAGTCCCACCGTGTTCAGCCATTCAGTGGTCTTCCCGTATTGGACGCAGTCATTCACACCGTGACACCCCACACTGTCACACAGGTTTCAGCTATTGAGTGCATGGCATTCCACACAGAGTCTCACACACACACAGGTTACAGTCACTCACACAGTGTCACTCTGCACTGTCTCATCCAATCCCTGTCAAGTAAGCAGGACGGGTATGTACTCATCACCCACTTTGTACCAGGCCCTAGGGATGCCCCGGGGTTGGTGTTCCCTGTCATCACATTCCTGGAATGTGGAAATAAATATATAATTTAACAGAGCAGTGGTTTGCAACCTTGACTGAAGATTAGAATCATCTGGGAGTTTTAAAAAACTACCAGCGCCCAGGCCTCACCCCCTGCTATAGTTGGTCTGGAGAGGAGCCTGGATGTCAATATAACCTAGACGTTCTCTGGAAGATTCAAATGTGTAGTCGGGGTTGAACCCCTGTCATAGGGCATGGGGCTAGGTAAGGGAAGTACAGCTGCAGTGGGAGCACTGAGGAGGGTGCCCAAACTCCATGGGTCAGAGAAAGTGTACCCAGATGTTAAATGACGATACACTTAAGGTGAAACCAAAAAATGAGTAGGAGTTTCCCAGGCAAAGGAGAGGTGGGGAGAGAACAGTTTCAGGAGCGGAAACAGCATAAGCAAAAGCCTGGATGTGAGAGACTTCTTAAAGGAACCAAAAGAAATCTCGTGTGTCTGGGGCATACGAGTTGGTCAAGAATCAAGCTGTGAGCAGCTACACAAAGGATGTTAGAGTTTGGGGCGCCTTAGGCTCAGGTCATGATCCCAGGATCCTGGGATCGAGCCCCACGTCGGGCTCCCTGCTCTGCGGGAAGCCTGCTTCTCCCTCTCCCGCTCCCCCTGCTTGTGTTCCCTCTCTCGCCGTCTCTCTCTCTCTCTCAAATAAATAAATAAATAAAATCTAAAAAAACAAAAAAAGGGATGTTAGAGTTTAAACAAAGGGTGGAGGAAAGCCATCAAAGGGTTTTACGAAGGGGTGGGTGACATGACCGGAATTGTGTTTTAGAAGAATCATTCAGGCAACTTGGAGAATGGATTGGAGGAGGCTGAGAAAGGAAACAGGCCAGTTAGGCTGTTAAGAGAATTTTGGAATGGCAGATGGCAGCCTGGCCTGGAGGAAGCTCCAAAGAGGAGTGAAGATCTTTAAGATAGGAGGCAGAATTGATAGGAGCTGGTGGTAGGTTGGAGGTTGGGAGAGGAGAAATCATGAAGGACTCCCAAGTTTCTGACTGTATAACTCAGGGATGCATGGTGCTGCCAGTCCCTGAGATAGGGGAACTGGGAAGAGGAAGGTTTGAGGAGGAGGAAGATTCATTCTTAGACACATAGAGGGTAGCGTGCTCTCTGCTAATTGTGTTTTCTTAGATTCTGTATTTGTCTACTTGGCATCCATGAATCACAGAGCCAAACTAACAGCCAAAGTTGACATCTCACCTGCAATCCAGAGCCCATACTCTGAGCTACTACTTTAATCTAATTCTCACTCAACAAACCAATATTTCCCCTCTCCTAAAATCAACCCAGGGTCAGGTGTCAGATAACTAGGGACAGTTCCTATGTCCCAAAGCCTGCCTGAATGACTCCAACTAGCCAATCCTAAACTGTCTACCTTGACTTGCCTTTCCCATTTAGCAGAGGCTGTGGCCTGTGCCTTCCCCCCTGGCTCCTTTCTGCCCTCTACACTGGTGCCTCCCCCTGCCGTCCTGTGTGGTGAGCTGTGCCTCTCGTTTCTCGGGAACTGTAACATTAAATGTTTCTTTCAGTGGCATTGACCTCTCCATGTTGTCACTCAGTCACCTTTATAAATTAAAATCTAGGCACAAATTAGAGGATGTTCAATTCCTGAAGTGGTCTGGGGCTTGGAGATTAGAATTTGAGATTCGGTAGTCATCAGCATTTAAATGATATATTAGTTTGCAGGGTTGCCATAACAAAGTACTACATGCTGGCTGTCTTAAACAACAGACATTTATTGTCTGACAGTTCTGGAGACTAGAAGTCCAAGGTTCAGAAAGATTGGCTCCTTCTGAGAGTTGTGAGGAAGCATCTGTTCCACACCTCTTCTCTAGCTTCCGGGGGTTTGCTGGCAATCTTTGGCATTCCTTGGCATGTAGAAGCTTCATTCCAATCTCTGCCTGCGTCTTCACATGCTGTTCTCCCTGTGTGTGTGTGTGGACACCAGTCATATTGGAGTAGCATGGGCCAACATGACCTCATTTTCACTAATTATACCTGCAATGACCCTACTTCCCCATAAGGTCACATTCTGAGGTATTGGGGGTTAGGATGACAACATATGACTTTTTGAGGGACTCAGTTCCACCCATAACAGATAGTGACGAAACTACATGAACAGATGAACACATGAGCAGATGGGGAGTGAGGAGACAGCCCAGAGGACTCGGACACAAAGAAAACGAAGAAGAAATGCCAAGAGAAAGAATGGTGTTGCTGCAGCCAGTGGATACCATGATTCCAGCAGGTAGTATCCAGCAATGTCCACCATAGGAAGGAGGACAGGGTGACCTTGATGAGAGTCTGTTTGTCGTGATAGATGCTGATGGGAAGGAGCTGATGGAGAGGGAGAAGTTGAAGATTCTGAAGATTCTGGAAGAGTTGAAGTTATTCCTTTAAAGAACTAAGACCTTGGGCCAGTGGGTGAGGATGTAGTCTGAAGCGTAGGTGGAACCGATCACAGTGACGAAAGTAGGTGACACACCATTTTGACGGCAAAGCTACACTCTGTGCTGGCAAACGACTGCCACCATCGCCCTTAAGATGATCCTTTCCCAGGCCCTCCCCAACTGTGTCTCGTATGGAGCCGCTTCTCAGTGATGCACACGGTCACAGCCACACAATGACACCTTCCCTGGAAACCGGCAGTCACGGCTATCCCTTGAGCATCACAGACAACTCAGGAAGAGTTCCACCAGATACCCTGACACGTGTGCCACGAATGTCCTCTCCTGTCACACACCCAGTCATTCACACACCGGCCATACCCTCTCAGGGCCGTCTTGTCAGTCTGGAGACAGGGTCCATACCCCTACCGTCGCGGGCGACTCACACACAGCCAGCAGTCCCGGTCACACGAACAGCTGCAGGCTTGTCCTGCACATCTGGGGGCCGACAGGCTGTGGCACCGTTAGACCTGCTTCTCCTAAACACCAGCGTCGCCATCTGCTCTTTGTCTCTGTGTCTCTAGATGGCCGTCTCTGTCTCTCTCACGGAGGCGCGCGCGCACACACGCGCACCCACGCGCGGGCACCGCGGGGAGGAAGCCCGGCGGGGGTGCGGGGGCTTGCGGAGGGTGGCGGCCGCGGCCGAGGCGGACTCTGCCCGGGCCAGGGCGGCGGCCGGCGGGAGGGCGACGTGGAGCGGCCACGTGGAGCGGCCCGGGGGGAGGGCCCGGCGGCGGCGGCGAGCCGAGGCGCGGCGGGCGTACAGCGTCGAGCCGCCGCGAAGCCGGACCCC